>NW_024516984.1:948235-1403235 GCF_017590135.1 Pyrgilauda ruficollis | reverse complement strand
GAAAATCAGTGGAATGTGGGTGTTCCCAAAGCCACCTTCAGCTTGTTTACTAGTTCCCCCTTCCAAAGAGAACCATGTGACAAGCAAAACCCCATTAAACACTTACTTTTAATATGGAAACAAATAGAGAGCAAGAGTTACTAATGTTATACTGCCTACATTAAACTTCCCTTTGACACTGACCCAAGTGAGGGGGCATCCACTGCTAAGATTGTGAAGTCACTCCTCAGCCATAGTGCTAAACAGTGCTGTCAGTCTTTGCTCCAAATGAAATCAATGGCAACTGCAGCTGCTCAGAACAGATGTAAATCAGAGCACCACAATAGCATCTTCCCCAGTACATCCAATTATTGCTGAAGGAAATACGTGGGAGACAACAATGTCTGGCAGAGAGAGGACTTTACTGGGAGTAAAAAGAACCCTGGGCCAGATTTCACAGTATGCATGTAAAAGGGCAGCCCAAGCTGACAGACATAGGTAAGAAAGAGCTGAAATTTTCATTAAGCCGTACCATCAAATAGAGACAACCTTATCAATAAAGCGACTTAAGTAGCAGCAGTGCCTTGTTGGGTTCACAATTGTTTGGTTCAATGACACTGAGAAAGGGTTTTGCACTGCGTAACTGCAGTCCAAACACACTCAGCTCATCCTTTTAACCATGGACACTATATATGCAAGGCTCTCTCCCCATCCAAATAAACTAGGCAAGTCAAACCATATTTTACTACATTACAGGATTCAAAGTATGTCTACCTTAGGGGTACTGCCAGTAGAGGATGAAAATGCTCTCACACCATTAAACCATAACAATACACTGGCAAAAATAGTCAAGGCTGTTCCTAGTAGGGAATGGCTGCCACTTGAGGGAAGCTGGTCAGGCTATTCATGTGAGCTCTGTCAGCAAGAGCTGGAGCTTCACTCTTGCACATTTGGTGTCCCTAAAGTACAATGAATGCAGTGCATGTGACCCATTCATTTATAAAATAAACACAGCAAGCAAGGAAGAGGGAAAAGTACAGAAAAAATACTTGCTTACCACAAGTCCTAGCACAAGGGTACGCACTCTCTCCCCAATCTCTGGTGAAATGTCATTGCCAAACTGCTGTAAGGTTGTAAGAAATCTCTTCAGCTTGCTGAGCTGCCTAGCTCCACAAGCTGGCGGTAACTGCTGGTTAGCCAGAGAAGAGGAAGAGGAAGAGGATGGCCCATTGCTAAAGCCATTAGGAGGAGATGGAGCTCCATTTAATGCTGTTGGTGAATGGCTAGTGCCATTGGTTACTGAAAGAAAAAGAGACAGAGGATAAAATAAAGGTTGGGGTTGGGGAAGAGATAGAGAGAAAAAGGAGACAGAGGGGAAAATCCATCAGCTTATGTTTTCTGCACTTGACCTCAGATTTAATTAAGTTGTACAATCAAAGATAATTAGCCTTAGAGTGACAGTCTGCAGTTTATATCTATTTCCCAGTAGCTGGTGCTGAACGTTGTAAGGATTGGAAATAACAGCAGCTGCCTCTCACACAGCCCCTTCAAAATGCTCCTGGACCTGAAAAGCACCATTTGAATACCAGCCTTTTGTCAGAGGATTTTAAAAAGAGAGAGAGGGAAATGGAGAGAGAAAAAGCATGAGTGTATGTATGATTGAAGATCAAAAAAAATTGCTCTTTGGAGTAGGAAAAAACGTGCAGACATATTTCATGAAGCCTCAGTTTATCTCTGAATATTTTTACTTGTGTTTTGTACACACAACTGACAGCTGTGTTTATAAAACAGGACTTTCACGTTTTAACCTTACACCACCCAATGAGAAGGTTATTTTTTCCAATACAGATTCCCTAGCTGCTAACATATGGAGCACACAAAGTTGTCTGTGCAGGTACAAATGCTGCCAATGCTCTGTGTCCTGAAGCCTTGCAGCAAGGGCAGCAAGCTAGACTTCAGAAGACTTCTCAGAGATCATGAGCAAATCTCTCTGCTTTCACGTGCCAGCACCTTATCTCTGAAAAGGATAAGAAAACACTTCCCTCCTTTTGCAAGGTTGCTGTGAGAATAACTATCTGAAGTACTAAACATTCAAAATTTATGGCAACAAGATGCATGCAGACATACTGAAGACAACAGAGAGTTTTTGGCAGTGATTTCAGTTTGATTCTTATCCACACTGTAGAAGAGAGCAGAGAATCAAACTGAGGACATCCCCTTCCACTCAGGTTAGTTGGAACAGCAACACTCAAAACACACGCCACTGAGGTTGAGTCTGATTTGCTAAAATGACAGCAAACAGTAAGAAAAAGGATGGCTCCTCTAGAAATACAAGTGTACCAGTGCACTGGCAGGTGTGGGCACACAGCATGTGACTCTACCCTGCAGCAGCTGCACTCAATGGGCCACAGCCCTGGAGAAATTTTCTGATTTTTTTTTGGGGGGGGGGAATTACTCAGAACCCAATGGAAAAAAAAAAAAAAAACCATCAAAAATCAGGAACTTGTGCAATCAAAAATGCATAGCAGTATCAGTTTAACTTGTTTCCTATCTAAAAGCACAACCAGGGCAAGCTAGCAACTTTAAATACTTTCAATGTTTCTCAATGACCAGCCTCTCTGAAGCCAAACATCCCATTCCCATCTCATTTTCTTCATGGATTGTCCTTATCTTTAACCAGGAAGTCCTTTTTTCAGGGTGAACACCTACTACTAGATATAAATCACTACCTATTACTATATTTAAATCACTGCCACAAACCTTCAAAGGATTTTTTGTTGCCCTAGTCATTACCTTCCAGAGGAATTACAGAAAAAGCTATGTGAATTGTTATCTAGCCTCTGCTTGTGCTTTCTCCTAGTTTTTGACTGCCTATTCTGGCTGCATGGGCTAGTGAGAACAAGGATTGGAAAATGCAGAAATAGGAAGAAGCTGGCCTCAGCAAGTTCAGCTCCCCGTGAGGCTCCAGGCCACGCTCCGAGTGCTGCACTGGGGTGAGGTATCTGAGTAAACAAATGCATCGTGATTGCAAGGAGCTCACATAGCCAAAAGTCATCCTACCAGGAACCTAGAAAATGAGGACTGGGGAGAATAGCAACATGTCCTGCTGATCTACCCTGACACCACCCAACAACTCTGTCACCCATAAGGGGCTGCTCTAGGCAGAGGGTGCTGGGGCTGATCAAGAAAGCAGAAGAGAGGAGCGTGGAGTTCATTGGCTAGGACAGAGACAGGGAGAAGAAAGGCTGGTAAAGATTCCTCCCACAACAAAAGAAATAATGAAATAGTCTCATGCCTTATAACATCTGAATTTGCCAATTGGCAAAGTTGTGCGTAATTTCTAAAATAAAACCACGTTGCTAATCCAAAAGAATTTAGCATTTAAAATTTCAAAATACAACATGTCAAGAATTTTTAATCATCTAAATCAAAGAAAACAAAAGATATTCTAGACCAGAAAACAAGTCAGATCTTTCTGGCCTACAGGCATTCTCACTGTAGCAATAATAAATGTAACAGACACTCTGATAAAAATTGCTATTTATTGTACAAGCTGGAACAGCTAAGGCCAAACTCCAAAATCTGACAGGGTAAAAAGCAATTAAAATCAGGGTTTTTTAGACTTTTAGTCTTCAAATAAGGAGCCCCAAAAATCAAGCTGTGGTTCACACACTTTCCGAAGTGCTGAACTCAATCAAATAAACAAACAACCAGAAACCTTGTGAGGACTGTAAGTGTGATTAAAGAATATTGTCATATTCCTTTTATGATTGCCAAAGATCATCCTGAACTGTTGTTATGGCATCACATTGGAAAGCTTAACGTGCAAGAATCTGATCCTGCAAAAACCTAGAAACAATTTAACTTCAGAATGAAGCAGCTCCAATGTGAAGCTCCATCCAGGGTGATTCAGGTGCTGGAGTTAAGCAAAACAGACAAATCTTTGCAGGATCAGGGTCACTGGGTTAAATGTGAGTTTATGTGAATAGCTGGCACAAACCCTCCTCACTGTTTAAGTTCAACATAAATTGTCAGGACAGGGTTCCCTGGGATAAGTAGTACAAAGGCCGCCAGCTGGCCTTCTGCATAGAGGTGAATTTTAAATAAGGCATTTAACAGAGAGAAGGGACTAAAACAGACTTAGGCAAGACAAATAGAAGATGCAGTCTTCATTCTGTTTAGGCATATGTATTCTACTGTTCTAAAAATGTTTTATTTAAAACGTGAAATGTAAACACATTCTCATGTTTATACTATTACAAGGCAGTATAAAAGAGACCAAAAAAATTTGCAGCTAAATCTTACTATGAGAAATGTGGATGATTTCATGGCTGTGAAAAGAATAGTCCAGACAACGTGCCAGATTCAAATCTCAGTTACGCTGATATGAATGCAGCATGCATCAAGACTAGGAGAGTTTCTTATATGTTTACATCAATAAGCTGAGACAAAGATGCAGCCTTAAGTGATTTAGAGACGTGGTAACAGACTAGAAATCTCTAGATCGAAATTATGAAAGGACTTTAATTTTGGTTTTATATCAATATTAACTAGACATTATATAGAACTGAAATCAGAATTCTTCACTGAAACATAAGCAGAAGGAAGATTAGTATTTTTTCATTATGAACTATCTCCACTTTAAAAACAAAAAACAAACAAACAAACTCCCTGAGGTTTCTTTACTGAAGGGAATGGGATTGTTTAAACAACATAATGGCATGTAAGAGAAGAAGGTTTTCTGTCCTTCTCACAAGAGGGCTAACCTGATCACTAAGTACATGGGAAGCCAGTGCTCACTGTTCTTTGACACTGTGACCAAGTGGTCAATGAAATAATAACACAACTCTGAGCTGAATGTCTTAATACCTTAAAGATGCATTAATCTGTTGTGAACTTTGTTTTGCTTAATGACTTTATCCCAACACAATCAAATGTTGCTCCTGCCACTTCATGCACATTTCCCTTCACCTATTTTGGTTTCTGAAATACAGAATAGAAAGAAGATGGAAGAAAAGGAAGAAAATAAGACTAATTACACGTTGTGGGCGTAAATGAACTGGTTCTTGGAGCTCCTTGGGTAGTGGGAGGAGGTGGCATGGTTGGAGGCGTCAGCCTGGATTGTGTCTTCACATCCACAGGTGAGTCTGGCATTGTGGAATGCTTCTCAGTGCGATCTGCAACACACACCACAGGAACACACCGGTTTATTTCCCCAAGCACACCCTCTCTGACAAAAACTTAAAAGCTAATGCAAGAAGTGAGCCATTTCAGCATCTGCTGTGAAAGATTACACCTGATTATCTACTCCAGTGTGCTCTTCCCAAATTGCATCATCTAAACCTTACTTAAGGAGGTGCAACACAGATGGTAAGACCTCATTTGTAGCAGTGCTGCATTATCTTTTGTTTTTATTTCTAGCATGTGCAGATGCTACCTCCCAAGCACTCCTAGAGCTGCAATAATGCCACCTCCCTTCAAAGCTCTCATGTTAGCCAGAAGAAAAAAACAGATGAAGGAACAGGAAAATAATAAATCCCCCTATGACATCTCTTCCAGAACTAAAACCTGAAGCTCTTTAGTACAGGTGAGATATTGGGTGGAATACTGGTTGAAACAAGCTCTCTTCATGTCTCTTCCATGTATCACCTGCTCCCCTCTCCATTGCTTCTCTTTGTAATCTTATATTAAACTTATGCTAAATACACACACCCCCGGGTCACTTTACCACAGTGCCCCTGGTTATTCTCATATTCACCGGAATAATAAACACAACATGCCAAAATGGTATGTCAATCATCTCATATACATACAATAATTTTCAAATAAGTATGGAAGTTTGCACTATCACATATTAAGAACAACTTTCAATGCTCAAAACCTGCAAGATAAGCAGGAACATACCTCCCCAAGAAAACAAAACAAACATAAGGCAAAACCAGGAAAAAACTTAACACTTCTCTTGCAACTGAAGATCTAAATATACAACACACATGATGTAAAAGCTACAGAAGTGCACTCTTTTTCTCAACATCTTTTTGAATGACACTACCTTAAGTTGGTTTTTTTAAATCATCCAAGCCCATATGTTTCATTTATTAAGAATGGGCAAAACACAGCAAAATATACCAGCTGAAGGCAAAATTAAGGCTTTCTCACTCATGCCAGGAGTTTAGCAAGCCATCTTGAAAAAAAGATGAGCACAATGATGTTTAGCTTCTAATGGGAATAAGTGAAATTCTTCAGTTCCTTCTTTAGGGAGTTGGGGCTATTTACTTATACACAGCCCAGCAGAAGCCTTCCTGAGCCAGACAAAACTATTCTGTAAAGCAAGTAAGTGTCGCTGCTAATGGGCAAGCACATAAGTCTGTGGTTTTAAGTCAAAACATGTCACATTCTATAAATTCTGTCGCTTCACTTTGTGACACAATTCCTTGCTCTTACTAACAACATACAAACTTCAATGAAATAATCGTATCTGAAATTTGCTCTGAGAGACAAGAACAGAAATTCAATGCAATGCACACATTTAACAAACAACAGGTATGTTTAAAAGAGCCTCAAAACATTTAATTATCAGAAAATTTAAATACAAGAAAGTTTAAAAAAATAAAAAAGGAAGGGGAGAGGGAAAAGGAAAAATCAAAACAGCCCCCACACCCCCAAAAATTAACAACACATAGCAGATACCAATCTTTCTCTGTCTGAAATTGAAGAAACTGAGGAAGTAAGTAGTAAGTCCCAGAAGTGCAGCACGTCAGGTAGTTCAACTATAAAAGCCATCTTCAACCTTTGTTGAAATGCCTATAGGCAATGTTTCAGCTCTCAGGGAAAGGGAGTAATTTCATATAAAATTTAGAGACAAGTTTGGGGAAGATGAGCAGCGAAACATCCCCAGAATAGGATGAGGGGAATAGAGATACAATTTTATAGGATCTGTAGTGTTGATCTAAGGTTGGTAAACCTCAGCTGTGGAGGGAAGAGTAACCACAATGATTACCTTAAAAATTAAGGTTGTTACACAGATAAGTAAGGTATGATTTGCAAATCAAGCAACAGTAAATTATTACATGCTGGAAAACAAAAACGGGTTTCTAAACAAGTTCTGTACATATTTCCTTTCTGTATCAGTATAACTAAAACAGTTAAATCTCTATCTTCAGTAAGCCATTAATTTACTATAAAGAACTATGAAAACTCATCTTGAAATGTTAATTGCTTCCTTAATAGCTGCATTCATCTTGCACTCACCTCAACCAACCTCAGCAACAAGGGAATAAATAGCTTTCAGCTCATGTTGCAACAGAGGGAAAGAGGCACAGCAGTGAGCCCAAGCCCTCCTAAATAAAGGCAAATATTTCTCCCATGCCAAGAAAGGAGAGAGAAAGGGAGGCTTGCCAGAGCTGGTGGGGAGATAACAGTGGGAACTGCTGGTCCATCTGGTTTTCATTCTGCTAACACTCACATTGAACTGTTAAGGAAGGCAGTCCAGGTACGCAGATTTGAAGCATGTGGGAGCGCAGACACAGGCACAGAGATGGAGGTGGGTGGAAGAAGGAGTGAGAGAAATCGAGCTCCTCTAACAGACTGCTGCTCGCTGCAAGCAGGCACAGCCTGTATCCTCCAATTCAGCTGGTGATAACTAAAGCGATCCTGAGCTGTAACCAACCGCACGGCTCCTGCTCCCTCCCTTCCCTTCACTGCATTTCAAAGTTCAGGTTTGATCAGAAACGCGCTCAGATTAGAGGGGGGAGACTTCCCCACAAAGCTGGCAATGTTTTGCTACTTAAACCGAACATGGTAGTGGGAAATAGTGTGTTGGTTTTGCCCTCGAATTTCAGGTTGCCACTCTATCATGATCCCAATGGTTTTTGCTACCTCCAACAGTCTGCCACCCAGTCTGCAGACTGCTGAACTTATTCAGACCCCTGTACCTCTCATCTAAATCTAATAACATTAGGTTTGATTTTCCCAATTACCTTTCTTTGGACCTCTTAGACATAAACACAAACATGCTTTACATACCACTTACCTTTTTGTTACCTCTCCCTTTCCCTTGCAAACCCTACCTTCCCTAAACCCTACTCTCCTACTATATGATCACAGGCAGGCAAATTTCCCTCTGACTCTTGGTAAATTCCCTAGTCCTGCCTTCTTTAAGGAGATATTAAGGCTCTTTCCAAGCACACCCCAGAACATCTCTTGCCAGAGTACAAGATTATTTTGTCAGAACAGAGATTCTCCATGGGGGCAGGGGAAAAGGGCTTTTGAAGAAGTACAATGCAAAATACAAAGCTCTTCCACATGCTTGGAAGACACCATCACACCACCCAGGAGAACAGCCTTTACAACTCTCTATTCCACCCTCTTTAATAACAAAACCCCTGTGGGAGCCATTCTGCTCTTACTGCTACTGTTTTACCTGTTCCTTACCTTTTCCTACAGCTCCCTGAACTCTGAGGGAGTGATGGGACTGGGAGCACCTGTCTACAGCATCCACCACTGTCCCACCACCCACAGCACCAGAGAACCTCAGCAGCTCTAAGACAGATCACTCAGGGGATGAAGTGGTGAGCCACAAATCAGAGACGCCACTGATAAAAGCCTTAACAGTTCTGGGGATCTGATCTTCCTAAAGCTTTTGGTATCTGACACTTAGCCTGTAACTCCAGCTTCTACAAATCATTATTTATTTTTTAATTAATAAAAACAATAAGCCTAACAAGCAACAATTTTTACTGTAATGGCTGACAAATAGCCTGATGATATGAAAGCCAGACATAATGGTATTTAAGTCATATTCATAAGCCAATTTCTTCAAGACACGGTATTTCAAGAGGCTTTTAATGTATGAACATTTTTCATACAAACTCTCAGTGGATATTCTGCTATTCATACATTCAGAGGTAATGAGGATTTGGTAGGGGAAGAAAGAATCCCACAAGAGGAAAAACTATGATTTTTAACATATCAAAAACTGCCTGGGTAAGATTTCACATACATGTGCTCCTGTTTTACGATACAGAGACGTATACATTGAATTTCACCTGAAATCAGAAGAACTTCCACCATGTCTTAAAATAGCTCAATTTCTTGAATTCAAAAACATGTTTATGCTCTTGAGTCAAACCAAACTCCCCACTTGCAAAGCTAGTTCTGGCTATCTTTTTCTTCAGATGGACCTTGACATTCAAACAATAATCCTGAATTAGGAAGGACACACCAGAAAGTTTCATATAGGCAGCATCCCACAGCATCCTATTTAAAACCATAGCCTGTACATACAGAGGGAGTAAATTCTTTCAGGTGCAACAATTTCTTCCACTGAATCCCTTTAAACAATGACAGACCTGTGCTCCTTAGCCCAGTTCAGATCAAATGGGACTGAAACCAGAGGTCCTCCAAACTGGAAGGAAAAGGAGACATCTGCAACTCATTCTGTAGTGTTCACTGCAATCAGTTCAGGATGGAGAAAGATGGTGAAATAATGGTCTAGTCCTAATCCATACACACAACCCTCTGGAGCAGCAAGAGACTTAGAATAAATTCAGAAAACATGTTTCAAGTATGCAGAGATCTATTGCATTTGCTTTGGATTATATTTTTTATTTAAAAACAAACCCAAGCAAAACATTTTGAAATACACATTCTTGAATCTCCTTTACAGCATAGAGTGAAGAACTGTGATTTAACGACAGAAGTATTTTGCTTCATTTAAAATTAAAGAATGTTGTAAAACCAACTTTAAATTATGATATTTCTTCTGGAACTATACTGTTCTTGTTCATTCAGATTTTTATGAGAGAGGGTTTTTTATCACTATATTTACCTGAATAGGTAAATATAGTTAGGTGAATACTGATATTTACTGTAAGCACAGCCAGCTTCTGAACCAAATAAGGAAGAGACAAAGCATGCAGGAGCTGGGGCAGAGATGTGCCTGCATTCAAACTGATTTACTTTACTTCCTGTCCTCAACAAGATTTAGTCCATTTTTAAAACAAGGCGGTCTTTCATAAATGGCAACATTTCGGCTCACATGGCACACTTCCAAGTCTAACGCATCAAGGAAAGCTGATGTATGGAACAAAATATGGAATATATAAATACTTTACTGATACCATTTCAATAGCCAATTCAATGTCAAGCATTTCTAGGAGCGGTGTGTTTTCAATTTCCTTTTTTAAATGAAAAAAAATTGTGGTATAATACGCTGTGGCATTTATTTTACTTTTAGTTAGTGCAAACAGTTCCAGATGTACACTCAGGCATGAAAGATTCTTAAAAGATGCTTTATATTGATTGTACAGTACTTTCTACTTTGGTGCCAACATTTAAAAAATAAAAATAAAACTTGCTAAATTAAAAGAGTCCATTGTCTTGTTTCCTTTAAACTCACAAAAAGAGCAAGCCCCACATATGACACAAGGGATTAGAACCTGCCTCCACCACCCAAGTTACAGGAACCGAGATCTAAATCTGAAGGATTTACTACTGATGGTTTCTTAGACACATTGGACTAATTTTCATTATTTTGAGAGAGGTGGAAGGGAATTTGCAAGCAGGTAACCACAGACTGTGAGTCACAGTGGTGATGAACCTGAAGTCAGACAACCACAAGTCCAACCTAGGAGGACAAATTCCATAGTTCCTCCATCCATTATGCTATCATGTTGCAGCCAGGAAGAACTTCTCCTTCAGATGTGGCCAAGCCACACAGCACCATCAGAAATAGGCAGTGTTTGTGGAGACCCACAACTCCCGAGCCTCAAACCTTCTGCTGCACTGAGCAGGACAGTATTACAAGGTTGCCTTGGTTGAAAAGAACTCATTTGAGAATGCATGGTATAAGCCTGACATATCTGGTAAGCCCCACTCACTCCATGCACTGAACCCCTGGGGAAGGCTGCAAGTCATACCATGCAGCAATAAAACATGACATATGAACAACACCGATGCAGAACCTCTCCCTGCCAAGTATGCCTGGGATTTGTTTGAGACTGGTACAGTCTTCATTCCATTCATCTCTCGGCCCTTTTGACTTCTTCTTGATAAATAAATAAGGACCTAAACACAATGAATGTTGTTGTTCTATACACAATGATCACAAACAGGCATAATACATACATAACTTTCTCTCAGCACCAGATGCAGTCATGTTATTGTCCTAGAAAGGAAACACCACTGGGCTTCCAGTTCCCCAGTAGAGAACTTTTACTTCCAGGTGATTTGCAGGATGAAGTATCAGAGATCAGCTCAGACTCTGTCTTTTGTCACAGAACATTACCTCTGCAAGATTTATTCACAAGGAATCATAATCTATGTGAAGTGACTGATGGATATGAACAGCAAAGTTTTCAGATGACATAACATTTCAATGCTTCTTTAGCATGCTGGGTATGAAGCTCACATATTGAAGATGACCCTTTTGCAAGAGCAATATCACAATTTTGCTGCAGTCTTATCTTCATTCTTCTTTGCTCAGATAGTTGAACAATTCATATCACCAGCTATTCTTCAGAATAAATGAAATCACATTCAATTTATCCACTTATGCTCATTTAATATGCAACAGCTAGAAGAAATTCTGTATCCTGGGAGTTCACTGAAGTTATCTGAGGCCAAGTTATAAGAGTTTTCTTCAGCTGTGCTAAAATAAGCCTTGAGCATAATACAATCTCCTCTGTCTCCCAAAAGCTGAAAGGGATTTTTGTGCTACTGTCTCCCAGTTTTGGTAGAGCTTGTGGATGACATAAAGCAGGTAAATAGCGAAAATGCTTTATTGTCATGTTCTTTGTCCACAGTGGTACCTTGACTGGTCCTAACAATCATGACAATGAACCACAAATGCAGAAGCATTCTCATTGATTTCAGTTCTCTATGGTGAGAGGTTCTGACTGGCAAAAAAACTTGGTCACACACTCATGGCTTAGCAGCTGAAGGCCAGATAATTACACATATTATAAAATAAGTAATGCATGAGTTCAATCTCAGAATTAAGACAAAAATGTCGCGGCTTGCTTTGCTTGGCCATATTATTTTTTCCTGAAAGAAATAAACTTGCCTTACCTTTTTAAAGAGGGGGGGGAAATAGAAAAATAAACTTTTCCCTCTCACTTAACAATTTGACATGTTTTGACAGTTTCAAAACTATCATAAATTCACTTTCAGTTATTTAATAAAAACTGGCTCATGTCAGAATTGCACCTTTTTTTAAATGCCTCTTTTCTCCTTCACCCTTTCTGGCTTTGCAAATTTTACCATGCATAATTGCTTGGATGCAGGAATGCAGGGAAGAAGAACACATCCTAAATCTAGATCTGCTATCATCATAAAGGTTTATGAAATACTTAGTGAGAACAGACAAGCAAAATGAGGGCAAACTGTGGCAGCTGCCCTGAGTTTCCATAAACCCCCGGAAAATAAAGTCTACAAGTTGCTTTTCATGGATGAATACACAACACTTGGCCTCTAAAGAAGCTGAAGACAATGTGGATTTCTTTTAAATATCCCACCAAACATCATGAAAATTCTTCTATATATGAACTAATACAGTTAATAAGCAACAGTCCCATAATCAGTACTGAAATACTATTTTCCCATTTACATTGTTTCCTAGATATTTTATTTTTGTTGACAAGCTATCCAACTAAGAACTGTGTGTTTTGAGTGGTTCTCCTGTGTTTCACATCACGGGAAGTATTACTGCTATTCCAAACCCAGCTCACTGAACACTGAGGCTCAAGTGAAGTGACAGTGGCACTCTCTGCCTCTGGCATGAAGAACTGAGGAACAGCCAGAGCAAGCACTGGCCAAACTCACTCACCCCAGCCTCCCTGACAAGCTACAGAGGTGACCACCTCTCTACATTAGCAATCAATTCCTTTACTTGTATAGAGGAAATCTTCAGCATGCTTTCAGTACTTTCTGTACTGAAAGTATTTTCAGGAGTACTCTCCCAAAGGCTCCCTGACCACTAACTCATTTCCTTTCTGCATCATTCCTGGAAGGTCTACCCTTGTCAACACTAGTTGACAAACTACAGATGAAGGCAGACTGATATCTAAGAAATACAAATGTCATCAGAATCTAATTGGCATTGTTTGCATGCTCTTATATATGCCACCATACACAACACAGATCCTTCCCACCAGAAGTAAGATTTTTCTCTCACAACATTAACTGAAATTTCATAACTTGGTCTCCAGAAGTATATTTATGGTTTTAATCCAAAGTTTGCCTTGTCCTAAATTAACAGTAAATAACAGAACCATGGAAAGACTTGGGTTGGAAAGGAACCTTCAAGATCATCCCCTTCCAGGCCCCCTCGCATCAACAGGGACACCTTTCACTAAACCAGGTTGCTCAGGGCCTCATCCAACCTGGCCTTGAACACTTCCAAGGATAAGGCACCCACAGATTCCCTGGACAACCTGTTCCAGTGCCTTATCATCCTCATAGTAAAGAACTTTTCCTTAATAACCAGTCTAAACATACTCTCAGTTTGAAATCAGTTTGTTAGACAATGCTAGAAGTCTGAAGCAAAGTAATTATAAACTTCTTTATTTTTAATGCAGTTATACAAAGTGTAAAGGATAGCTGTACTCATTTTAGAAAGGTCCTAAGAGAACACTGATACCACATTTCATTACATTTAGCTGGAACTGAAGTCTCCAATATAGACTACACAAACTAATCTAAAGCAACTTATTTAAATTCAGGAAAGTTTAGGCAATAAACTCCTCTGCTAAAAAGCAAAAGAAGTTGCTACAGCTGCACTTTTAAGAGACATTGCTTATATTTGTATAACATGCCAGAAGTCCTTTAGGCTCAGAAAGAATCAAATATGGGTGTAGGAGCTGATATTTTCCATGGTTATACATTTGAAAAGATGACACAGGGATTACCAAGAAGGTTAATGGATATAGTTTTGGCTTTGCTTGATTCTAAAATGTGGCATTTGTCATGGACAAGTCAAGATCCTGTAAGGTGTAGAGTGGTGGTGGCCAGCCTGAGACAGGCTGCTCCCCCCTACCTTGTGGATCAAGGACCCAAATCCCTGCTCAACCAGACTGTACCATTTTACCCACGCAAAAACCCAGTTCCTCCAAGCGATATTTCAGTGAAGTGAAATAAGTCTGTTCCATTAGACTAGATGTGCAGGTCTGGGGAGCAAGACCATATCCATAATACTGAAAGCAGAGGCAGCCAAGCTCCCTCTGTACCAAGTATCAGAACAGTCTGAGGAAGTCTGCTTATTCCTGCCATCTAACACAGACAGCTAAATTAGCAGACTAAATGTCCCATATAATCACTAAAGACTTAGAGTCTCTAATTTTTTAATCTCTGTAGCTGCTAAATCAGGCATAAACATTCCCATATAGATCTAGGTTCTTTGCCTCCTGAGAACCAGAAGCATTCAGACTGTCTCACAGTGAGGCTGCTGTACACAGCAATTGGAGGTCCTCAGTGACCAGGCATAATAACTCCTTGGCTTCTATTCAGCCACTCAAGACAGGTATCAATCCACCAACGAAAATACATAATGAAGCATATTTCCCCCCAGAAACTGGCACTGTAAGCTACTGCCAGTACCAGCAAAAGTGGAATTATAGGCTTTCCCCATCTAGGTATTATACACTGACAATCTTCAATAGTGCAATTTATTATACTCATCAGTACTTCGGGATTTATAGAAATACACACTCTGGAAGATTATCATTTCATATCACCAGATGATGCAATTAAAGGTATCCTTTATTTACATGACTCACTGTCTAGACAGAGTGCGAGAAAATACCCACTATTAGTTACAAGTCAGCTCCTCCTCAGTGCCACATGTCACACCAAATGTCTTTTATTTGGGCACTGGATTACACCTTAATAAATCAGTGGAGAGGTGAGAAGGGGGAAAGAGAGACTCAAAAACTTCACAAGAAATGAAGATTCAAATGTCTTCTTAAATAAGATAATACTACTTATTGACAAATAAGCTCCCAAGTAAGAAAATACTACCATTAGCAAACCCAAAACTGTGTTTTGAATCATCTGGCCTAACACATCACATGCACTCTTAAAAGTGATGTGAAATAGCATAAGCATATAAAGGAAGAAGGAAAGGAAGGAATTTGTGTATGTCATTTAAGACTAACAAGTATAAAACCAGATTAAATCTCTTTCTGAAGCCAGCAAATTCACACAAAATCATATGGCACAGAAATCTCTGGTGATCTCACCCAGAAAGAGAGATGCTGGGTTAGCCTTGCAGGCAGACTCCAGCTCCAGAACCACTCAGAAATATGTGTTTAACTATAGACACTGAAAACAGCTGTAGGTAAACTAATGAGACCACTCACAGGGTATACAATTACACGCAACATTTCTAGACCTTAAAGCATCACAGCAGTCTTAGTCTTGCACAATAAAGCTTAAACTTCCTTCTTTTGAAGCATCTTCCCTATGTTTTGAATTTTAAATAGCAGACCCCAGCTGAAGTCTGAATTGAAAGAAAAATCTGCAATTATTACAGAATCCACAGAAAATATACACAAATTCTTAAAACAATTTCAGGTTTCATAGCATTGCCATGATTGATGACAGTTGTACAATACATACTTCATTTCAAGCCCAGCAGATTCGAATTAAATGTTTAGGATTTTTTTTCCCTCAACAAATATATCTAAAAGGTTTTTATATTTATGGAACAACATTTTCATCAAGCTACCTAAACCTATTACTCCAATATGGCAATACTGATCTTTGTGCATTAGTGCTGCTTCTATGGCTTTCTTCTGTACGCGTAGATATGTGCATACCCGTGCATGCATGTGCACACGCTTGTACACATATGTGACCAAGTTTTACTTATTTGCTTTTGTGTATAAAAATATTTACTGTGATTATTTATTTTTTTAAACATTCAAATTCAGAAAACTGTAAGAGGGAAAGAGCCTTCAATGGCACTGAAGGGAATGTTAAATGGAGGGGAAACTTCAGGGCGAGAAGTTAGACACGAAGGAGAAGCCGCTCAATGATACGAATGCAAGCAAAATATTGACAAAGTAAGGGAGTCTGATGCATTTGAACTCTGAATGTTCAATGTGGATGTGCTTAACCCTTTCTGATATGGTTACATTCTCTTGTATATTAAAAAAATCTTATGAAATGTAGCTTTAACTTTCTCTGTGCTATGGAAACACCCTACATTTGGCCTTGGTCGTACTTGGGCATATACATTTTGTGTCCCTGAGAGGTGGGTTAACCAGAAGAGAGGCCATTTTTATGAGAAAAAGCAGACTATTCCCAGCAGGACAGAAACCCTGCGGAGGGGCAGAGGAGCTGCGGGAGCAGCGGGCACCGCCGGGAACGGCCACGGGCGAGTGGGACCACTAGAGGGAGCCGGCATTGTGCCGCGGCACTGGGAAAAACCCCTGCCCGCAGAGAATACTCAAAATAAATGGCAAGCTGCTCAGAAAGCCAAAGGGACACGCTTTAAGAACAGTTCTTCCCAATATCTTCAGCCACGTGATGTAAAGGAGAGCCTATGATACTCTGTGTGTGTGTGCACGTCAGTATGTACTATTCTGTGCCCACAGTACCAACAGAATATTAAGTAATTGTCCCTAAAATTCAGCCATATTAATTTCATTCTCAAAAGATCAACTGGACAGCCCTGGCTGCAACACAACACCTATTTCAGTGCGTCCTATTGTCGCCTCTCACTCCAGTGAAACAAGAGTTTCCAACTACACCTTCCCTCCCCCCCTTTCCCCTGCTTGGCTGATAGCTTTCTATGTGAAACATTCCAAAAGTGGAATTGCAGAAGACAATAAGCAGTGTCATGCCTGCAACTCACACTGTATCTAGTCATAAAACCTGGATTGTGCACACACAACTACAGCCACGTGACAGTGGCAAAATTTAACACCATTTCTCTTTCGCACCAAAACACAAAGAACCAAACAAAACCTGGTATCTCCCTCACACTTACAATCAGTCAGAGAGATCAAAAGGCAAGCAGGGAAGAAGTAAAGGATTGCATAGATCTTTATAAACATCCTTTCAGCACCACATACGTGCTAAGAAAGCTAAATCCCAAGGGCAGAAACAATTCAAAAGTACAGAGAGATAGTGACTGCACTGGCATCCCCTGTGAAAACATATTTCTTTCTTCTTGGAACATAAGACGTAAAGCACATCAGTACTTTTCTGGTGAGCTCTAAACTGCTTGGATATGAAGACATGAAGGACTGCTGAACTGCAACAACTATCTATGGCAAACTCTAAAATTATGAAAGGGAAATTAAAAAATGGGGAAATGGGTGCACCTGGATGAAATACTAAACAGTTAACAAGAATAACTGCCCCCAAATGAGTTCCTAGCCATTATCTTTTCCATAATTATTGCAAGTACCTTCAGTAACTGTGCATACAAATGACCCATTAGAAACTTAACAGGTCATTTCCAAAGGTGATTATGAGCCCTGACTTACAAAGCTACTTGGGTTTTCACACAATTCTGTTCAGTGCCAACAATCTGCACAAAATTAAAATAAAATGTGTTTCCAAAACACCAAGTGGAAATAAACTTTCAGAAACTAAAAGAAGGTGTGAGGTGGTGAACACCAATTAATCAAATGCATCTTCATAAATGAAATCTTTAAAAATTTGCTTTTGTCTGTGCTCTGATGTCAGGAGAATGGAAAGGAGGCAGCAATCATACGTTAGAGCCCTTACAATGCCCCATACTACAATAAATAATGATGAATGTAACTGTGAAAAGTCTAAGGCTAGGCAGGAGAGATAAAAATCATAGTAGGCTATCAGAGTGGACATCTGCTGTAGAACACAGTATGGAGAGCAGAAACGTGGCAGTAGATAAAGATGAACCCAAATGAACTTCTTAAAACAACAGGATGCTCTTCACCTCAGCGGTCCTTCTTGGCCCTGTTTCTTAGCTGTGCTATTGCAACAAATGAACAAGCAATGGGTCTGGTTTAGAAAATATTAGAAAACTATTCAGAAGCACCACTTAAGGAGAGTAATAAAGAACAGGAGTAGAGATGTACAGCTTCCTCAGTTGCTGAGGTTGTTAAAGAAACAGCAGGAGACACAAAAACAGATCCTGGGACTCCTACTGTGAGTGGCTTGGGCAGGTTGTAAAGAAATTAACTGAGCAAAACCAGAATAGATTCACTTAAAATGTGCAGGGGAAAAAAGGTAAGAGGAAGCATCCCAAGCTACATTAACCATAAGAAACAAAAGGCATGATCAGTTTTCATTCATATCAAACAAATAAGAAAACAAAACTATAAAAGACTATGATCTTAACTGAAACTGAACAAAGATATTGACAACTAACAAATATTGACCTAGCTTATGCTTAAATCTGTCTCAACAACAAGGAAAAAATGGCCAAGGAGTATCCAAGTAAACTCGGACAAAAAACCCCCTTGATTCTGGAATCATATATGTGATTTTTTTAAAGTAAGTATTGCAATAGAAAATGGGACTGTGATACTGCTTGTTCTTCTCTCACTTTCTCTTCTAATACAAAGAGAGAAGAGGTAAAACAAACACATTGAGTTACTATTACATTGTCAGGCCTGGGCTCTCAGGAGTCTCTCAACAGACCTTTCCTTTTCTCCAGAAATCCCAAACCCTTGCAAGAACGGGTACAAGAAGGTGTATGGCCTCATTTATTCTGCAGGGAATCAGCAGCCTTCTGTCTATTGCTTCTGTCTAATATTTAAAACAATCTATCTTTGTCTTTTCCTTTTTCTAAACCATCTCAAATGTAGGCTTTAAACACATGCTTTACATCATGTTATGTCATACTGGAACAAACAGCTCCTCGAAAGGCTGAACTTCTATTTGTGATTATTTATCTAAAAGCTGTGTTTTCTTTTAAACTGTATATATTTTGTTGGACTGCATCTACTGACAACTAAATTCCCAAGCCTTCAACCTGCCATCTCAAAGAAGCAGATTCGAAAGAGTCCAAGAAGAGTTTACTGTCAGTCTGTAATGAGAGTAAAATTATAAATCTCTTTACCAAAAGCCAGCTGCCTCATTCTTAACTCTGATCCCCCCTTTTCTTTTGCATTCTAGCTAGCATACAGCTGCAATAAATGTGGCTTTTCTCACAAGCCATGCAGATGTTAACAGTTCTGTAGGACATCAAGAAACATTTCAAGAATCTTGTAAGTGCTGACTAAACTTGCTTGAATAACCCACTCTATCTCCTCCACATTCCTATTCAGTAACATTAGTCTTCCTGAATATATTAAGGGGGGAAAAAAAATTACCATTTAAGCTAAGGCTTTAACGTCTAGGTCTAAATGCACTATCAGTAAACAAGGAATGTTCTTAAGCCATCAGACAACAGATATTCAGATAGTAAAGGAAATGGAGTCAATTTATTCTTTGCCACAATGAGTAATGCATTTTTTGTTTCTTATCTATACAAGAGTAGTAAAATGAATGTCTGAAAATATATATTTATAAAAGTCATGGCTGTATGTATTTGAAAGTATGGATCAGAACTAAAGCAAGATCTTTTCTTTTCTAGTAGTGAAATGGATTAATACTAAATTAGAGTGAAGGAGTTCAAAGTGCTACCTAGTACATTTTTATTAAAGTTATATTAGCATGACAGTCATATGCATTAAAGATTAACCTAAAGCCTCAAACCACAGTCAGCAGCAGCAAGAGTCCAGCTGTGCAGGTAGAGGACTAGATACAAAATGCATTAATTAAGTGGGTTTATAATAGAGATGCTGTTTTCATATTCTTTCCCTCTTCAAGCAGTGTGCTGGGGTAGAGCTAGTTTTCTTCTTAGCAGCTAATGTAGGGCTGTGTTTTGGATTTATGCTGGAAACAGTGTTGGTAACACAGGAATGTTTTAGCTAAGGCTGAGTGGGGCTTACAGAGAGTCAGGTTTTTCTGCTTCTCACCCCTCCCAGCAGCGATGCACAAGGAGTTGGGAAGGGGACACAGCTGGGACAGCTGACCCCAACTGACCCAAGAGACATCCCACACCATGTGATGTCATGCTTAGCAATAAAACTGGGAGGAAGGTTGGCTGGGAGGCTGCTGCTTGGGGACTGGCTGGGTATCAGTCACTTGGTGGTGAGCAATTGTATCAGTTGACTTTCTTGGGTTTTTCTCTTTATTTGCTATTTTACCTTTTATTAAATTTATCACTATTATTATTGCTATTATTATCATTACAATTATTATTACTATTCTATTTCAATTATTAAACTGTTCTTATCTCAACCAACACCTATTCTCACTTTTACTCCTTCAATTCTCTTTCCCTTGTCCTGCTGGTGGGGTGTAAGCAAGCAGCTCTGTGGGACTTGGTTGCCAGTTGGGGTTAAACTACAACAAGCAGCAAGTTTAGTCTCCTTTTTGGGGTAGGACCTTCAAAACACGTGAAGCAGTTTAGAAGCTCAGTCATCAACAAAGACAGTAAGACTCACACTCAGGTATTACTCCAGACATTTGAAAATCCCATATCAAATACCCTACCCTGTGTGTAAACTTCACACTTTGAAAACCCACTGGAAGGAGGGCTGCAGAGCGATTCACAGCACTGAGCCATAAAGAGATCACAATCTTTGACAAGTTCAGAAACAAAATGTGCAGTCAAGAGTGTCTATGGTGGAGTTTTGAGATTGTCTCCAGTCAAGTGTCAATCTCAGCAGAGTTTCAAAGAGAACAGGGTAGGGAGAAATAAAACGAACATATCAGTACATTTCCTGCAAGGAATCGATAAAAAGACCTCACTCCTACAAAGGCTTACATACCTGCTCAACTTCAGATACTTATCCTATTATGTAGCACACTTGAAGTGAAAATCAACTCTTTGAAGATATGGGGCACAAATATTTTACCATGAAATGTGGGATTTGGGTATTGTTTGTTCTTTGATTTAGTAATACAGGAAATCTGAATATAAAGCAGAATTGCAATGTGCTATTTTCTAAATGCTTCACGACACTGTTTTTAGAGTAATTTCATCAAAATGTCATTAAAAAGACATTTAAGCATTTTGAGATAAGCAAAAAGACAATAGACTACAACCTTAAAAAGAAGTCAATGTAATATTAACAGAAGCTCTGTAATTAGCTAGTCCAAAAACCTCAAGCCGTCTTCAGGCTTCCCCAAACAAAACAAATTGGAAGGAGAAAGCAGGAAGAAAAGAACTAAAAAGAGAAAAATAAAGAAAGAGGAAAGAAAAGCCACATGAGCCAGAATCCCTCACTGCTGTTATTTCTCCACAAGCGGAAATGCTCCGTTCAGTCATGGCTTAGGAGGCATAAACATCATTGAAATTCAAAAGCAGCTCTGAGAAAGAGGACGCCTCAATTGGTATGCAAGTGGTGTTTTCTCGCCCTGAATACATTATGAACTTGCAGCATGCTAATATGCCATGCTATCATAAGCACCAGATGGAACAGTAGGCAGTGTATGTCCCATCAAACCTCAGGAAGATGTATTAATGTTCCTGCTCTTTTTTTTTCTTCCCCTCCCCCTTCCCTACTACCACCCCTCAGCTGTGTCCCCAGACTGGCACATTTCGTAGCATCAGTCACCTGCTCCCGAAGCACAGTTCTCCAGGGTTGCCTCATCTTCACCAGGTGGTGCCAAGCATCTTTTCAATCTTTTTTATCGCAGAAGGTAAAGGCCACAAGATGTGTCAGGCTGTGCTTACTGAAGGGTACCGAGTACAAAAGATAACATCATGAGATAAATGATAGATGAGAAAGACTTTGGGTTTAAAGCTAGCACAATAGTTTTAAATTATGTATAAACGGCACAGCACAAATTTTCCCCTCAGTACTATTGGTGAATGAAGAATTGGGGAACAGCAGCAAAGGGAATGGTTTTCCAAGTAATCAAATAAAGCAGAGGAAACTGGATTAAAGATCTTTGAACTGGATTCCTTTTTTCACCACACTGGAAATTTTTTCACAAAAGATGCACACAGTTCAACAGCCATTTATAGGGTAGGGGCAGGCTTTAATTTTAAATCAGAGTAAGAAAATGGCACACAGGCAAATTAGCTTACAGGATTTTGATTTTTAAAAATATATATTATTCTAATGATATTCCTTGGCTTTTGTGACTAACAAATTGCTTAAAGCTGTATGTCTGAAAGACATGGGAGAATTTTAATACTGCTTCACATCATTTATTAATTCAGTCTCAAGCAGGTTTTATATTACTAAAGAGAAATGTGATCTAGTGTTCTCTATGAAAATATGTGCATAGGCATACAAAATGAAAGCACATATTTTCTGGTATCACCTGAACTTCTCTTATCTATTCATAGAAATAAACTTCCTATTGAAATATATGGTTTGCAAGAAATTTTTTTTCCTTTTCCTGTTACTGTGCTATTCAGAATGCAAAACAAGACCCTCAAGACTGAAAATTAAGAGCCTGTGAATTCAAAACACAAGTAAGAAAGACCAGAGATGGCTGAAGAAACGCAAATCAGCTTTAAGCATTTAAAGTTTGAATGTTCAAGTATTTTTAAACAGGTTTGTTTTTCAGAGAGAAATTACATCAGTAAACATTTTGCCGTTTTCTGATATTTTAGAAACCACCTGCTGATTTGCAACAGCTCTCACTATACATGTAAATTTATTATTTTCCTAACAACATTAGCCTTCTCATAAATACAGTCTAATTCTACAAGATGCTGAGTATTCACAACTCACATGAACTTTTCTGGGGATTAACATTGCTCAAAACCTTTTAAGAGCTACATACAGGAGTTATCTGTTGCATGTATTAGAAGTATTTTCCAACTATTAAAGGTCTGGTTGACAGGGATTTCTGACCACATATCCAATCCTAACTAAAACAAAAAAATAATTACCTTTTTCATTCAAACAAAACATGTTATTACTGTTATTCAGAAATAGCAGGTATTATTCTAGCTATTCTAGCTATCTATTAAGTCCAGAAAGTGTTATTACTGTTATTCAGAAATAGCAGGTATTATTCTAGCATCTATTAAGTCCAGAAAGGCTTTAACTTAAAGATTGAGTCAGAAATCTGATCAATTTTTTTCTTATTTCTTTTCCTACAGAATATTGGGGGACTTGTTTTATTTTTTAATATATAGCCTTTAAGGGTAATTTGCTAAACTATGATTTGCAATGTGCAAATAAGTCTATTTAAGTCCATTATCCTGTGTTATAAAGTAATTTCTGACACCTTAACAGCACTCAATTTAATTACAACACACTGAAACAGTAGAGCTGACTCCCAGAGGAACCAGTTTGGATCAGAAGATGATGATGTATGCTAGCTGCTGATCAGCTTTCAGCATCAGATCCACCATCAGCTGTTTTCAAGAACAATATCAGAACATCTGCATCATCATAGTATTTTGTGCTGAAAAGCCCTCCAAAAGCTAGCAATTGCATGCAACAATGTGCTCATACCCACACCTGTAAGCAGACATATTTAAAACCCAGCAGCTTTACTGTAATGACTAAAAGAGATCAAACAAAAAAAAAAAAACACAACAAAAAAAAATCCAATCAAACCAAAACAAACAAAAAAAGAAGAAGAAAAAACACCAAACAAAAACCCCCAAAACAAATTAAAAAAACACAAAGAATCCCTTTTGATTCTGATTCAGTAAGCATCAATTTCTGCACCAGAATCCCCATTGGGTAATTCATCAAGGCATCTATTCTGTATCTAGTGTGGCAAGACAGAGAAAACACAGCCTCCAAAAAGAAAAACACTTGTGACAAAGCTATTAAGCATTCCTGGTGATTAAGCAATGGACACTCATTATTTCAAGACTGTCTTGACCCAATGCCTCAGACAAAACCACGCGATCATATCTGCTGCTGTCAGGATGAAATCAAGGCATGATGATTTTCTGTAATCCTTCAGGAAAATGCAAGTTACTCAGCAGCTTCCACAAAGCTCTTCCTGAGAGAATATAGAAGTTAACTAAGGAAAGAGTACATAATTTCTCTTGTGGCTCTACAGAGAGATGCAGGTCGATACCTTAAATTTAGGTAGTATTTTTACCTTTGGAGCTTTTACAGACTCAAAAGCAGTTTGAAGAAAAACCTTTAAGGCAGCATAAATGAAAGGATTCTGCTTCTGCTGGTGTCTGAAGATTAAATAACATTACTTGCCTTGCTCAAAATGAAAGGAATTGGAAATTACTACTCTACCGATTGATATGTCACAGGAAGAAAACTAGCTGTTGAGCTGGCAAGCAACCATGCAAATTAAACCCAAAATGTGGTTCTGTCTATGTAGAGGAGTCTGAAGAGGGCAAAGAAAGGCTGTAACACTGGCTTTCCAGGCAGAAACTTGCTATACATGCTCTGTAGACTCTACTTTCATACCAGTCTCAAAGTTTCATGCAGATTCATCTCTTGTGCAGCAGACTCACTTTATAAATGTAGAAAACCCATACATGTTTGCTTTTACAACCAAGAATAATGTAAAGAGATGCAAGTAAATTAACAAAACAACATAAGCATTGTTCAAAATACCTGAAAAATTTAACATGAGAAACACAGATCGTGTTCTCAAAGCAGCCACCATCTCACTTCTCCATTTTCAAGGGGACAATGAAGTGTTCACATTGGCTAATAGGAATTCAGAAAAGAAAGATGCAACTCTTTACTGCACAGATCCCCTTTAAAAATTGCAAAGGACTTTGCTTTTATTTCTGAAGATTCAATGCAGTCAAATGCTGAGCTTAGTATAAAATAATAATCAAATATTTATTTTAATGAAGTAATTTACATTACTTCTAAGATCTAAATTGGATGAGATTGACAGAAGCTCTTTCCCTTTTAGGACCCTAAAGTTAGGAGATCCTACAGTGCCACAGAAGGATGAACTCAATGTGGAGCCCTAGAATTCTAGAAACTTAGTTGTCCTCCTCCCGTCAGTGGAAAAATGAAAATTAAAAACGCCAATCCCAAGAGGCAGTGAACTCTGTTGCAAACAAGTTTCCAAGAAGAAAACTGATGACTTTCAAAGCTATTAAATGACAGTGCCATCTGACCTTGATGGATATCTAATTACACCCATTCTTTTACAAACATAACCACAATTGCTTTAATGAACATCTTTCCACTTTCTTTACTGTGTTACAAGGTCCCTGTGTTTCACTCAGGATTTCCCTTCCTAAACTGACAGAAATCCCAATACTTTCTAAAACAGAATGTGATTATTGCATATCCTTGTTTTTAAAAGACCATTTTTGTACACTGCAGTGTTTATAGTCTAAAGTGTCCAAAATAGTGTATCTAGTACAGTTCCAGGCAAAAAAAGTAGTAACAGCAACACTGTCACAGAAAATGACCTCTTCTAAATTCCAGTTAGACAAACTTTCTCCTAAAGAGAATACAAATAAGTGTGTGCAAATCTAGCAGATATAATTACGCAATCAACAATTATGTGGTGAAATGGACTGGAAAAATAAAATTAAAACAATAAATGTTAATTTGTATTTGCTAACCATGGAAGATGTGGCTGGTGCTCTGCAAGGCGCAAAATTCCTTTTAAAAAAAGAGGCTCTTAAAAATTCAAGGAATGATATGAGGAAGTCACATTTAGGAAAGTCTATCTAGATGGCATTCATTTGGATTATAAAACAGCTACAATGAAAATTCAAGGCTGTGTACACATGCTTATTGCTCTGGCTTAAAAGGGCCACCAGAATATATTTGGAATGCACAGTTTGGAAGCAAGAAACAAATTATGGCTGCATTTTCCTATGATGCGAGTGCACACATTTTCCAAACTGTAATCTTGTGGCAGGAAGAGTATTTGAGTCATGTGTGCTTGCATGACTCACAAAATACATATTAAGGAGAGATCTGAAAGAAGGAAGGGGAAAGGTCCTGTATCCCTAACTGGGAGATTACTCCTTTAGCAGGATGTGGTTTCAAACAGGAGGACAGTAAGACATTGAACCTAGCATTGCTAGAAGAATCAGAGAGACGGGGAACTACAAGAATCTGCACTGGACATATACAGGAAAGCTCCCAAGGCTTGGAGAAGAGGATTATAAGCATATAAAGAAAATTCCAGTAAAGCATTACAACTGATAGAGTACCAAGTAAAATTTTAGATATGCTTTCCAAATGACTTACTTAAAACAGAGTAGTGCCTTAAATCCCAGAAAAGATGTATTGATAAGCTAGAAAGGGCAATGGACTTTGAATGGTAAAACATGTTCCTGCTTCTTGAATAATTTCTTACTTCACTGCAGTTAATTAAACATATGCAAATGCCACTTACTCAAATCTCAGCAACCCCCATTTTTAAACAAAGAATGGATATTGTCCTGAACCTATGGCAGATCTGCCCAAATTTGCAGTACGCTAGAAGGGTTACCAAAATACATTTTTCTTCCTTAATCCTCAGCTTCTCCTCCAGGAGGTGATCAATATCAATTCCTCTCACTCTTCTATTTCCACATTTCTTTTTGTCTTCGTCAGCTCAGTATTGTCAAAATGCAAAAACCACAGCAGAGCTTACACTCTACTTCTAAAGAGATGTCCATAAGGAATGAGAACCATATGAGCAGTACTCTTAATTACTATGTCTTCTGCTGATGGTATTTCCTTTTGAACTTCAGAAAGATTTGCTGTCACCTTTGACTTACACTTTGTGCCTATTTAAAAGTACAGTTATGTTGCAGGCATAGCTCCAGAATATTTATCCACACGAGTAGCTAAATATGGGGCTGGATAATTTTAATAAATTCAGATGCATGGGTCCTACCAGGTAGTTTTTCCTCATGAAAATTCCACTAGATTTCCACTAGATCCCAAGAGCAAGAAGAAGCAGAAATAAATCTACAGCTCATTATGCAACATCATGAAAAAGCTCAAGTAAGGCTCTAGCTTCATGCCATAAGAATTTGAGAAGAAGACTTTTAGAATTTGGATGAGTTCAGTGTCTCTTCTTTAAACCAGCTGCAGGAACATTACTAACAGGTGGTGTGCTGCAGCACAGGGACAAAACTAAGAGGTCTGTGAACCTTCAGCTGAAGCGTCTCCTCTCAAATCCCAAGGTCTCCAGCAACTTGTTGTCTCAAGCTGTTCTGCAGTTAAAGCTCACAATGAGGCTCTTGCTCCGCACTCTGCCTACAACAAGATTGAGACAGTCTATGCCCTTCTGTCTTAAAGCACGTGAAGTTTAGATCAAGTTGCCAAAGGTTTGTCCAATACAGGATCTTCAATAAGGAAAACATCACTACCTCTGTGAAAAAACAGTTTTAATATCTGACCATCATTATGGTGAAGAATTTTTTTGCTGGTATCTACTTGGGTTTTATCATGGTCTATTACTCGTGCCTTTTACCTCTCGTCTTTACCACTATGCACCTTGAGAAAAATTAGGTTTCATCCATCTTCTCTACACCCTCCCATGAGGCAGCTGTAGACAGCTGATGACAAAAAGATTATATAAAGTTAATTATATTTAACTAGCAACTGCCTGCAGCTCACCAACAGGAAAATTCTTGCCTTTCAAGGGCCTCAATAACTTGGAGATGTGGAATCCACAGCATTACTCTCTCCTCCAGAAAAGTTGTCCATATCCTCACCTTCACAAGACTGGCAAGTAGAAATGGTTTGTATAAGACACAGCTAGGTGAGATGGAAGAGTGAGCTTTGAAAATTTTTTGCAAGATTTTGGAGTGGAAGCCTCACTCTAGAAGTGAAACACACAAATTCAAATCCTCCTTATGCTTGCTCACACTCAGGTCTGGAACATATTCCTTTAGCAGTGGGGAAAGATACTGCCCAATAGCAGTTTATGGGAGTAATCTCCAGTGCTCTTGTCCTACCCAAGAACTGACCAAGAAACATATTAAGAGGGAACATGGCTCAAGATCAACAGCAGCAAGGGGAAAGCAGCTCCTGCACTGGTCCTGCTTTTCATCTGGTGACTTTCATGTACATGAGGCAGAAAGAACAAATGTTCATCACAAAAATGCAACTCGGTGCAGAGATGGCTGAGCTGCTGGAGAGCTGAGCCAGTGAATACAGACAGAATGGTACAACGTGGCAAGGACTTCAGCTTCACAGAGGAACTGCGTGAACAGGGAGTTAGCATAGCAGGATATTGAAAGAAATAAGCCTTGCCAAGTGGGCCAATATGGCTAGACTGTGTCTGTGTGTAAGTGAAAATCCAAGCACTGCTGTGCCCTATGTTTTTCCCAATTTAATTTCTACTTGCCTTAGCATTGCTGGCTCTATGCTCCATTTTACACCACACACATTTCTGGGAACAAAAAGTAAGCCTACACTTGTGAAGAGACCAACATGTCTACATATGCACTGGGCTTCCTCTGAGATTACCTACCAGATCCAACTGTGTGAACAACTCAAGACACAGAAATGCTTCAACTCCGAAAAGATATTGGTGTGATCTCAGCACTGGGCTGCTTAACCCTATCAGTACCCTATCATGCACAGATGCAGCTTGACATGATCAGGAAACTTTACAGTTGTAACAGTGATACACCTGGAAATGAGGAGAGTTAGAAGAACAGCACTTTGGATTTGGAAGGCAGCTACTGCTTCAAGTTCACAAGTTGTTTCGTGACCTGGAAGCGAAATACCAGGTTTCAGCTGATTTTTTGTAGTATTATCCTTGATGTACACACTTGAAAGAAACAAGGATGAAGCAAACAAACCAGAAAACAGGTAGAAGCATTTGTGTGAGTCCTGAAAAGGACCAGGTATCATGTCCTCTACTCTTAAATGTATCAATTTCTCTGTATGGACTTTAAACTGGTGTGTCACATCATTTCATTTTATGCAAAATTCAAGTTGTCTTTTCAAATCATATATACACAAATCAGATTGCATATATACAGATCACATTGATTTGCAAGCTGTAATGATCATGCCTTATATATGTGAGTGTGGAGTCCAAAATCTTCAAATCAAGATGGGATTGTTGCTAAACACCCTGGTGCTAAACACCAAGGAAGTACCTGTCCTGAGAAACCAACTCGGTTGTTCTTCTCTAGCTAAGGGCCTGAGCTATAAAGCTTTCAATGTTCACTGGAAAAGAGTGTTTGGGACCCTGATGAAACTTTATTTTTTTAATATATATATACACACACACACACATGTATATACATATATGTGTATATATGTATATGTGTATATATATATATATATTTTTTTTTTTCATTCCTGCATCATGGTCTGCATTCCCTGATGTATTAGTTACTTTCCATGCATGCGTAGCATGAGGCAGTTCACAGCCCCATGGGTTGAAAATAAGAGGAATAATGTTATGCAGACTTTGGAATTTATTACTACCATAAAAGACGAAGAAACTTTAATACTGTGAAAAGCAAGTCATCACATGTCACCTCCCAACCCTATCATACATATCTGAAGAACCCAGTGACCCACGGTTCTCTTAGGGAAAGAGCTTTTCACTTGTGGCTGAATCCTGAAGATAAAATCATTATGTAGGATGATTGGAATAATGATGCAAAGTTAACACTCAGACCTAAGTATTTCCAGACACATTTTCCCTATTTGGCAGGAAACTTGTTTTGTAATACACAGAGTCCTCCTAATATAACAGCACAGCAACTGCAACTTAGAACAGAAAAGTCGGTTAATGGACTGTTAGGACACTTTTGCTGTGTAACACCATTTAGATGCATATATTTAAAAAACAGGTGGATAATTCAAATGTTCAGTTACTAGGACACTAACAGTTATGTCCATGGCAATTTTGTTTCTGTTCTTTAAACAAATCATCACTTGCAAGCACTAATGTTAAAACCAGAAAGCCACTCTAGTACACAGTGGCTATAAATGCCAAATCAATTTTCAGCAGATAATAAAGTCCATGTTTTACAATCAGCAATACACTGTTTTACTACCCAAAATGTAAGCTAATAATATATAGCTCTGCTAAATGGAAAATGCAGATATGCTGTTAAGAAATGGGCTGGCTGTGAGATGATGGATCATTTCTGCCGGGACCTTCTTAAAGCTATGTGCAAATGTTTTGAAAATATCACATGATGTGGCCATGTGTTAAAAATTACAGCCAGTTAAGTTCTCTGCTAAGAAAAATATGTGGGCAATTTATGAAATGCACTCCAGGATGGAGATATCTTAAGTAAAACCAGATTTTGAAAACAAACCCTTTTTTTTTTTTTGAAACATGAACTTAAAAAAAAAATAGTTGCAGCCACATCTGGAGAGCAGAAGTAAAGAAAGGGTGGTCTGACCTAATACCAGGCCATCTTCTGAAAGAGCAGCATTATTTCTGGGCTACAATGACTGTGATCACTGATTGTCCTTTTAAGGAAACCATGCTGAATACTGCCATGGGCAATAATAAAGCATTTTGTAGGCCAACATCTGTTCTTTGAAAGTACTATAAAATGACTGATAGATTTGTAATGTTTCATAAAAAAAAACCCGAAAAAAAAAAAAAAAAAAAAAAAAAAAAAAAAAAAAAAAAAAAAAAAAAAAAAAAGAAACCAACCACCACATTCACAGTAATCAGAGAAACTGGTGTACAGTATTAGATTTGAACACTGTTCCCCCAGGAACAATTACTTAGAGATAAACGCTTCCTAGAGTTCGCTACACAGAATGACAAAATGGTTAACTTGGTTACGGCAAGCTGCATGTTAACGGGATTATCTTTCTAGAGACTTTTCTCAGAGTTGCAGCAGTGCCTTCACAGAAGTCTGAATGGCTTTTACAGCGCTTCATTAGCCAGCCCGCTGCTGTCGCTTTGCCCTGACAGGAGAGCGGGGAGGTGAGTGCCCAGTCACAATTATAACAGTATGAGCAATTCGTCTTTGAAGGGCAATTTTAGTTTGTGTAATTGTTATCACCACACATAAACCAGAACCCGTCTTTATTACTTCCTATTCTTTCCCCAAAAGAAGGACCTCAGATGTCAGAATCACTAAAGGGATGGTCCTGAAATCAAGACTTCACACATACACAAAAGGCACTGACATAATATCAGCTTACATAAAAATACACATCCTTTTAATCTCCTGTACATAATGTGCTTACTTTTAAAATACAAAATCTGCCCCAGATGGCTAATAATGCCCATTTGAAAAAACACAACACCACAATATTAAAGGGCTAAAATATGCTGTGAACAGATTGAGAGGCAGTTCATCCTAGAGGAGAGTAAAAAAGTGCAGATGGGTGTCAAAAATAGCCAAGTGTCAGATCTGTTCAAGTATCTCCATTCTGGCACATGCTCCCAGTCACAGCTGTCAGTGTATTCTCTGTATCCAAGTGCAAGGTTTTCTAACACTCAGAGCTGACATTAAAACACACTTCTTGCTTGCTACTGCTTTAAGAGAATGCTGCAAATAAAAGATTTATTTAATGGTTAAGCTTAACGAGTATTGATAAGGGTATACATACTTGAGTGTGGCACATGCCATTTTGATTAAAGATGCATGAAATTTTAACCAGCAGGTAGATTAAGTAATTTAAATGCCAAAGGCTTAATAGGTTTTCAAAAACGTCCACTCTAGGCATTCCAACAGTTTGCCAATACACCGAATAATGCACACAAGGATCAAAACTGATAAGATTGTGTCATTTTAGTACATCTTAATACCTTGATAAAACACAGAAAGAGTAAAGCGCAGGAGAAGATGAGTTTCATACAAACATAAGGGCAACATCAGTGGATAAAAATTATGCACAATGCACAGTTTTTCTAATTAATGAATTACCACGGTATTTCTAATGAAGACCACATTCCCAGGAATGCAATGCATGCAAATCAAATTTGATGTTTAAAGGGTTAAATTGACCTTTCATAGTCCTCAGTTGTTATCTATGCAAATTAATTTGCCCATATTTCAGCCATATAAATCCTCTTAACCTTGTGCTTTGAGCAAACAGAGCCCACTTTCTCATTACAATCGCAGGATCAGCAAACATACCAGCAGTAGGGTATGACCGTATACGAAAATCCTAAAAGGAAAACATTCTTCCAACAACTGGCAATACCTACATGCAACTGTGGCTGCAGTAAACTGGCAGATACTGTTTCAAAACACCATCTGCGAGGTGTACAGACTCTGTGATCAAGCATAGCCTCTTCTGCCTGTCCTACCCAAATAATCCACAAGAACCAGCCAGCTGTAGGATCTCTAGCCCTGTCTTTTTTTTTATCCAGAACACAAGCTGTTATAATCAGGCACATGGCTTTCTCCAGTCCTTACCAAAGGGGGAAAAAACACAAACAAAACACTCCAAATTCAATCTATTCAGCCGTGGTCAAGCATCTCATAAAACCCCTCAGACAAATCACCCTGCATAGAAGCATTTTTATTGGCAATAACACTTATCAATAAGACAAGTTATTGTAAGATCCAAGGGTAATATTTTCCTGAGGAAACCGACCTATTATAACTCCCAGCTCCACAGCAATTCCTCTAATTCAGCAGGGTTTTTTTTTAAATTTTTTTTTTTTTTATTTTGGTGATTTGTCTGGTGACAGTGAAGGACTACGATTTTAGGACAAGGCTGGAATAATCTGTTTTATAAATCTCCCTCACTTCTCCAACATAAACAGCTTTTCACAGAGATAATTTCAGCTGATGGGTAAACGCTGTGAATGATCTCCAACGATCAAATGTTTGCAGATTCAAGGTGCAGCTAACAGTCATGAAAGCCAGCCCGAAGCTGTATTTCTCTTTGCTAAAAATGATCCCCCGTGCAGAGACCTGCACCCACAAAGCTGGTGACTTTCTGCTATTTCTATCGCTTTTCATTGAAACATCCAGTCCTGCTGTAAGTATCATCTCTAGCAGTTCACTTGCACAAATTCCCCTCCCCCAAACACACACACAACAGAATTAGCATCCGCGATCGCTCCGTACCCGTATCAGCTTGCAAATCACCCTCTATATTAAAAGAGAAAAGAAAAAAAGAGAGAGGGAAAATATACTATCAAAAAAACGATCAGCATTTCCTCATTTAGAACCGAAAGAGCTGCAATAATTTCGACTCACCAGGCATCCTTGGATAAAATATACCACACTGTAAATGGCTCTCTCCTAAAAGCAAGCTTATTTAGGGCTCAGTGCCTCCTGTTCTGGAATGAACAGAGAGAAGCGAGGAGGGCCATCAGAACTGGCTGTGGCAGCGTAGCTGGAGGCAGGATGCTGGGCGCGTGCGTTTGCCAGGCAAAGACAGATGGAGAGCTGACACTCTGTATTGCACTTGGAGCAGAAATGTGAATGATGACAGGAGCACATGTGGCCTTGAACCCAGCCCTGTCTCTTCAGGCAGAACAATGACAGGGATGTGTGTGCAAATTATCACAACCCCGGCTCCCCTCAGCTGACTCCTTTTACTCTACCTTTCACACCAAGTTCCAGATGACCAAAGAATAGAAACTAAAATGCAGAGTGATAAGCCAAACACTGAATTATTCATTTTTTCCTTAAAAGTTAACCCTTTCCTCTGCTGACAACAATTAAAGAAAAAGCATCACTTTGAATCAGCTCTCTTCCAAACGTGGAAAAAAAAATATTCTTTATTTTAACAGCCATAATTTTGCACTTTGTAAGACTACGTCTGTTTATTTAGCTGGAAATTCAAAACGTGCACAAGAATATACAAGAGAATTTCCCGCCCCCCCACTCCCCACCCCCTTCCCACACTTCTGTCATTATTATTCTCCTTTACTATAGGGAATGGAGTATCAAAATCACTCCCTCTCTCAGATCCACAGTAGTATGTGTAAAATAGACCACACTTAGAAAGGAGACCACTTACATTTTACTATGGTGCTTTTAACCCCCTGGGATCCTTCCATTGATATGTTCCAAACATTTGCAGCTTACTCTCCTTTACCTTGCATAGTGATCCATGGGGGATGAAAACAAAATCTTCCCTGTAAAGCTTTTTCAAAAGCTAAACAATCATGTCCTCCCAATTTCTGATTTTGTGAACCCCTTAAATGTTTATCCTTCACATGAATAAGGTATGCCTGGCTAGGTTCAATTCACTCTTCCCTATTAAGCTTTAATGGACACCATGATACATAAAACTACAAGTCTTTGTTATAGTGCTTTATCTAAAGCTGGCTATTTTCTTCTCAGCAGTCTCTCTTTAGTCCTTTGTAAAACATCTTTGCCTCTTAGAAGAAGCATAAGCTTGACTCGCATGCCTTCTGTAGCACACAGCTTTGCACAAAATTCTAGGCACAAGAAAAAATACCGTCCTTTTTAAAACTCTCCTCCCATTCAGCACTTACAAAGTGCTTTAGTAACGAGCCATTTCTCCAGCAACTAGCATGCAGGTCCTGGTTCTGACTTTGCCTTTGCATTATACATTCAAACCTTTATGGAAAGGCAACAATTCTTAGTCAGATCTTCCCAGTTTAAGGTCTGTCCTTGTGTACTTATTTATGCACCCCCCTGATTTTGCGTTATGCCATCTTCTGCCTCTATTATGAAGAAACAACTCTGCTTTTAGGCCTTCCTCTTCCTTCCTGTAGCTACCACAGAGCCTGATAAAGATCTGTTTAGGAAAAGGACACACATGCAAAATTAAGCAGAAAATAACAGTCCCTCCTGATGTCCAGACAGAACTCATTAATATTTCTCTTAAAGAAAACGAATCATTTAATTTACTGATATTTCTATAATATCTTTTTAACACAATCTAAGTGGCACCCTTAGGTTTCATTTAAATAGGAGAGAAATTCCAAACACAGAACTGGCAAATCCAAGACTATCAAGAAGAAAAGGAGCAGCTCCCCTGCCCCAATAAACAGCCCAGCACTAACAATCGAATGTGTCTACTACCTCAGGCAGGTATTTTCTTCGTCTTCATCAGACATCTATCATAATGAAGTTCTCTATAATGGATTTTTGAGTGTCAGAGAGCTGAAGAGAAACATGAAAACCAAAGCACGAAAACATTTTCCTGACTACTCTCATGAAAGGGGGAAAAGCAGAGGGGCAAAGAGAGAGAAGCAAGGGAAATGGAGACAAGTGAAGTCTGCACCAACAAGGCCTTTAAAGACTTTACTGTCCTTTTGGTTTTATTATTTGATGCACTATTTAAAACCAGTCAGTTAGTATTGTATTTGCTACGTTGTTTTTCTTTTGTAATGCTGTACTTGACATGAAAGGAAAAACATTTTCACAGTTGGAAATGCAACCTTTCATCAACATAGATGCAGCCTGAATCAGCTTCAGAGTAGAAAGTAACATGTCAACGCTATGATGCATTTTAATAAAACCGAACAATATTCACTCTTTAAAAGAAGGTCTTAATATCAGTACATTGTAAATCCACACACCATGGCTCACGAAATTGAACTTCCATATGCTGCGTGATTATGCATCTTTTTTCTGTGTGTAAAAAGCCTTTTTAAGCTGTTATCTGACTACAGTAATTGCCACTTAAATTGATCCACGTCAACAAAACCTGGATCCCTGGAGATTCTCACCTAGAAGTCTGCTCATGGAAGGGGCTAACAGAATGCCTGTGCATCTGAGACTACTTCAGCATTTTCTCAAGCAGCCAGCTGCATGAATAGTTTTCCCCTCTCATTATTTAATACACTGAGGCAGGCTGCAACCCATTTGGCAGTCCTCCCTGAAGAAGTATCTGTGGAAATTTATTTGCTTTCCCCACCCCCATTTCTAATGCAGTACCTAAAGATTGCAACACCTAAGGCTTGCCCTAGAAGTTTTTGCACCATGTCTAGAATTTTAGCAGACCAAGCAAAAGTGGACAGCCCATTCTGTAAAATGGTATTATTCTCCACCAAGAAAGGAAAGACACTGGTTTTAACACAGAACAGTTCTGCTGCATCACAAGAGTCAGAGTACTGCCAAAATGAACAGGATACAAAGAGAATGAAAAATCCACAAGACAATCCACAAGACGGTTTCTTTATGGTGCACATTACGTTACATCATCCTGGATGGGCACCAGCTCCTTCTTTGACCATCACTCAAAATCCTTCACAAAATAATTTTAAATCTTCCTCTAGGAGTCCTTAGTTTGAAAATGGGTAGAGGATGCAAACCAGTCTCCATAGTCTTGTATTTGAAGGGGAAGTAAAAAGATTTTTATGCAGTGGATGATATAAGGTAGCCAAGACATGGATCTGATGGAAAAGGGAAATTCCTAATGTCCATCATGTAAAAGTGCAGAGATTGCCTTTTCTGCAAACCCAGCTTAATAACAGGGACTGGAAGTCCACTGAAACACATCTGTAGTTAATGAAAGCTCTCTATTAACAGTGAAGGAAGAATTTAACTCAAAGCTTTTCTGTAGGACTTCTCAACTTCCCGCTCTACTTATAGCAGACTGTTGTGATACATTGTGACTTCACACAGTGGGTATTAAGTGAGTTAATTCAAAGGAGCTGAAACCTCATTGATCCTAATTGAAAGCAATACACCCAACCAAATAGTTTTCTACCCCATCTGCTCTGGCCTGCCACCAGCTATTCAATACAAGAGAATTAATAGTTTCAGATATTCTAACAGACCCAATAAAAGCACTCATTTAAGCAGGACTGCATTAACAAAGTGAAAAACCAAGGGCAAAATGGGTTCAAATGGAGCATTTTACTCCTAGTTGGCTTTAACAAAGCTGAATAATGCTTATTCTGACTTTTTATGTGCAAGACTTGATAAACTGAATGCGAAGGCACTCAATGATCAGTCAACGAGCATTGATGAATGGTCATTAGGACCCCCCCAATCTCAGGGAAGGCCATTCCACAAAGTGGCACACCAGCTTGAAAGGGCGGACTCACTAATGTCCAGATTTCCCCGCTTGCTTGTTCCACTTTCACTTTCAGACCACTGGCCACCAAATGAGGCTGACATATTGGAAAATAATCTTTTATGGGCGAGTGGTAAATAAAAATGGAGGCATTAGCGGGGCTTTCAAATTCAAATCTACTAGTTTTGTCAGCCCCAAAACGTTTTGATTTTCCACCCAGCTGGAAGCTATTAGTGTTTTCTTAAGGCATCCCACTGACAGGGCAAACCCACCTAATGTGTGAGCTGTGGAGCTGATGTGGGGGACAGGGGACAACCACTTCTGGATGCTTTCTTAACTTTGTTCAGTTGACTGTCCAACCACAGTACAAGTACAAGTAAAGGCAACACCTTCAGGAGAAGCTCAGTCATTTCTTGCTGCCCAAGTATCTCTGATTGCCTGGTGCAATGGCAGCCCACCTGAGCCTGTAATGGGACCCTCAGTGCAACTTTTTCCATTACACTGTACCTAGCCTCCCTTGGTTTTACTGCACTACCACAAAAGGCTCAATCTACTCAAGAAAGGCACTTTTCTATAAACTTCTAATTCTTTCCTTGAAATGGAATTTAAATATTCCAATAAGATATGGGCTTATCTGTTAACAGCAGCTCTTTATGCACGCAACACAAAACATTCGCCAGATAACATTAAACATTTCCCTAAGCATTTCCTTATTGGCAAGGCTTTCTGGACTTCTGAAAAAAGACAAATGAGACATTTAAAACATACACTGTTCTGTAAAACATAAACTAAGTGAGATTACCTACACAAATCAAACACTGAGCAGTTGAAAGGTAGTCACCAAGGTGGTAAGAAAATATTCTTCATTGTCTAAGACAAACTGTTCATGATGTTACCTCGAGTACTGGATTAAACTCACTGGAATTGAGAAAGCATTCATGGCTTTACAGTTAAGAAAACTCGTAAGTTATATCCATAATTCAACAATACTCCAGAAAGTATTTTAAATAATCTGTTAAGAAAAGGCAGCCTTGACAGTGCATTAAACTTAACAACCTAGACTGCCTATTGCTTTTTGATCAAAAAACCCCCCCAAAAATTAATTTTTGTTGAACACACAGAAATTCCAGTGACATTTTGGGTGCATTTCAGGTTTTAAAACAATGAAAATATGCATTTCAACCTAACATGAAAGAATAGTTCCGTAAAAAATTAACTGACTCACAGTGGGAGGACAACATTCATACCTTAAAGAACGCATGCGCTTTTGCTCTCTATATATGTTTTAGTAAAAACAGTCACATGGAAAAACTCACATATAAGTGTACCTGTCATGGGGTCTATTTCTTTCACTAGATCTAGGCTAAACAAGTTTTGCCTCACATTTTTATTAAATACTATATTTTCTAAAATGTGGGTAAATTAGAATTGACTGCTAATTTCTATCATCATTTGACTTCAAAGAAAATTACCACACCATCTGTGCATAGACACCACTCATGCACTTTAGAAAATTTGATATTGATTTGAAAATATTTCTGAAAGAAAAGACCAATGATGCTGTCTCACTAACAGAGAAAAAACACATTCAGTGTGACCTGGAGAGCCTGGAAGAGAATATCTGCTCCTGCTGAACTACAGCCATATTTTAAGATACAAAAAGAAGGGAAAAGGGAGGGGGCATGCAAGGAAGGGGGGCAATGAAGGAAAAAACTGTTTCAAGCTATCAGTTGCTTTTTGACTTGAAGCTCAGGGTGTTTGTTCATTTAACATGGGTAGGGAAACTCCTCCTGCTGTAGTATATTAACCCAAGTTTTGACCTCTAATCGATGTCTTTTCAATGTATAGGATCTTCATAATAAAGATAATGTAGAGCATTTTTGTGGGAAAGCGTATCTACCACTAGCCATAAATTTGAGCCTTGCATTTTTCTCTGTAACATGTCAATATTTGTGACACTAACTAAACATACTTTATTCATTTGACAAGGATTGTTACATTATATTGAAAACTTTTGTTTCAATGTCACCACCTCCCAGTTTTGACTGATGGCGAGTTAGTTTTGTTAAAATGCACAGGGTGATAGCGTATGCTCCAGTGAACTTTCCCTCCTCTCAGCACCAGAGACAAAAACCTGCAGCTCTGCTCTGTGCTGGCAGCCATCTGGCCAGCTTTCTCTCAATGCCTGCCCCATACCACACTGCAGGCAAAATTTCAGGGCTCTAGAGCTCTGTGGAGCTATTCATGACATACCAATTTCACATTTTCTGCTTGTATGCTTGCAACAATAAATGCTAATGAGGACTATGAATGACATTTTTAAAGACAATAAAAAGGTCTCCAAATCCCTTGCATATGGAGACACTATTTTCTAAACTTCACCTTCTGTTAGGGAGCCATTACACTCTAAAGGAAAAAAATAACCTAAGGAGAACAATGAGATGATCAAAGCATAACCAAGTCCTTAACAATTCCAAAGAAAACAATGTTTGCAAAGCTAGCTTAATGACAGACAGATTTTATGCTGATGTACAGCACTAACACTTAAGCATAGTAACTCTCTTTTTCAATAACACTGCTACTTCTCATCGAGGGGCTCAGAACTGGGGAGGGGGGGTCATAGCAAATCCTCCCTTTCACTGATCACATATAACTCTACAAGCCACAGACTTGGACTCAGCAATTACTAATCTCTAGATGAGTCCAAGAATACTCTAAATAAGCCCCAGAATAAACTGTAATTACTAATGGATTTGGAATGCTACACTTTCATAGACATCTCTGTGCTGACAAAGTGTGGCCAAGACAAATATCAAATTATACTTTCCACAAATCTGCCTATTGCAATGCCATTGCTAAGAGAAAGAAACGAGAAAAGGGAAAAGAGAAAAAAAAGAAGAAGAAGAAAGAAAGAAAGAAGAAAGAAAGAAAGAAAGAAAGAAAGAAAGAAAGAAAGAAAGTTGCCTTTACTCTGAGAAATGCCTTTTATATTAAAGACAAATTCCCGTTAGGAAGATTAAAAACACTTCCAGGAAAATCCACCAGGTGGAGCAAATACACAGCATTACAAAACATTTATTTATGCTCGTACTGCCATTTTCAACAGGGTGAAAATGGTTTATATGCAAATATTCTTACCTGTTGACCTCCCTTCTTCACCCTTTTGTCATATATTGATCAATTTGTATTTATTTACTACATTTATAATGGTACAAAAACTTTTTTCAAAGGGGCCTTCACACAAAGCTATTGTTCCTGATGAGCTCAATATGAATTTGCAAACCACAACAGTCATCAGAAATATAAGGGAAATTAAAGTATTGTATTTTTCAACATTTTTTTTCAACAATATAATGATATGGTTGTGCTAGTAAAACACACTGACCAGTTTTCAGAAAATAATGCTTATTCTCACATCAGTTAGCAAAATCTTTGCACTGGCCTCCACTGTAATGGGCTGGAAACCTGGCTATTCAGCATGTCTGGTTATGTTTTTATACACACAGTAGTGCCCATAGCATCACAGCACTGCCATTGGACAGCATCGTGGTGTTTACTATTAATGCTTTATTTTAGTATGACATCTGTCAACTACTGAGTAATTTCAAGAGGGCAAGTCAATGAGGACTGTAAATAAATGTTTCAGCATATCTAGGACAGCTAAGTATTATTTCTCCATTTAAATTATTTGCTTTCCAGAGCCAGGTGAGAAAGTCGCCTTAAAATCAAGTATTTTCTGTTTCCCTAATGGATCAGAGGCAGGAGGGGCAGATTTTTACATGAAGAGAACTAAGTCCAAACAGAACAGTGGTTCTTTTCTGGATGAGTTTTCTCACAGTTATAATAGGACAACCCACTGGCAGACCCTGTAATTGTTAAAATGCCAGGCAGTATTACGAAATGAACTGCTCTAATGCAGTTCAGCATCTGGAAACACAGCAGAATCAGTACACAAACTCATTCAACCCTTGATGATAGAAAGGCATTATCGTTTTTAAGTGACAAAAGGAAGGTGCTGATTTTAGTCAAATATTTTTCTTCCCATTGTTTCCTTAGTTGTACCTTCCATCCCATTTTTCTCTCACTTTTCTAATCACTGTCCTCTGTTTTGTCTCTGGCACCAAATCTACTCCTAAATTCATGACTCTGGGGCCACCTTCTCACTCTAGTACACATCTCCCTTCTCATACGACCTGCCTCTGCTCCAGCTGCCTTGGACAGTTATCCTCTCCCACCTCCACAAACCTTGACAGCTAAAAGAAGTTCCAGAATTACAAGGTGTGAGTAGCATTGTAAAATATTACCCTCAATTAGCACATAAATTGAATAGCAACAATCAGCACTCTAACACTGAGGGAAAAACACCTGTGCCAGTTAGGTTTCCATTACAAAACTAAGCTAGAATGGTATCCACTTAAAGTGCTATTGAAGGAGCACAAGCTCGCTGCAAGCACCACGTGTTGTCCTAATCTCTGTGCTTCTAGTCTGACCCAGATGAATCCCATCATAGCTAAGAAAAATTAAAATACAAAATCTTTGTTTCTTTAGGAACTGGGAGGATCTTTGAGGAACACAGGCCTCTAAATATAATTTCACTCTATCTAATGGTGTTGTACTCCACATGGTGCTTCATTGTAGCCATTCAGAAGAGAAGCAGAAAAATACAGAAGTGATTATGAAGTGGAATTTCATCCCAAGAGGAAATTACACCACTTTACACTAGAAGAATATCTGCAAAGAGAAGCAGTAAATGTTTGGGCATAATGCAAGATGCCAGTTTTAATAAAGCCCAAACCATCTTGGGAACTATTATGTGCAAGAACTTTCCTTAAGCAAGATTATCACAGCAGAGGCTTTTGGAGATGGCCAAGATAAATATTTTTTCAAAGAGAATGCTGATTTAAAACCATTATCACCAAGGAATTTTTGAGTGGCAACCCTGGTGTAAAGGCTGTTATTTTCAAAGAGGCTCTAGACACCCAATGGGTAGGAGGAAAGACAATGTGGTTGTTGTCACCACACATCCATGGAGAACTTTTCATTTAATGGACTGCTGGTTGAGGCAGGCAATAGTTGGCTAAAGGTCATGGACAGTTCACTGGATTATGAACTCTGGAAAAAAAAAAAAAGGCAACTAAAACACTAGAAAAGAGGGACACAACTTAGATAACCTGTAAAGGTTCAACTAACAGACAGTGCTTTCATAGAGACACATAATTTCCCTCATATATACAAACTCTGAGCATATGTAATGTTCCATTCAAGAACACGAGACTGACCGCAATGCATAAACCATCTTTTTTTTCATCTTACAAATACATTCAATGCTTATTTAAATTATGGCTTCTTTACAATGTGACAGGACAGACATTTAAAACTACATGTCTAAGTAATCCACTTTTACTTAAAGGCACCTTTACACCCGAGTAACCGAGGGAGTTCATACTGAAGAAAGGGGCCTGATTCTAAAGATGAAGGATTATTGTACATATTTAAGAGTTCATTAGATCACAATTATCAATCTGATAACACTGTTACAGCTCTTTTGTTGCACCATCTCCTGAAAATGCTTTTCAGATGGGGGATTAGTGGCACAATAGATGACAATGACTCTGGACCACCTGCACTGTAGCTGACTCCTGTCTGTGACAGCATATGCACACTGAAAGCTACCTTCCTCACTCAAGGGTCCCCAAAATCCTTACCTGCAATGTTTGCATGCAAGAAGAAAAGTATGCCTTTACATTTGTATTACAATTTTCCAATTAAAGATTAGCAGGGGAAATCGAACTGCTCAAAAGATTTCAATCTCGCGTACGAAGCACCCAAAATCTCTAGCACATTAATATGTATGCTGAGCCTGTGGGTATAACTCTACAGAATGGACCAAAAGCCTTCAGCATGAAAGGAAATGAAACTTTAGTTAATTTCCAGCTCTCCATCTCTCCTCCTGCAACCACAAGTATCTTTCTTGGACTAGCTTCTGCCCACAACAATAAAAGGCAATAGTCACATGCTACATTCATTTCTGCTGGAAGCCCTCATTAATTATGCTGCCTCCCTCTACTACTTGTACCCAGTGATTTTAAGTTCTGCCAGCACAACTATTAACACCACTATGTTATGAAGTACTGAGATTGTACAAATAAGTGTAATATTCTTCAGTCATCATTCAAACAAGAAGTCATACTTTAATTCTTCACACATACACATTAAAAAAGCCAAAACAAAACCAAACCAAAAACAAATAACAAAACAAAAGCAGACAAAAAACTAAATCAAACCAAAACAAAACCAAACAAATAAACAAACCCCAAAACAACCAAACACCTATCCAAGCCCTTTGCCCATGTAAACATACAGTATCTTTTAGCTATTGGGAGGAGCTTTACATCCTAAAGTAACACTATCCATCTGTGGACCCAATACTGAACACTGCCTGTGACCTCAGTAAGGAGGAAGGACTAAAACTGACCCTATCCCAACACTTTAAGATTCAACACCAGACTTTTAAACATCTAAGAAAATCACATGGATAATGAGAAAGGAAGCATTGATAGCTGCCATTACTGTTTTAATGGGCCAGAAACAAACACTAGCTTGGTTTGAATCCAAGGGACAAAGAAAAATAATGCTGCCAAGCATGCTTAAAATGACAAACTTAATATGCCAAGCATGATGATTATATAAATGAGAACTATGAAAAAAACATACCATTTTCAAAAGTTTAACTGTTGCATAGAACAAAATCCACCTCAAAAAATTTGTTCCTCAGAAGATTTGATTTCTGAAAATAAAAGAGATCAAGCAAGAGAAAAAAGAATCAAATAAATGAAAAATGACGCAAATTCAGAAGAAAAAGGGTTAATGTTTTGTTTCAGTCAGTGTTATACCAATGCCAGAATTACAAGGGAAAGACTAAAAAGAGCCAATTTTTTTTTCTTTATTATTATTATTCTTTAAAAGAAAAAAAATCATGCCTATCTGTCACAGGGTTGTCCGGGCTGGAAGAACCGGCAGGAACCTCAAATTCCTGACCAAACCCTCTTCCACACAATGCCTCCTGAATGGAAGGAACCGAGGCCCGGCAGAGATAGCCCCCTGTCAGGAACCAGCCCTGACGTTTGCGGACAGACGGGGCTGGCCTCGCAGGATGTCAGAGCAGCAAACTGCTGATCGAGATACTGGGTTTTCACACACTCCCAGCCTGGATGTTTTGCTCTTCAGGTAATTAAACAAGGAAACGGGGCTGATGTGTACGAGTCTGACCCCTGCGCCGCGGCTCCGCGGTTCTGCACATCAACTTCCGCACCAGCCGCCCCAAGCAGCGGCAGAGCCTTCTCCTGCTGCTCCTGCCTCCCCCGACACCAGGCTCTACAGCAAATCCTCCTGGAAATATCTGCTGCTATTCCCTCCCTCCCCCAACCCCAGTTTACGAAGGGCTACATTATTTGCTCTGTTCCACACACCTTGATTTCTCATTTAAAAAAAAAAAAAAAAGAAGGAAAAAAAAAAAGGGTACTTGGGTGTAGCTGTTCTTCAGCCTGCCATTCAAAATATTAAATTTACTGGGGGGAGGGGATGAACAGACAGAAAGATGAGGCAAGGGACTCCCAAATTAATGTTTAGTTTAAGGTCATTACTTAAAAAGATCCTAAAACATATTGCCAATTTGTCCAGCCAACAGCCAGACATGCACTTATTTAGAAATAAAATTATTCTGATTTAAGCATTATTGAATAGTCTCTGTCTTACAAGAGGACATAAATCATAGACCTAGGCATTAGAAAAATAGACCAGTGTTTTCTCTCTCTTTTTCCCCAAATTTCAGAAATGGGAAAGGGCAGGTGTTACCACCTATACTTGGCAGAAAACCCTACACAGGGCTGCTCTGTTACTGACCCAGTTTCTCGGCTCTTTAAAGGCTATTTAAACAAAAATTATTTTTAAAAAAGGTAACACATTCCTGCTTCTTTCTGAAAAATCCACAGAATAGAATATTGGCTGAAAAGAGAAGAGCCCAGAAGAAAGAGGAGTACAAAAGCATGCCTGCTTGTCTGTGTTCAACACAAAGAACATTAAATGAAAACAACTGGCATGCTGCCAAATTCCTATACAGGCAAAGAGATTCAAATAAATTGATTTCACGCATCACACTGACCTGGGATCAGTGAGCAGTGGTACAATACACTTGCTGCTCCATGTGGGGCAAAGCCCATTAATGTTATCAGAGACACATTACATTGAGGGGGAGCAGGGAGGGGGGGCACAGAGAGGGAACCCAAACTCTGCAAATTCAGGGGGAAAAAATCACTTTGAAAAAGCAACTTGAACTGGAGTACTTGGTTTCAGTTTACTAATAAATATATCATATTGCAAGAGCTTGTCCTCTGCTCACCTCAAAGGTTTCAAATACCATATTTTCAAATTAAAATAAATACTAATGTCAAACACACACATTGTCCTTACAGTCTACTTTTAACACAGTTGTTCTCAAACTCACTTATTCTCTGTAAATTTCCTCCCTTCCCCATCCGCTAGTATTTTATATAGATTATGGGTTATTTTCTTTGTACTTCAAAAGCTGGATTCTTGCCCAGGATTCTCTTACTGGCTCAGAAAGCAAGCTGGAGAAATCGGCCATGCTCTCAACTGGCCCAAATCAACCTGACCTAGAGAGAAAAATGCTTTATTTGCAAGGTAGCACCAAGCAGGGCACCAGTGTCCTTTGCAGGTCACCCATATATGCTCCCACATACCAGGGAGCTGTCTCCAAAGCAGTATTTCAAATTTCACTTTCTTACTAATGTGAAGTAACCCATATTTGCTGTGGAGTCTCTCCTTGTCATCCTGGCTTTGTTTTTCATTAAGCTCTCTCACACTCCAATCAAGAGCAATGCCAGCAAGCCACAGGTGTGCACCACATGAACAGATGAAATTCTGATTGGAAGTACAATTCACTGTCTATAATACAGTTGCATACTCTTTTGCATCTGTGGTATGTTTGAAGGGGACTTTATTATTTCCATTGTACTCCTTAAGATACACTGGTAAGCAAACAATTGTTTTGAAGATAAAAAAGGAAGCCAAGAGAAGATAACTTTGCAATAGCAAAACAAAGATGAGGATGCTTGAAAGGGGTCACATCAGCAGAAGTAGTCATTGCTACAAGAGGCCATTGCTTCAAGGAGGCAATAAACTCAAAACACCTTTTTTTTTGCATTTTACTCCATTTAGGCTCCAAATAGCAAGTGAAATCTTGGGCACAGTAAAGTCCATATTAAGCTCAGTGTTGGCTTCATCTCTAATTATTTAAAACTGAAATTTAAAACAAAAAATCATTGAAAATGTGGAGCTTCTTAGCCATTTAAGACTAAAATTTCTGAGCATGTCACAAATACATCCAGATGTAGACACCTCACCCAGTCACCTCAATTCAAGTAAATGTCAAAATGGGAATGGCCAAAGATCTAAGAACTGTTAACCACCACTGATCACTCTCTAAGAGCTACAAAGCAATTTTGAATTCTTCATTATCAAGGTGAAAACTATACAATATTGTTAACTCTGTAAGAGGCGTCACAGAGAGATGTGTTTATTTAGATATAAGGCTACAACTGATAGAACTGCACAGTGAAGGGAATCATCCAGTACACAGCAACCTCACCGTGGCAGAGATGTGCCTGCGCCCAGGCATTACAGAGAGCACAACCTGCACAAGAGTGAACAGGAGGGATAAGGTGCTGTTCCCTCCCTATTATGAACACTTCAGCAACCATCAGATCAGTTGGACTTTATAGAGATGATGTGAATTTTAGTCATATTAATTCCCTTTCTTTAAATTAATGGTATTAGAAAATAAGCCTTTTTCCCAAGTTGTAGGAAATTTCCATTATCTTGCACGTGCTCTGACAGCAATAAACCACAATAAACTTCCCATTAGTATGCCAGCACTGCATGCTTCAGGCATGACATCTTTACTTTTACATTTATTTATTTTTTAAATCCTTTATGAAGACCCATATGGCAAAAGAAACCAACCAACAGCCACCTGTATAGGGTACATTTGCGCTTTGAAAAACAAGACTGTAGATAGTAAAAAGAAGAAATTAGTCAGAAGCTATACACTGCTAAATAAGCAAAATCCAAACATAAGAAGGAACCCTGCGAAGATCAGAAACCCAGCAGATTCATTCTCTTCCAGTGCTGCCTGAGTACATGAAGGTCCCGCAAAAGCATTTATTTGTTTTAAACTGAGCTAGGAACTCAAGTTAGAATGCAACTTCATTTTTATTAGGATTTAATTTTTTTAAAGTATGGCCACACTGGTGCACAAAACCTCAGGCCTAGCCCTTGCCACAAGGTGACGTGCTGAGGCTCCCACTGGCTCTTTCAGGTGCTCTCCATCTCTCCACACCCCACAGGCAGAGCAGCATGGTGTCTCAGGTGGGAAAACAAGTAATATGATCAAGGCTGAGCTACCTTTAAAACTATCCAGGGCAAAGCCAAGAGTACTCAGGCACCATTCATCTTATTTTGGTACCATGCTCTAGCAAAGTTATGTCAGGCGATATGGTCCAACACTGAGAAAAAAAATTGTCCAAGTGTTGGAAAGCACTTAAAATCAGTTTAGCAGTTGCTTGCCATCCAGACACACACCATTTTAGAAGAAAAAATGTAGTTACAGTAAAGACAGGAATGACTGTCATAGGACATCTAGAAATTTTGTCCAGCAACAGCAGATTTACTTTTCTAATATGGTAAGAATCTTAGCACACAAGAAGCAGAAATATCCATTCTCATTATTATCTCAATCAAATTTTCCACAGATTCCCAGCATGTTGCAATGAGTTTACCAGAGGATTCCACTAAATTACAAAGAACCATTTTTCCAATTTACAACTGTCTCTTAACCAGGTTGCAAATACTATTCCGATTCAGAGTTCGAAAACTGAAAGTCACTATTTCCATAACCCAGCCTAGTAATATTGACGTGACACACAAAGAGCAACTATGTCATTAAAAACACAAAAATAACCCCAAAGTTAAAAATTTCACATATATGTATTTAAGATTTTAGAAAAGTCAAGACTGATGTGTTTTATTAGCATGGCAGTACTCTTTTCTCACTTGCATTAAACGAGGACAGCACCTTCATTGATTTAGGCAGACTCTTTGGAGCTAAACGGAAAGATTTCTTTTTTAATTACAGTTTACAAGGCAAGGTACAGTCATTATATACACACTAATAACTTCTAAAAGGTATTCACATTATAAAATCAAATATTTTTCTGTTCCTTACCTTGACAAAATTCAAAGTTCCCTTTTTTCCGGCAGTCACCTATCACTAAACTCAGTGCTCTCCAAGTGTTTCTTTTGACAGATATCATTCTCCACCAATCGCTCTGCTAATTTCCTCTTTCCTTTTCTGACTGGGACAGATACTATGTTCACCAGCCCAGAGATCAATCTTTTCTATTGACAACAACAAATGAAAAAAAAAAAAAAAAAAGCATATATCACAGCCAGTTTGAAGCACCACACCCCTTCATTTACTTGATAATAGTAGTCTTAAATAAAAAGGTAAGACAGAAATATTATTCTAAACCAAGTAACCACATTTTCTTAGCTAATATAGGTAGTACTTTAAAACTGTATTAATTCTTCAACAAAGGTATTTCATAATTCGCTCAGTTGCTCAGTTAGAACAGCTGATATACAGAAGGCAACAAATTAAGGGCAGCCTATATTCTACCCATCAATTAATTCTGTAAAAATGCTTGGGTTTAAATACATTCACATAATATAAAATATTACGTACTTTACCTGGTTCAACAGAAGCTCTAGAGAACCATTTATTAAATCAAAATGTTTACTAAAAATAGAGATCTTCCAATTTACACATCACTAATACTAAATTGGATTTGTAAGTTGTAACAGCAAACACATTTAAAGAAAGGCAGATCAAAAAGCTACTGATACATTTACAAATCATCTTCCCACTTTTGAAAAGGCAATTTCTCTCCCACTCCAACACCTAAAAAACCTGTTTATTTGGGTTACACAAATACTCTGCCATTTGTATAAGTCTGTATCACAGTGTTGTCAGTTTTTCCAAGGCATTAATATGCTTTTCAGGGGTTCATAATTATGTGAAGACAGAAAGTTTTTTCAGAGCCAAGCACACACAGTTACGTACATGCTTCAATCTGCAATGACTGTTCAAGTATTTTGGGACATCAAGTTAAGCATGCACAAGGATCCGGCCGCAGCTCATGCACCTAACCCAGAATCCAGCCTCAACCCTCTCCTGCACAAGATCTTTCTGCAAAAAAATTCATTGCTCAAGGGCATGTGCAAAAGATCACATTTGTGTTTGTGCTAGAAATTGCAATCTTTCCCACAAACAAGCACCCTTCTCAAAGCAAAACAAACCTTCCCAAGTTAAAATTAAGGTTACAGAACAAAGGAGTTCACCAAAGCCCTTTCTTTCTTTCCAGCAGTCGTGGTCGGGCATTTCCCCACAGTCCTAAGAGAAGCCAAAATTCCACTGATTTCAGTGAAAACAAGTGGTAAGAACTGCAGGACTCTACCCAGAATTTGGCAACTGTGGAGCTCTCAAAGTGACACAACTGCCTCCGGCATTTGGAAAATAACCTCCAAAATGTGGTTAGGACTCCACAACTTGGGTACAATAACTACTTTAATAAAATTATTTTTATTTTGTATGTAATTCTATAGTTGTCACAATGTTTGTACATAGGCAATAAATTTACCTTTCAGTTGTGCCCCTAGCATGAATTGTGTACTTTTCAATTGCCCAGATTTTTGCGTAACACTTTAAATTTCCATAAATGCATACAGCATTCTCTGAATTATTGTTATTGTTTGATCTGATTTTTATGGTCATAAAACCATAAACCCTACCAAAACTGAAAAATTCTCCACTGACCAAGTGGCCCTATTAATTTCACTGAGATTGTTTAAACATTAAGTTTTCTACCAAGTGACAATAGCACAGTCTGGCTGAAATACTGCCTTATAGTGGAATACATCATATTTTGGATTCAGAGTTACACATTTGTAAAGATATATTCATGTTTTGCTAACCTTTTCTAATTTGGCTACTAGAAACAATTATAGTCAAATATGTTTAACTATGTAATATATAAAAATTCAGTATTTCGGCCGAATAGCATACTCATTTTCCATAGCTGGTAAAAGATTCTAAACATCTTACTGTAAAAAAGTTCTTATTTAAAAAAAAAAATCTGTCATCCACTTTACAATGAAGACATCAATTTGCTACTCTTCCTTTGTTTTGGGCGCATGTTCATTTTTTCTGTTTGCCACATTTTCCAAAGTGATGGATGCATTTTGCTATACCCATTCTACACTAATCTCCTTCTTTAAATGTATTTTTGCTTCCTGAATTGCAAACTGCTGCTGTTGTTCGAATGTACATGCAAAACTGTCTAATGTCTGAACTTCAGTGAAAGCAGAATGCCTCAAACAATTTGTAGTCTTACATGAGTGTTATAAAAAAGGATCAACATGTTGTATTACCATGGAAATTCTGAAAAACATACTTTCCCAAACAAATATTACTTTTTCTCAATGGTATGAAGTAATGAAAACCACATGTGTAAATCTGCGATCCGTGCAGTAGTTCAAGCTGCAGCTAATAGAAAATACAGAGAGTGAACTCTGCCATATAAAGGATTCTTGTTACAGAAATATAATGTGAAAACCAGATGCAGACAGAAAACCTTAATCACAGATGGGAATGTAATCACTGGCATACAGAACACTTTTTTGATCAATCTCAACCATATGAGAAATGTATTTATTTTCTAAGGAATGCAATAACTCTAGAGAGTCTTCTATTTGAATTCAGTTAACCTCATATTCACAGTGCTTTTATCTTATATGTGTAGAGAAAGGGGATATAACCTGAGCCAAGACTTTTAGAAGAGCCATTGGCCCTGGCAAATCATGCTTGTATCAGCTTATCTTTCAAGGAATTAATAGGATGTAAAGACTACAAATATCAGGATCAACCTCAAATGAAATGAACCATTATTGTACTTCCTCGTTACTGCCAGAAATCCCTTCATCACCTAAGCACTTCCCCAGTTAAATCTTCCCTTTAATATGCGGTTCTTCAAAAATACAATGCTAAGAGCAAGCACACTGTCACACTGAAGTTTTGTGAATCAGAACTGGAGATGTACAGCAAAGAATCTCTCTCTATAAAAGCTGAAGAGTCATCAGTTCAAAAACAAGTTTACCTGGGGCTTCCTCCTAACTGCTGGAAGTCCCTCCACCCACACAGCCCCCGGGGGTTAGCAGGAAACAAAGGAGCACAGAGCTGGGCAGCTATCCAGCTACATCAAGTGTCTAAACTGCCTTCTACCAACTGTACCAAGGCAGGACCACGTTACTCCTTGGTGAAAAGTCGGTTTTCACTGCTGGTGACATTACTATTACAGTAGTAGTAAATGCATCATATAAAATAGGGACTGATATCTCAAACTGCAATATATCTTAAAATAAAAAAAAATAAAAAAAAAAAAAGAACAACATGCAAAACCAAAAGCCCCAACCTGTACTCGGAAATAAAACTTAAGAAAGAAAAGGCATTCAGAGATGAGGCCTCCAGGGTGATGGGTACCAGCAGCGGCAGTTTTATTTCCCGGCAGCCCCCGATCCCTATTGCACGCACCTCCTGGATGTACCCAGTCTACCCAAGAATACACAGCACTGCCTGACTGTCACAGTTCACAACTGAGCTTATTAAGGTAACCTAAAGTTTGTATATTTATTTTAATAGCATAATTAAGTAACACAAACCACAATGATTTGGTAACTGTTACACTGAGGCTGAGAGGGAATGACAGAAACCCTTTAACAGGCACAGGGTAAGCAGATTCTCTCTCTCTGCTAGAGCCCCCAAGTCCATTTGCCATCATCTCATTTTCGGTGCCTGCAGTAAGAGGACACAGTCACTTCAGTACCCTATCACAAGGCTCCCAGAAATAAGACATCACAGGTGTCCATCAGACTAACTCTGCTGAAGTACTTGTAAAGATGCTTTCTTAATTGAATGCCTGTAATGCTAGGTAAATTTTGAAGTCTGCTACTTGGTTTTTTCCTCCCATGTTAACAACTACCAAATAATTTGATAAAAAACTGATTCCACCAGTGCAACAAAGCAGTTTTAAAAGCATCTTGTCTCTTCTGAGACTTAACTTTAAATTTCTGAGACTGCAGCCCTAATAAATATCGCAGAAGTCAACATTTAACACAAAAGTAATGTGGGATGGATATGCTTGTCTTATTTCTAAACAAGCATGCCTAGATTAATGATAAACTTTGGCCAGATACCTATTTTCATTTGTATGTTTTTCATATAGCATCATCATCATGTGTGTGTGTAGAGTGCTAAAAATGGAATGAAATCTTCCAGCTGAAAACAGTTCCACGTGACAAAACAGAGAGGGATCCTGAAAACTCCTGCTTCATGTCATGTGCGAGTGTGTGCGCCTGTGTCTGTTGTTTTTTTCCTCTCATCTAATTTCATCTGCGAGAGACTGTCCCTAGAGGACAAGACAAGAGAGAACCAATTATATCCAGCAGTTGGTTTCTCCAAAATGAAGGCATCTGTTCCATGCCAACAACTTCCACACGGAAGAAAAACAGAACTTTGAAGGCATCTGCGTTCATGGTTGACAGTTGCAGATCTTAGGGTCTACTGTAATTGCCCAGCTGCAAACATGATTTGGTTGCTGCTGTTGTCAGCTGATCTCCTTGCACTGAAAAGAAGGGAGCTTAAATAGCAAATAGCTGGATAAAAATCAGATATTCTTCCACAATACTGACACCTTTTCCCTTCTGAAGGAGGTATTTTTCCTGGTACAATGCATTTGATGGAAGTAAATTGCAAAATGGTTCTTAAACTAACATTTTACAAAATATTCTACTTTAAAATGCTATTCTTTAAATAATGTACCAGTCCAAGCACAATGTGTTCATTATCTGCTAGCATTTCAGGCTGGTATTTTCTAAAAGTGATTCAGAAACCAGTGTGATTCACCAAGCACATAATCCTGCAGCCCACCTTATTTAGTCAAGTAGTCTCAGTAATATCAAGAGTACACCTGAAGAGAAGCTCAGAGTTTTCACCCCAAATGCATATGGCAAATAAATAACTAGTATATTTATTGCTTAACTCACATCACTTCCTACGTGAGTGAATAATTTCCAAAAGACACTTTATAGAAACATTACCGGTAATTCAAAATCTGGCTTACAGCACTGGGTGCTACATTTGCAGTGAGATACTCAGCAATGCTGTACACCTTCACTGCTAAAAAAATCAAGCAAGCTCTTAAAAAGAAGCTCATATAAAGTAGCAAGACCCTAAATGATTTTCCAAAGCACAGGACTCAGTGCCATTTAGAGATCCATGACTACTGATGGTGCAGTTGTAACAAAGACAATTAAAACTGGCCTAAGCAGAAAATACAGTGGCATTCTCCATCCTCGATTCACCAGATAAAAGTGGATCATAGTTTCCAGAAATATTTCATGCACCTCTTGAATTTTTGAAGTTTGCTTACCTAGGACTTTTTATGAATATCTTGAAAGAAGGAAAACAGTATATGATAGGGAAATCCTTTTTTTTTTTTTTTTTTTTTTTTTAAAATATAATTCTTTGTTATTCTGCTGGATTCCAGCTGCAATCCCAAACATACTCTGCAGCAATAGCATTCTGACCTCCCAGCCAGGTAGCCACTCAGCTTAAAAAGGACAGTAAGGATTCGCAGACAGACTCCCTTGCTTGGCACATACCTCAAATTATTATGAATGCCTGAAGTAGTGAACCTGGGGGGACACAGTAGGCCTGACACTTCCTGACCACTTCTAAATTCCCTCCAGGAAGGACAAGAGTTGGGAGTGAGGACAATTAACAAAGCCACCTGTTTCCTGTGACCTCCTAAGGGGCAGACATGACCACTGATGACTTGCTCCGGCAATGTCACTGAGGTCCTGCCCATCCTTCTCTTCCCAGAGAAGCCATGGAATAATAAAAACAATCCTGTCCAATAATAGCTCTGTAAGAGGTAGTGAAATTTAGGCCTGGACTTAAAAACAAATGAACAAACAAACAAACAAAAAAAGAAAATTAACATCAGAAGGTTGTCACCCAGGTGAAGAGGGTGGGACCAATAAATCCCAGAATGTGGAAGGAAAATTACACATTGATTCCCCCCTTCTAACTACTAAAGCTGGTATTTACTGTAGCTGTGAACTTCTCTGGAAGAAGTCTGTAGCAGGCTTAAACACAATTTAAAACAGATCTTGGGATACACAAGTTGAGAATCCTGGCCCAATGGACTCAATAAAAATCTGCAAGCATTATTATGGAAGGAATAGGCTTTTTCTCTCCTTTATATGGAAGTCTTGTCAGTAAGTCTGTGATTTACAATTCAAAAAGAATGCCCTTGCTTTACACTGTGACCTGATCTAGTCCATTTTATTAGGAAGAGATCTAGTCCTAAGTCTCAGAACCAACTTTAAAAAAGTATTGTCAAGATCACAGACATGAGATGGGAGCACAGAAATCCTGAAGGTCCAGCTCCTCAAACTGGCATTTTAACTAAAGAAACACTGTCTTCAGTGAGAACTAGGTATGGGAGTACCATGTAAGATCCCATGGTATCTTACTGAGCTCCAGTACTTAATTCAATGTTTGCAAGCTCTGCTGAACCATGGAGTTGCATTAATTTACCGTGGTGCACATGAAATGTGCACAACATTCAGAAACTACCTTGGGCTATTCAGTTCCATAGGATGGTTTCCTTGTCCACCTGTAGCATGCTCTAATACAGGTTGCAGCCTGCTTTTCCAGCATTAAGTGGTTTGCCATCAAGCTTTAAAATAATAAATAGTAGAGTCACGAAACAGGTTTTGCTTAATGGTTCCTGGAACCCAGTGACTTCACTCACTAAAACACTTCCTATAACATTACCCTTAAATACTTTTAGCAATGTCACCATTAAAATAAAATAAAAAATCATCCTGGCAGTACCATCCATTGACAGCACACCCATAGGTGCCATTATTCCCACATTTGTTGGCAGCTTTTTCTGGCACCATTATGCTTTAATGGCTCTGGCAACAAACCCCACCTGGATTTCACTGGAAGCGCTCCTTTGGAGCACTCTTCCCAAATATCCTTTGCAGCATTCTGTCTCCTCTGTTGCACCCTAATCATTCCATTTTATGGCAATAGCCTCACCCTCTCACTGTCACAGCCTGAGCTGGTCTTGGGGAGTTCACTTCCTGAACTTGTCTAATGCATGTGTGATTCAATGTTAGGATGCATTATCCAAGAAGATTTCAGGACAGTATCTTAGCTGCTCAGGATAGATGTTCACTCACATCCCAGCTTTAAAATTCTTTTTACTACATCCCAGTAGCACAACGTGACCAAACCAATGGGACAGTAAAGCACAGGCACAAAACCCTATATAATCTGACGCTTCATCAGACAGAGAGTTTGTTAAACCTTGTGACTCCCAGAAAGCACACACAGCCTTAGTCAACATGCTACACAACCTGTCATGGTGACATTCACAACTAACATTCTGATACTGCCATTACCAAAGTAAAAGAAGAAAAAAACTGAAAAGGCATTCCAAAAAACAAGCAATTGTGGGGGGGAAGTGGTGATTTTTGGGGGCTGAATTGTTAGTCTTTTTTTTTTTTTTTCCAAGGTATTTAAAATGACACCTGGGTCACAACCAAAAGGGGCACCTGTGGAGTCATTAGAAATCAAAAAATGTAGACGGCAGACCAAATAAAAGACACTACAAAAGAAAAAAGCTAGGGGTAATTCCTACTACTGATGCAAACTACATATTAACGTCCAACATGGCAGACACACATAAGCCTCCTAGAGCTCCAAAGGTAACTACAGCCCAGTACAATTTGTAATGGTCATACAACCATCGCCTCAAATGCTTGTCTAAACTGCTGGGCTTTACTCTCTGTAGCAACTTGGCTCTCCATAAATGATACCTATTTTATTACACACCACTGCCTGCCACCATGTGCATATTAATTCCACTCCACTAGGTGGAGTCTTCTGTCTTTCCAGACTGCAACCTAATTTCCAAAAGAACCTATTATCTATCCTCCGTGAACCTTGCACATTTACTTTACTATAAGCACCAGAGTATACCTGTCTTGATAAACATAAAAATGAATCAAAAGTCTTCCAAAATGATTAAAGAAATCATGAGCTTTCCCACGAGGATCCCAAATCAGCATGTTACAATATGGGATCATGGACGAATATTGTTGCTATACAGTTCTGTGCAACACAACTGCACTTTAATGGACACGACATTCAAGAAATAATACTGAGTATAAAAACATATCCCTTAAATAAGTCAATATATCACACATGCTAAAAAACTACATATAAACAAACCCAAGTTTGAGAACTTCTATTAAATTCTTTTTGTGTATTCTGAAATACATTTGATTATCTAGGATGCCTTCCTTTTCCAGGCATCCCAAAATGTGTTACAGAAAACGAGAGGGAACATTAAAGTATTCACATTTCCATTCACAACCAGTGGAGTTAAATATGGCAACTATTCAACAGGAACAGCAAAACTGTATGCAGCATTTCTGGCAAAGATTAAGAAAACAGAACACTCCCATGAATGTGTTCAGAACATTTAGATAAGAAAATCTGGACACCCTGCATGCAGCTCTAATCTTTCTTCTGGGGCTGGGCTCCACCCCAACCCCTGTGCAAAGCACCAGCAAATCCCACGACCAAAGTAAAAAGCTCCTTGGTTTCAGAACTCCTCAGGTAGGCAGTCTCTGCTCTCACACACTGCGCCAGAGCGTTTGCTCGGCAGCATCTGCGAGCAGAAAGCCCCACGAAGGCACCGCGCACGAACGCGAGGCTCCCCAAGGCTCTCGCATGCCCGGGTCAGCCGAGGTAGGGCCTCCCCAGCGCCGCTCCTCCTGTTGGCAGATATCACCAGCTATTTAGGGCTACAGACATTTTGCCCCAATCGGCCATGTTTTCTGTAATATTTACTTCTCGTACATATGTCTATAACTATGTATACATCCCACAGAAGGTGAGGTTTAACAGGGTTAGCTTTGTTGGGGAAAAGAAGGTTTGGAGGAAAGGAAACAACTTTCATGTTGAGAAGATTTGAATCTAGTGACTGTCACGGGATGTAAACACTCTTCTGGGGAGGGAGGCTTTTTGTTATGTTTCAGGAGAGCACAGAGTTTTGGATAAAATCCGTATAAATAATTATCCCTCTGTCATTCAACATAAATTTATGCACATGTGTGCACACAGTTATGCTGGGGAATACAAACTATAAAGTAGACAAGCCACAGACTTCTAGACAACCTACCACAAGCACGGATCTCACACAGAATCCACTCTACATTTGAATGTAACTTTATTGAATTTTAATTATTTCTGATCTGTAGATCACTTTGAGGAAAATCCCCCAAGGTCAAAAGTGTACAAATCCAATTGCAAAACCAAACAGAAGCATCAGCAAGGCCCTTTCCCATGCAGACACCTACCAAAAAAAAAAAAAACAAAACCAAAAAAAAAACCAAAAAAACAGTTCCTGACTACTAGATTAGAATTCAATAGCTAAAACCCATTCTAATATTAAAACCAGGTAATTCACCATGTTGAAATACATCAATAAAAGCTCTCATTCTATTCTGCACATTCACTCATGTTATGTACACAGGATTCCATAGATGTAACAGTGAATTATCCCCTCTTCATTTAGATCCTTATTTATAAAATTAACAAACATATATTTTCTATTAGGTTATTGTCGGGGGTTTTTTTGTGGGTAGTTTTGTTGTTTTTTTTTTTAATTAAAAAGCAATAGTGTTATGTTCTCCAGAGATCCTTATGGTAGAAAATTTATGCTCTACCAATACTATGCTTTCCAAGTCATAGAACTGACTTGGATTAGCAGCTCCACAGCCGTGAATATTTTTGTATATATGCATTCAAATATGACTCCATCATTTCATTTACCATGGAAAATCCCCATTAACTAAAATGCCCTTGATGAGCCTAAACTTAAGATTTGCAGGTATATCAGGAATGAAACAAGCCAAAGAATGTTGTGTCATATACTGAACATCCTTTACATTGCTCAGGGTCCTCGGTAGTAAGTAAAGCTGTATTGCTGCAATGGGGAAACAGCCACATGTCATTTTAAGATACAATCACAGTTTATTAATAAAATTATTTTGAAAATATGAGTTAAATCCTTCAACCAACATAGTGACATTCAGCTATCCAGTGTCATTTTTCCAGTTCAAATAGATATGGTCCTAATTGCATAATGCCATTTTATCTGCTGAAGATAAAAGTGCCGATAAACAAAAATGCACATTAGGCAGGAGATTTTTCAGAATAGATTTTTTTTTCAAATAACCCACTTGCATTAACAAAAGATTGCAATGGCTTCCAAATTATAGGGTGTTATTTTTAGTGGAAGTAGTTCAATATTCATATTGGAGCAGATGTAGCAGTTTAACAAAACAGCTCTTCAAATCCTGCACAAATTGAAAACAGGAAAACTGATTGCATTTTCTCTTATCACTTTCCTTTTCTGAATTGACACTTTTGGCCTTCTGAAAATTTACACATGGCTTTCATCTCAACAGCACCTGCTGATCAAACAGAAACCTAACATTTTCAGGAAAATGGTATAAAGGACCAGTTTTCTTTTTACCATCTTAAAGGGCATCGGCAGTCCACTTGATAGCAACAATTGCTGAGTAGATGGCACACAAAATACATTTTATATTTTCAGTCCACTTACTTTTAAAAATTAGTTAAATCGTAACGGCTCCTCTGTATTTGCTCTTTGTCTGCCTTACATTAATTTCAGTCTCTATCTCTGAGTTACCCTGATGGGTTTCATTCTACAGTCAGCTAGATTTTAAAGATGATGTGAAAGCCTCTGAAATAATAAACACATTGCATGCTCTGCAGACAGGGGTCTTCTTTATATACGCATTTATATGCAATCATATAAACTGATATATACAATTATGCATTCATGTGCACATACTGCACAGACATTTCTTTTTATGGTGCTTATAGCAAGGAAAAAATGTGTGTGTGTGTGTGTGTGTGTGTGTATACAGATACACATATATGCATGTATGTTTCATTCTGCTATAGTCTCACTGCATTGACTTCCCTGAGCACTGTCGTTTGAACATGTTGAGGGGAGAGAAATTCAAAGGGCATTTATTTATTTCAAAGTTGTTCTTTGTTTCCTTTGCAGTCTTCAGACTGGGAGAAGGTCTAGCAGATGCTCTAGAACTTGAGCATCAAGACTGGGTTGAGATGCTGCCATTGGTGAATATGGCGAGCATGCAAAGAGCACAACCAGAAATCCTTGGGCTCCTGCAAAAGTTAAAGGTGTCAAGTCATGTATATAAAAAATGACACATAAGTACCTTGTTATCCCGTCTGCTTCTGAGCCTGTAAACTCTGAAGCGCAGCAGCAGGTAACAAGGACCATTTTCCTTTGTACATAATTCTAGGTGTAATTAAAGATACTTCTGAAACCTGCTATGTGTCAGCTTCTTAACTGATAGGGCCCTCACCCCCCTGAAGTACTCTGCTGCCATCCATTACCATTCTGCTTCAGTGATAAGGTAACCTGAAGGCAGAGATGACATACAGTAATATATGTGCCACTCCAGACAGTTGGTTCATGAATTTCAGTGTTTCATCATGCTCACTGAGGCAATCGCAAACCTGAAATGTCAATATGTTCAGTCAATGGAAGTAAAATAATGGGGCTCTATTGTCTTACCCTATCGATCTGCTGCTGTCAACAAGAATACATGCCCCCCTGGCTTTAAACAAATTTTAATTAGGCTTTTAGTTACCAGATCATATCTATATATCTATCTGTGCAAATACTTGACAACGTGAAACGGCAGTATAAATATTTCAAACTTTTAAATATAAAGGTAATTGTTTAATGTTGCTTTAAGACATGACCACTGATTAAGCCGTTTGCTAAAGCAGCGTGCATGCACGCACTGAGCATGCAATTCTTTTTAATCTGGAAGAGAACTCAAAAAGCACCACCAGAAGTCCATCCCAAACAACAAAAAAGAAATAGCAAAGAGGCCACTTTTCTTGAAGCCCGGTGTCATCCTCTGCAGGGATTTTGGAAGTTAGGAGCCTTCACTGAAACCACCCCAGGAGTGAGCGGTGGGTGCCCGGGCATGACAGGCCGGGACTGTCACATCCCCTCGGCCCCGCTGCCACCCCAGGCCGGGGCTCCTTCACCCCGTCCCGCCAGACACACACACATGGCACTCTCTGCTCCTGTGGGCTGTGTTTAAAGTGGGGTCCCTTAGTCACCACCTTTGTTCTGCGGCCACCTTCTCCCTCCCCGCGGCCAGGCCGGCAGGCGAGCCCCTCTCCGCTCCCCTCGGAGCTGCCCGGGGGCGGGGGGAAGCAGCACAACAAAAGGCAGATCCCGTCTCCCCGCCGGCTGATCTCTGCCCGTAAATCCCCCGTCCGCTCCAGGGGGAGATAATAAGTGGTTACATCTTCACTTCTCCCCGCGCCTATCGACTTGTGCAGCGCCGAGGGAGCCGGAGCGGGCCGGGCCGGGCCGAGCCGGGCGGTGTGAGGCGGCGAGGGGGTGTCCCCCCGCCCGCCTCTCCGCCTCTCCCGCCCGCGGGTGGAGATTTTACCTTCCGGCGGCGGGAGGGACGAGGAGGCGCCGGCGCGGCCCGAGCTTTGTGCGCCTCACGCGCCTCGCGGCTTATCTGCGGCGCAAGGACGGAGCATCGCGGCTCCGCGGCCCCGCCGGCGAGGGGCGATTATGGTATCAGCGCGGCCCAGATGGCGGCCGGAGGATGTGCGAGGCAGCGGGGCCGGGACTGGGGCTGGAGCCGGCCAGGGGTCCCCGGGGAGGCCGCGCCCGGCACGAGGAGAGGCGCCACCTCCGCGCCGCCCACCGGGGGAGAAGGCGGCGGTGCCCTGGTCTGCGTGTGCCTGCCCTCTGGCCGGCGTCCGACCCGGCTCCGGCCCTGGAAGTTGCCCAACACCTCTCCAGGACAAGGACCCTGCCAGGGGTGGCGCAGCGCTGACTCCCCAAGGCTCCTCTACCGGAGGTCGCCGCCACCCCCACTAACCGATCGTCCCTGTGACTGCCCCAGGCCGGCTCTCCTTTCACCGGCCATACCCACTGCTGCAGCCCGGCTCCCCCCTCACAGACCATGCCTATGTCCCGCACGGAGCACGGCGGCCGCTGGCCCAGTACAGTCACACGCTGTACCCGCTCCCAGTTTGGCCAAGCCTAACCCAGCCTGCTCATTGTCACCGCTGGCATTAGAGCCTGAACACAGCACTGCTGCTACAAAGTGGTGGCATCATTCACCAGAGGATGAGCAATAAGGAGAAGTAGGTCCCTACACTTCACAACTCAGGTTGTGTGAAAACTGAGGGGCTGTTTTGTCGGGATTCATCAAAGAGCACAGGGTTAGCATGAGGCATGGAAAGGGGAGACAGCAAAGCGTCCTGGCCTGCCTACCATAAGCACAGCCAGCCAGCAGAATAGCTATGCCAGCACCAGGCACTCCATGTGCTCCGGTTTTAAAGTTTCTAAAATGTTTCTCCGTGGGAATCAACACTTATTTGTTAGGAAACGCATCTCCATTGCACCTCGGCCGAGGAGCGCCGAGAAGGAGGGAGGAGGACAATGACAGCATGCTGAAGTGAGACTGGCATTGTTCAGTGCAAAACTCCTTCCAAAATCACTCGTCCAAGATAGCAGTTTATTCCACAAGAAAAGGAATAAAGGGAATTTGACACATAATACAGAGTGAAAACCAGAACCTAGATGGGGGAAGGGCATGTGTGTGAAAATCGTGTCACTGCAATGAATGTCAGATAAAAAAGGGGTCTGTCACAAATCCTCCACTAATCCAATAATGTGAAAACCTCTTCGTATCACTGAGACATAGCACAAGGTATTTTTTTTTAAATTTTTCATAAACCACTGTATATGTTTAGCCTTGGAAAGAAAGCAATTGGCCAAATGTTCCTATCACAAAACCAGGACCTTGATTTTTTCAGTGAAGGCAAACTGATTTTCACGTGTCAAATTTACTATGCATTCCTCAGCCAGTATTTTTACCCTGAAGAAGGGCCACTTCTCCCTCAACTTCCTCCAGTTGTCAGTTGCGTGACAACCATATTTAGAGGTAATCAGACAGGTCATATTACAAAAGTTAGTCAACTTGTTTGAAACCTTAGCTCCTAAACTTAATGGCATGTTCTATGCATTTCTAAAGAAAAGTGACTTATTAATTAATTCAACCTGCAAGGTAATACAGATTTCTTTCTGCATATGTTATTTCAAACTATTACACACAAATTAGAGACTGCTTTTTTTGGTATTTCTGTTACAGAGCTTTTCCTTGAAATACATACATATCATACCATGATTTAGGAACTAATTTAGGATCTGCCAGATTCTCATCTTGCAGGGCTACCATGTGCATCTTATGTCTATGCTGACCATACTTTTATTACTCAAATCACAAAACTCAAAAAAAACCTAATCCAGGGTCCTTCCTAATGTAAGCAGTTTGCTGTGAAAACACATTTAAAAATAAAACAATGTGTATTAATAAAATAAATACAATCAGAATACAAATGTGTAACAGAAGTGGCGTTCCATAAGCACAGCTGTCTCAAAGTCCAAGCTGCAGGCTAGAAATCTTAATTTCAACTGACTCTCTTGTAATAATGGGTTACCTTCCTCTAAAGCGGAAAGTCCATCTGCCCCAGGCAGATAAGTTTTGAAGCATTAAAATAGATAAAAATCTAACATTTTCTTTCTTGCATTGAATATGTGAATTCTAGTGTGCTATAATGTGAGAATTCCAACATATGACTATTATGGCATAATATCTCATAGCTCAGCTTGTCATTACCTCACTTGTAATTCTTATGTTAATTATGATCATAATTACTATAAACAGATGTGGTAGAGATTCATGTGACCTTTTACTTCAGAATGCATTTCTCACTCTTTCCACTTTTTTTTAATAATGCAGGTTAAACCAGAGGAAACTATTTCTGACACACTCCGCATGTATATGTGTACATATTTAACATGAAACCATTTCTGCCTCACATTTCAGGCAAAGGACCACCTACATGCCAGTACATTGACATGAAAGTGATGATAACTGAAAAGTCTACTCTGAAACATACCCCTAAATAACTGTGCCTACAGTGAACCTTTTTGATTAAGCCTAGCTAGAGACATCACTGGAGCCTAGGACTTAAATGGAGCACTGCATTTTTATTCAGGACCTTTGTTAATGCAGTAGTATCCTGCTTTACAACTACAAGCACATAACAGCCATACAGCAATTTATTTTACTCACAGACAAACCATCACCGTCTGTACACAAAACACATTTACAATAAAATCACCATGGATTTCATTAAGAGAAAGGCTACTCGAATTTCATTTCTTTGGACCTAATCTATAATTAGTGTGGACAGACAGGTGCAAACCCTTCTTCTCTACAGATGGTTACTGGAAATGGGGCAAAATAGCTCCTTCTGTTTAAACAACACACAGATAACCTGCTCTGCTCTTATCACTTACAATTACCTCCATTATACTGAACTAATGTTTACTTTAATAAAATGTCCACTGTTGTCTAAACGTCATTTGGAAACTTTCATATCAATGGCAGAAAAAAAAAATGAAGATGGAAGTCAGTGTCTTTCAGATGAAAATTTGGAGGGGAGGAAACAAAACAAAAAAAAAAAAAAAGCTTTTAAAGAACAGGATAGAACAGACTTTGATTTTATGTCTGCTGTTAATTTTCCTTTATCCACAAAACCACACAGTCTGCTACTTCCTGATATATTGGTGCTACCATATATTAAACTAATAAAGTTTATAGTAAGAACAGGATAACTGCATTTTAAAAGCAGATCTTTAAAAAGGAACATCTATGTGGAAAATCAAGACCCATTGCCTTAAAAGTTCAGTTTTTAAACCAACTGTTTTAGATCTCTAATATGAAACATCACGAAGACAATGTAACCTGGAAGACAATGTTTTAAGGATTTACACTCTCATTACTTATACTAAATTCAGTGTCAGTTTCAACTTTTTAAATGTTATAGGTTGTTTTAAAGGCTGTATGAAAAAGAGCAGGCTGCTACTAACTACATGGATCAAGGTTTTTTAATGTATTCAGATTAAAACAATTATCTTTTCACATTTCTTTAGCCAAGCCATGAGAAATGGCCCCATCAGAACACCAAATTCATGTTTTATTTCAGCTATTAAAGTCTTCTTGATCTCTGCATGACAACTTAAGTTTCTACAGAACAAAGAACAAGACCTTCTCCTCCACCCCCCAATCTAAAAAGTCTGAAGCTCCTGCAATAGCAACATAGTGATATCCTTATTCAATTAGCTAAAGATTTAACAGTAATAGACTGTGGCAAGTGGATTTGAAAGTTGAAAATGACAATTGCAAGCCCTTTCTCCCGTCACCCCCAGTGCAAACACTGCAGATGCCTATTTCACCCAAAGCGTCTGGCAATGAGGAGTTTGCAGTCTGCACAGTACCTCAGTGAGGCGAGCTTCACATTCAACGCCTGTCGTCTGAAGTTCATTTCAGAGAAGTGAGAAACAGGATTTGACAGGGAAGAATGTCCTGAACTGACTATCCGCTGACCAGCACTCCAGGTGGAGCTATTTTTCTCCCCCATTATTCCAAAAACAATAGTCCCAGTATAAAACTCATTGTGCACGCAGGCATACATAGTGTTAAGCGTACACAGATGAGAGATACCGTGTGATGTTTTACTGGTCCATTATTTAGGCACGAAACAAGTTAACGTTAAGGTGGTCAGAAATGGTAGAAGGCAGTGTTTTACTTAAAAAGATTTTGGAAACTATTTAAAAGCTCAAAGCCTTTGAAGAAAAACAACTTGTGCAGCAGTTGCCAGGAAGCAGTGACCTAACACTGCTGTCTGCATTCCATTACAAACAGAATGGTTCTTGTCTCCCTACAGCATGCTCATGGCTCAAGAACCCAGCCGCTCACCCAGGACAGAAAGAAGTCCTGCTATCATCTCTTGTACCCCTCGCCTGGCTCCAGCTTGCCAGAGGCACGAATGGATTCAAGGGTCTGTTGGATTTTTGGTGGAGTTTGGTGTTTTCTTGCACTTGATGCATGATTCTCATGACAGCGAAGGAAAATGACTCATTAATTGAAAATAGTAGCAATTATACTGAATGCTCAGATATGGTGAAACTGACCTTAAGAAAGTTATCAATTATCAAACATAGTTATTGTAAGTTCCTAACTGAAAACCTTTACAGCAAAGCTGCAGTGAATCTCACACCTAACAAAGCCTTTGCCAACTTCATATTTTCACTGTATAGTTATGAATGAGCCATACTCATGTCTTTTCCTATTATCTTCCTATTGAAGGGGAGCCACAGAAACACCTAGTGCTAAAACCAGAATGCATAAACAAGATGGAGTAACTTTTTTACCATTCAGCCGAGCTGAAGGAAATTCCTTGATCATATTGAATTTCCTAAGGAAATCAGCCCAGAATAAACAGAATGGGGTTTTCAGACTTCCCATGAAAAGGTCAAGCATCAACTTTAACAACCATTAGAAACCAGTTTCAATCTACTCGGCTATCCAGATTCACTAAGCCGTTAACAGAAAAGCGGAACAGAAAACCTGGACAATAGAATTCAGCTCTAAAAACGTCTTTCACGTCTTGCCTCAAACTGCAGTTAACAAAGTTGCTTATTTAAACTTTCCATTGCATCTGTCAGGATGCAGAAATTGAGACGGAAATGTAAGGCTTCAAGGGTGTAGTTAAATAAATTATGCTCACCCTTAGCCCTAACATATTGTGTTTACAAGTACAATAATTATGTTTCTAGTTACATGTCAATGGAAGATATTTTTTAAGTCCTTCAAAAAGTATGCAAGCATTACTGTAAGTAGGAAATAAGTCAAAACAGATTAGTAGACCAAAAATGGGGAGGGGGAAAAAAAATACTGCTTTGGTCAGCAACTCGGACCACCATCAGGGGATAAATCAATTTGCAGCAGCTGTGGACAGCCATTTAAGTCTGGGGCCTGAACAGATTAATTAGGAGAAGCGATGTTAAAAGTTAAAGGGGTCAGCGTTACATTAAGCACAGGAGTGCTTGCTGGAGCAAACGCTTGGCTGTACATACCAAGACTCACAAGACATTCTTCTAGTTAGCCAGGGCTACGCTAGTAGCCAAGCGTTTGGCACTTGCTGCTTTCCCAGAAACAGCACGGCAGCTCCCGCAGGCTGATTTTAAGAGGCATACACCCATTCTTGCCCAGCCCTTGCCGCGCCGTGCTGTGCCCTCACCGCGTTCAGCCTTGCCCGCACAGGCGGGCGCGCAGCCGTGCACAGCGCACCTTGGGGCCGCGCTGGCAAGCGAAGGCAGGCGCTTCCCGCCCGGCTGCGATTGTCAGTGGAAAACTTAGGCAGCTCTTTCGGTCAGACTTGCTGCCGCGGACTCAGCAGATCGCAGCCCGCTCCCGAGCTATCTGCGGGGCGGGAGCTGCCGGCTCCAGGGCGTCACGGCCGGGCGGCTGAGACAGACGGATCCTCTCCGTGCCGTGATTTAGGGCACGGCAGAGGTAGGAGGGGATGGCGGGCAGAGCCTGCTGCGGATCGGAAGATGGAGGGCTGCTCTCCCAGTGAAACCCGAGCGGCTTCGAGGCGTCTGTTCCCCAGAGCGGCGATGCCGGAGAGCCCACGGCTGCGGTCGGGCAGGGCGGTCCCGCCGCGCCCGGCTCCGGCTGCAGCCTGGGGGGCAGGAGGGGGAGGCTGCTTCACTCCCCATACCCTCGCCCTTCCTCCTTTAAACTTATCAGTGAACTGAAGGAAGCAACATTTTAGCTCCTGGTTGGAGCATGAACGATTTAAGAGCTACGTCCGATTAGTTACTTTCGGTTTCTCTCTAGCATCCAGGGGAGCAGAGTACAAGAGCGACAGCTAGTTCGCTATAAATTAACTCTGAAACGGAGTCACGGGTGCTCCTGCTAGGGTGGCAAATCCTTCCCTGCGCGAAAGCAAATTTCTCAACTTTGGCACTAACAAAAGGACTAGAACTCCGCAAAAGTCAAATGCTTGTCTAAATGGCCGGGAATGTGGTTTTCATCCTTCCAATCTCCCTTATCAATGGTCTGTTGCAAATGTATGGAATCGAACCCTTCAGCACAGCCAGAGGAGATGACAGTTACATTGTATGGCAGTTTTGGAAATGCAAACTCTAACGTTATATTGTCGTTTTAGGGAACAAGCTATTTGCAAGACTGTGGTGCAGCTAAAGGAGACGTGCACCGCCTAAAATATTTATTTCAAAATAGTCCGAAAAGATGTTGTTAGTGCTGCACAAACCTATGATTTCAGTGAAACAACAAGCGAAACAAAACAATCCCTTCAGAAATATTTCAGCCACTCCAATTCACACTAGCCAGCGCTAGAGCCTGGAGAGAGGGGAGGCAGGAAGGAAAAAGGCAAGTCCTAAATCCAGACAGAAATCTGATGCTTTGTTATAATATATGCCTGGAAGGGTTATTTTCTGCCAAAACTGGGTTATTTGGTTTCCGAGCTCTTGAGCAGTATCCGGGGTGCTAGTTTGTAAGCCGGGGACAGAGCGTGTAAGGCTGCATGCAGCGCTAACCTGGCCCGGGCACAGCAGCAGCACCGGTCCGCCTGGGTTAGTTACAGCCACGGGAGCCCCTCAGAGCCCGGGGAACCCTGCGGGAGAGCAGAAAGGGAAAGAAAAGGGGCTCGGGCTCTCCCCGCCCCGGTGCGCCCTGCCCAGCCCTGCCCGCGCCCGTACTCACACTGCAGAGGACCGGAGATGCCCACCATTCGCCACGGGCTGCGAGCTGCAAATAAAAGTTCCCGTCCTGCTCGGGGGAGAGACGGCAGCCCAGGCTGCTGGAGGGGCGAGGGGGTGGGAAAGGGGAGAGCAGCGCCGCGCGGCTTCCCTTCCCAGTCCAGATGATCCACGTCCACAAAAGTCAAAACGAGCTGAGGAGAAACTCCAGCTGCTCTTCCCCCCCCCCCACCCCCCCCTCTCCCCCTTTTTTTTTTTTTTTTTCTTAAAGGAGGATCAGCTCGAGAGAGACTACTGGTTCCACGGGAAAGGACAAGAACCAAAAATAAAGCAAAGTCTCCAAGTCGAGATAGTTAATGCCCAGGTTCTTCTCCTTGCTGCTGCCGCCGCCGCCGCCGCTTCAGACAAACGTGATGTGGAGCGCAGGGAGCGGCCGCTGTCAGTGGCGGGGTCTCTGCCTGTCCCCGAGCAGCCGACGCATAGCTGAGCCCGCGGCGAAGCCGAGCCGAGCCGAGCCGGGGGTGCCGTGCCGTGCCGTGCCGTGCCGAGCCGAGCCGAGCCGAGCCGAGGCTGCGCCGCCGCCGCCGCCGCTCCGCTGCGCCCGGCTCCCGCTAGCAGGCAGCGCGCGAGGCAGGCAGCATACTGCCGGCAGCCGGGCCGGCCCCGCTACCCAGGTGCAGGGGGGGAGGGCTTAAAGCAGTGGGAGGTGATAGAGGTAGGAGACATCTGTGTCGTGAAGAGGTTAGTGGGGGTCAAGTATATGTTAACAATAGGCGAGCGTGGTCCCTCTCGGGCAGCCTGCCTACTCTTTCTTTCTCTCGCTCGCTTTTACTGGGTGGACATCTAACTTGCTCCCTAATGATGCCTCCCCGGCTTTAAGAGTCCAGACTGCCCTGCAGTAACCCAAGACAAACACTTTCTCTAGCCATCTGGAGAGCTCCTGGCTGCTCTGCCTGTGTCTCATCACTGTGTGAAGAGACAGCAGTGCTAGAAATCAAGCCACTCTCAGATCTACTCTCTAATCCCCTTCTGTTAGCTGATTTCCAGTCAGACTGTTTGCTTTTGCATTAGATAATAGCCTTAGAGAAAACAATTATCATTTTCTTTTTTCCTTTGTTTTTTTCCTCTTTCTAAAGTACAGTATCGAGGAAGGCCTCTCTCTCTTATTTTAAAAGAAATTTATAGTCTTTCATGGCTTGAAGAACCCAGATGCAATTTCACACTTTCCTGGAAGGGGATTCTGGATTCTTCTGAAAGCAGCGACATGATCACAACTGCAGTGAAAATTAATTACTATCATCTACAATTAATAGAAGCGTGCCACCGTTTGACTTCGTGTTTCATTACATAATCATTTCGGTAGGCATCCATATATTTTCCGATTCATCAGTTATTCCTTCTACGTGTTGCAGAGAATATTATTGTCAGTCACACAATCTACAGCAAACTGGTATCTCTGCTATCATGTTGTCACTATATAAAGAAGGCGTCTCCACCAAAAAAAAAAAAAAAAAACCAAAAAACTAAAAGAAAGGAAAAAACCTTACATTTGCTTCAGAGTAAAAAAGTGCATGTTTTTTTTCAGATTACAGATAATGGATTGGAACTGTCAGAAATGCTGGAACATTTAGCTTCATTTTTTCCAATGTCAGATGTTAAGTAAAAGAGTGAGCATGGAATAGAACTTCTAATCAAGCTGCCTTCTTTATTCCTGTACATACACGTACACACACGCGCACACACACACATACACTATAGGCCTGATCTTGCAAATCTTAATCTTAAACACATAAATAGACCTATTGAATGCAAAGTAGCATTCTGTGTGTTTATTATAAAGGCATACACATTTCCAAAAGGGAGGAAGAAGCATTTAAATGTATATTTATCTTCATATTTATAACAGTATTTGCCTCTGTTGCTGGCTTTGAAATTTTGGTTGATTTTGAAAATATGTTTTAAATATATTTTATTATCTGGATAAAGCTACCTTTTCTGCAGACATTTCAGGATATGGAGCTTTAATGAACTGGTCAGTACCTTGTAATACATGGTCAAATTTACGTTGGAGTAAATTCAGCTCTACAGATCATAAATCAGGACATGTTTTGGTCTACTGTGATTTCAATTTACAAAGACGGTGAGCAGCCACAAGTCTGGCATTGATTTCTAATTTTAAAACTATCTGTTTTACAGAGATCTATTTCAAAGCCAAAATTATGGGAGAATCTTTTAAAAAGTATCTTCAAATATTTAAAAATAATCTAAATATAGTAAATTTTACAAGGCTTCTTTTGTCTTCAGCAGATTTAGAAACTTCAGTTTGAAAATCTTTGTGGCATAATACTTTCATTCCAATTATTCTATCTGTAGGGTGCAAAATAAAGAAGAGATTTGCCAGTGGTCTCAGACGATGTTTTGATGAAGTGTCACAGACTGAACGCTGACTCCTAATTCTCAGTTTACAGCTTTAAAAAAAACCCTACAATGCTTCCTCTTTAGTGCATACATTCACTCCAGAAGATCAATCAACTTTCTAAGCATTACTGTTCAAATTAGTGGATGAACATCAGCTTAGATTTAGAAACTCTGGAAAATCTAATCTGAACTATTAGCAATTGAATATCCATGAAGTTTATAGACTTCTGTGGTCTCATTTCATAATGAGAAAAATACAGAAATCACCTATTAAACTCCCAGCCCTGGCTCATCTTGTATGACATTTCCCACTGTTCCCAGTAAGGACAAAACTTTCTCAGATAATGGAGTGTGGTAGAGAGCATTAAATGCCAACTTCTTAGTGGTGACTATATTTTTCTTAGACATGCTGGGAGAATTGACATGATTCCTAAATAACAAAAGATTGTAACCATTGAGTCTTATCATTATCTTACAAAGCTGATGATTGAAGCCTGGCTTATTGCAAACTTCTCTTATCCATACCTTTTTCTTTTCCCTATTTATTTCCTGGAGAAGGTAGCTGTGGTTTTTGTGTGAAAAAGGAAAAATAAACACATTCTTCGGAAGATGAATTCATGTTTCAGGAAGGAAAAAAAATGCAGCCTCACAGTAGACCTCACAAATACTTGGTAACTTTACACCCTGCAGATTTTTTCTGCAGACTGTAGATGCCATGTCTGATTTGACATATGAAGGATTTACACTGTGTATCACTGTGTGACATTGTGTGAGAGAAAGGCTGGTTAAAGTATAGTTGCACATGGAAGTCAGAAATATCCTGCTAGGCTGTCCAAATCTGACTATATTTTGATTGTACAGAGACCGATCAAATGTTCAGAGCTGAAACATGGCTCAGTCTTTACTGTGAATAATTATACTATGGGCAGTCATCTGCACTGAAATTCTTGGAAGAGAACTTAAATATCAACTCACCTCATTGCTGTTTAAAAATAGAGACAAGTATGTCCCTCTTAATTGTCACTGCCTTGCAGCTCAGAGTGTTACATATTGTCACATGTTCCCATCCAGAGCTCATGCTCCTCAAACACTTCCCCAGTCAAACTGCAGACTTTAGGTCCATCCTTGTTTTTTCAGGGATGTTTCTCTATAAACATATCTTCGATTCCAAAAATCTTGCTTTCAGAATCCGTGAAGTGCACAAGGATCTCACTGTTTGCTTCTGCTGAAGCTGGATTAGGCCTTGGCATCCGGATCAGGGCTGCAGGTAGCTACCACAGCATTCACTTGAGAAGCTCTCATTTGGATGGAGTGGCACAGTAAATATTCATGTTAAACTAAACAGTCAGATAGAATGCTAAGCTAGATCATACATAGCTTTAACTCACAAACCTTTGCCTTAATGATATCTTTCCAATTTTCTCTCTAATTTGTAAGTATATTTTACATATTTGTGTGGGCCACGCTTCATTTTCTCCTCGATCTGTTTGCACACATTTTGTAGGTTGTGCAGTGCAGACGATTGCAGCAGGATGGAGTCTGCTGCAGGATTACACCAATGTTGCATACACTTTCTTCAGAAAATAGTTTTCAGTTTAGCTGGGAGTGCAGGCTAAATCCTGCTTTGACCCCTGCAGAGAAAAGCAGCAAAGACATAAAGAAGTGCTGTGTTGCAGAAATGCTGCTCCCTCTTGCAAGGCTTGCAAGGGCTGGGACAGGTGAGCCACAAGTTGCTGGGTGCGCTTTGCAGCTCCACATGTGTGAAAAACACGCACACGGACTAACACTTGATAATATGAGCAGAAAATATGCATTAGCAGGATAGATCCTCGCCCTTTAGTATGCAAAGCATGTCCACTAGGTGATGTACATGCTGCAAGAGCTGACATATTACCTGCCTTTCTTTCTGTGCACACTATTGTTTACCCTTTGGTAGTGAGGAAAATGTATTAAGTTCTTCCCAAATAGAAAAAAAAAAAAAAAAAAAAAAAAAAAAAAAAAAAACCCACCAAAAAAAACCCCAGGCTATCTGCTTACAGGAGGTTATAAACTCCACTGATATACATTTTGACATATTTTCCTTTTCTAATGGGATAGATTTTAGCTCTGCTTCATGCTATATTTATTCAGGCTATTCCTTAATTAAATTAAGTGCTAAGGACACTTTTTGAGTTCTTGTTTGCCTTTTGGCATCATCAGGAGTCCTAAAACTGCTTTAATTTTGCAGCATTCTGAAGCACTTTGCTGAAGAATATATGCACAGTGACAGAAAAAGGGGAGCTGGGTTATTTTGGAAAGATCACATAAACAAAAATAATATATTGGCAGTCATTTGTGGGAATGCCAGTTTTGTCACTCATTTTCAGTGAAATATGGCTTCTTATTAAAACCCAGATCTTTTCAAGAAAAAAAATGCTACTGGTTAAATAAAGCACACCAAGCAAAAAGAGAGAAAAAAATGATTTGAAAAGTTTCTGTTTTGCAGAAGCAAACAGCTTATCTTGTCTGAATCCATTGTCTATCTTTTAGTTATACAAATAAATAGGTATTGAATATTCAACAAATTAATATTTAAATGTATTTTAAAATATAAAATATTTATCTTTAACGCTAAAATATTTTTGTCTGTGCTGAAACTGAGAGAATAGATAGTGCTGAAATAATACAGACTTAGTATTTCTTCTATAACAAACATGAAAACCCCAAAATGGAAATAACAAATTTGTTTTTCCATCGATGTCAAAGTGCAGGAAACATTTTGCTGTTTAGGTTCCTGGAAGCAGTTAAGTGCTGTATTAACTGCCATGCACACACACACACTCTCGCACACGGGATCCCTTGCCTAACAAGGGGAAACCGTTGCCCTAACACACACGCATACAGTTCCCTAACTTCCCACCTGCCGGGCAGCCACCTGCAATAAACAATAGTGATCTAATAGCAGACAGTAATAAAATAAGCAGCCACGAAGCCGTTTACCTAAACACCACTAGAAGTCCCTCGAAAGTTGAGCTGCTGGCTATGGGGACCCTTTCCTCCAAGGTGGAGGGGAGACCTCGTTTAGGACAGCCTCTGAAGGCCGGCACGATCCCTTTTTAAATATACCTACTGTTTAACTAGAGACAGCGACCATCTGTAATGTACGTAATGGTGCACAGCTACTATGAGGTAATGGATCCAAGGTGCATGATCTGTTCCAGGTTTCTTTTTGTGTATACATAGTCCCTCAGTGCTACATCTCCTAAAAAGTACAGTGACATTTTGTATATGGAAGGCTAACGACATAACTCTCTTATCTTTTTCACTGACATGTTGACAGTACATTATTCCACTTACATACATGCTTAAATTGGGAATAAAACTGCATTTCCCTGCCAGCTGTAACTAACCAACATACCAGTTGTGCTCCTGTGTTGAAAATCTGTGTCGTTCAGATTTCATAAAGAGAGGTGAAGTCCTCTCTTGGTATATCAGATCTCCATGTCTCCAGCTGTAAATAAAAACAAACTGGTCTAAGCTGGGAACTCTATTAATATCATGACCTCAATATGATGTAACTGAAACCGCATTTTCCACATCCCCCTAACCACTGTTTATATTTGCATCAAACTAAGTTAAACAAAGTTTGGATTTAAAGCTGCTGTCTTAAAAAAAAAAGGAAAATTCTCCTCTTGAAGACAACTTTTATTGTAATGATATCTTTAAAATCCATGTGTCTCCATAACCTGAGATACTTCTCACAGAAGTCCCGAAATACTCTACAAGCCACCTAGATGTGTTGGTATTCTAGTTCCCTTTACATTGTATTTATACTGTATTGTGTCTGTACTCATATGTTCATATGTGAATCAAAACCTTGCTCAAATAAAGTCCTTCCATGGCTGTTTTAGAATTCACAAGAAAACAATTAAAAAATCAAGTACTGAGGAGGATGTAGTTCACCACTTAAGCTGAAAAATACATCTGAACATAAAGTAGGTATTTTTTTTAAAAGCCTAACAATCAAGTATCATGGTGAACAAAGATGGTATTTCAATGTTTCAAACTGCTGTGAAAAAAATTCAGCTAGATAATTGAGTCTGATATTACTGCATTTGTTGGACTCTATTTAAAGCCTGGTTTATTTTTAGAAAGAAACTGATGAAATCTGGTTGTCTCAGGAATTGTTATTTGCAGATCAATAGCAACTTAAAATGTTGTCTCATATGCACATCATTACAGGGAAGATGCTTTGGTACATCAGTCACTTATTATTTCTCCTTTCAGACAAACTGGAAAAGTAGAAGTAATGAAAAAATTATGTCTTACAGAAGAGAGAAGTGTTTTTTCCCCTTTCGCTGGCAGCTTTCTTTTTGAAAACTTTTAAAGATGCAAGTTAAGAGGACATAGCAAGTAAATAAACCATAATACAGAAATATCCAGAAAGAACAAAGCACAGTATGAGACATGCTGTTTATAGAAAAAAGAGGAAATAAACATTACACTTTTAGCACTACACAGTGCAATGTGCAAAATTACATTTTAAAGGGAAAGTAGCAATGAGAATGTCTAAGAAAATCCACAAGTTGTACGGTTAAAGTGCTAAATTCAGCCACCTTTAGCTGAATTCTGGTGTATGCTCCATCAGTTTGCTGGAACTTTTCTTGAAATTAGGTGCTGCTGCATGTGTCAAAACCTCATGTGACGTGCCATAATAATTTATTGCCCGTCTGCAGAAACAACCTGATTCTGTCTCACTGAAACAACTGACATGTTTGGCCACTGATTTCTTAGGAAAGGAGCCGAACTAGAACACTTGCAAACCTTGTTACTAAAAATGCTGTTCTTTTCAAGTAAAGGGGTTTTTTTTAGCTCAAATTTCTTTTTTTCTTAGATAATTACTTTCCTTTTAACCATGGGCAAAAAAATAAAAATAAGCGCATTGTATTTGATAGTTGTGTCCTACATAACAGAAACCAGGTAAGTCAAATTTAGAAAGCATCTTGAAAAAATTCAAAACTAGAAACTAGAAACTGTCTGCAATACATAAACATTTTAAAATATTGAAAGGAGTACTTTCCCTGGTTTGAATTGTATTTTTTTTCTCTGCCAGCACTGACACAGGTTATAAACTGTGTCTCTAAATCATCCAAGAAACCCAAGAATCTGTGACTTCGGAGCTGCTTTCACCACCTACAGGATGTGGTGCTGCAAAAGGTCCAGCTTACAGCAGCCCCAGCCATTTTCCAAGCATCTGAACAAGAAAATAAGCTTTTTGAGAGGTCTCGTGTCAGAAATGAGCATTTCTGATTATATATCTTCATTTCTGATATCACTGTGGTGTCTGTGAGTTTGGGGAAGGGTTTGGCTCACTGTGAGAAGGGGAATAATTATTTCTCTCTTCTCACAGTGAGTAATTATTCAAACTTTACTTAATAAAGGCCTATTTCTCTTTGTAACATTTTTTGTCTGGAAGCTTTCTGGTTTTGTTTGTTTCTCTTTTCACATAGTTTTGAGGAAGCAGTGTACATCTCCCCAGGCCCCTCCTTTACCTTCTCAATCCATAAACAATCTTCTAGTGAAATTTGCTACATGACAGCAAATTGCAGTTCCTGATGAATTGTAGGCTTCAGTGATTTCAACATGAAGCCAGTTTCTTTCTTTTCTGTGACTTCTCTGAAATTGATTCCTTCAGATTTCCAGTTTCAAAGCTAGAGATTTCTGTTTATTAAATTTAACATTCTTCAATAAAATTATCTCCTTAGTGGTATGACTGTCTCTTGGTCAGGATTTCAGAGGTCAGTAACAGGCAGTGAAAAAAACTGAGGAAGTCTAAAATACTTGCCCATTCAGATATATCAGAACAAAGTTTCCTAATGAGCTTGCATAAACTTTGGTATTTGTTCCAATCGTTAAAGAAGAAATTTTGAGGATTCCTAGAGTTAACATCTGTTCATCTGAAGACCTTTAAGCAGAGCCAAATAAAATGGCAGGTTTGCATCAGGTTGGTTGTTGTGTATTGGGGCTTATTGCACATCATAAAAGCTATTGAATTAGGCCTCACAGGCTTTGTTTATCTCACAGAGTATCTAGCTCATATATATATATATATACACACACACACATATATATACATACACATATATACATATATATATATGTGTGTGCATGATGTATATAATCATATATATGTATATAAACTTTTCAGTGTTTTACTTCTGTGTGGAATGAGTGAGAAGAAGGATAGCCACACATCTTAAAATCAAAAAACCAGAAAGAAAAGAAAAACAAGGAACCTCAAGCAACCAACCAGACATCTTTCTACTTCAAATGCTGCTTTTGCTATTCTTTCCTAAAGTCTCCCATTAAATGTTGTATGTGAGATTTCTATGATTTTTTTTTTTTCCCATAGGTGTCACAAAACTTCTGATTTTATCCCCAAGGTTTTGGAGCTAGTTACTTGGAACTCTTGTACCTATATACTGCTCTTCAACTGAGTAAATATCAGGGTCACTCATGTTTCATTTGTAATAACTTCACTTCTGAAGGGCAAAATACAATTCTTAGAAAAATATACAGGAAACCTGAAGAGTTGTTAATTACAAGCAAGTAGTCTTAGACTATGTCTCTGCCTGCTGAGGCCATGGATGGTCACTGATTAATGCTTGAGCTAGCAGGGTTAGATCACTGAAACCTGTGTAGCAATAGTGCAAAATCCAGGTGTGATTAGTTTAACACGTCTAGTTTCTGCAGTGATGCCAGTGCATCAAAAGGACACCAACTTACACTTTGGCTTCATGGCCACTTCTACTGACAAGAGTGATCTCCATACGTTTCCAGATGAGCTTAATGTGAACAGATTTTACAGTAGGGGAATTTGTCTGTATTTCAAATGTGTGAATGATCTCTATAGTCTAAAGAGTACCCTATTAATAAAATGGGAATCATGGGGCTGTCATTAGACATTATCAAGACCAAGAACATGCTATATCATTCTTTTTGTGCCCATATGGTTGCCTGATATTCTCTCTCTATTGGATTGTGCGTGGTTTTGGCATCTGAAAGCTATCTGGAACAATAAGCTACAGGTTTCCAATCATGTCCATGTAATTGGAGTAGCACCATACCAAGACCATAGCTGCTGGCATCTGCTGAAACAGCTGTAGACTGAGAAATACCATAAAATGCCAGAACTGGGAATGTAGTCAATAGAGGCTTTAAACTCTCAAAAGCACATTCCTGTTCTTTATCCTTTTAATTTTCAGTATCTGTTCTAAGCAGTTAATAAGAAAGATTGGCCTTTTAAATGAGAGTTTAAGTATGAATTTGCTTCAAATTTTATCATGTTGATGAACCACACCAGTTCTGATATATTTTTATATAGGTGGTATTTCAAATATAGTCTAGATTTTTTTCTACCTCCATTTTACTTCATGTCTGTCACATATCCTGATTGCCATAGCCTGTATTTCCTGCTCGTTTAGTCCAGCAACTTACATGACCTTCACAACTTGTGTTTACTTTAATGTTGCAATGTTTCTCAAACTCCCGATAACCTATTACTATAAATATATACTCCCTTTAGGGCTCATAGGAAGTCCTTTGGAATATATCTGTGATGCCAGTCTGATGATCAAAGCAGTGTTTCTGAATGATGTCACTGTTTCAGCACTGTCATGATAAAGTAGACCTTGTCTGAGTTTCTGCCTGCATCTTGTAAGATTTTTGGCATATGGTTATTGTGAATCAGATCTTCCTGCTGACAAGAAAAGAGTAATAAAAGACCTTTTAAGTCTACTTGTGTGGTATTTTCACCACAGTTGATGTCAAAAAAGAAACAGTTCAGGTCTGAGCTCTAATCTGTAGTTCATCCTAAAACTATTCCTTTTAAAATGTGAAAAATACAACTTTATGCAATACTTGGCATGAGATAAACATACACCACTTCAATTGGGTTAAACAACTTTCTCCTGAATTTGATAGATTTCACCAAACTGGCATTATTTCCTCTGTTCACTGTGGAAAACCTCTTTGAAAGATTTACCTATAGTGACATTATTAGAGGGGAAACATCATCAGAATAGAATCTTTGCCAGGATAACTGCAGCAGGTGTTGATTCAGTATGCGGTATGTCTCCATCCAACTGGGCTTTTGACCACTACTGTGGCGTTCTTCAATTTAGCCTTAGATATTCAGACTTATATAGAAAGAAAAATCAAACAAAAAGCTAAGAGAGAAGATTTATTTTTCATTGTTCTTAATGAAGACATAATGAATACTTTCCAGGTTGCTTCCACATTTCTCCTGGGCTATGCTGTAAATAATTTCAAATGACTTGTATCCCAGACCTGTCTCATCTTTTTGCTGCTTAAAGCCAAAGTGCTCAACAGAAACTCTCAGGACCAGCCTGATCCCTCATCACCAAAGCAAAGTGGAAACTACAGTCACTGTCCTCAGTGAAGTCAGGACAAGGAAACCAAAACTGGGCTTGGCAGCACTGGCTTCTTTATATTTCATCTGCTTAGCTGTCCTCAGTTACTTCATACTGGTGACTGAGTTTTCTAATCCACAGTAAAGGTAAAGCACAACTTAAAATAAGGAGGTACCTGAGAGCATTCAATCCTTCTGCACATTTGCAGATGAGAGCTGTCATCTTCTTTCATCTGTGTGGATACACAGTCACCTTGGGATCTCTGGTTTGTGTATCTGCTGATTCTTCCCATTTCCTTGATAAGGGGTGATCAAACCCTTCCTTCCTTCCTTCCTTCCTTCCTTCCTTCCTTCCTTCCTCCCTCCCTCCCTCCCTCCCTCCCTCCGATCCTCTCTTTCTCTCACAGATGCTTTCATTTTTCATAAGTTATTCTTGCTGTGCCACTTATCCTACATTTTTTTAAATTTACCTTGGCTTTTAACGGTAAGATTTCTGTGAGTCATATTTGTCAGTTCTTTACAATTCTGCATATCAGGCACTCTCTGATATGTTCATTCTTGTTGGTATCAAAGCTGCAAGGCTCTCTGTATTCATTTTGAATCTATCTGAAGACTTAAATCACATCAGACTGTGCTTATCAGACATGTTAAGGGCAACATCTTAGCATCACCTTCCTTTAAAAAGACAAATTATTTATAAATAATTTCTGCTTGACTTCACATTGAATAAATTGATGTGCTAACATGTACATCACCACTCTTCACATTAAAGTGTACTTCATCACTCCTTGCACTAAGTTTTCTGTACTATTAATTTCACACATGCCATTTGATTACATTCACATCTGGAAATCCAAAGAGCATTGCATTTTGTTAAATAACAAATTTCTGATATGATGTCATAAGACAGCACAAAAGGAGAGAGTGCCACTCTGTTCCACAGGTGTAACTTCTAGATGCCAGTGACTATGATGAGAACAATGTTCAGTGTCCCATGATGGTATTTCTTAAAAATCGATCATGTGGTTTACATCTCTTCCTGTAATCATATTCATACTTCTGGCCTTGTGAATTAGGAAATTAAACTTGCTCCATTGTATTTGCAAGGGCTTCTCCATATTACCAAGCACTTATATTTCCCATGAGAATCAGTGTAACAGAGAATACAAGATTTGGGAAAAGAGAAAAAGTATCTCTTGTCAGTCATCAAAGTCATAATTTTATTTTAATCAGAAATACGAAATCTGTTCCAGTTTATATGCCAACATATTGGTTAGAGACTGTACTAGATTCTCAGTGTCAAGGTCATATGGATTTCAGAAAAAACCTATGTGCCAAAAACCTAAATTTCCTCTATCAGGCAGGAATACTCAGGAGTGACCCCACTGCTCTCATAGAAATGTCCTTCCAAAGTACACTCTAGTGTGAATCCACTCAGAGCAAGTGGGGCTTTTCAGCTCTGCAGTCCACAGTCAGATGGGATGGAGCCCAGTGCCATTGCTACCACTGCTGGTTGGGGGATCCTGGTCCTTGACAGGATTTACACCTTTACAGATGCTCAAAAAGACCATTTCCACCTTTGCTCTGCCCTGGTGGTACTCTTGGCTTTGTGGGCCCTCACTCTACAAGTTTTGATAAGGCCAAAATGGTGCCCTTGGTTCATCCAACAGTAATCTAGGTTCCCTCCTGAGACCCAAACTTCAGCATCCCAGCAAAGCCAACTTGTCATAGCCAGATTTGCACCACCCATGGCACTCACCATGCAACAGCACCTGCAGTCACACAGAAATAGGGTGCTGATAGCAACACAGGATCCATTGTGCATGTTGAAATATGACCCAATTATTTAAAAAAAAAAAATCTTCAGAGAAAGCAACAGTAAATGCATGTACAAAAATACAAGGAATGATGAACACAGTGGGTCTTCTGGTTCTTCCCAGTAGAGGGAGTTGGGAGTTCCCTTCATTTCCCTTCATCATTTCCCCTACTCATGTTGTGTAAGTATGGAACTTAAAATTACAACAAGAGAGAAGAAAAACTGTCGCCTCTTTTATTTCTAGACATATTTGCTTCCTACACAGGATGGGTCATTCTTCCAGACTAACTCAATGTCTTTCTTGGAAAAGTGGTTTCACTATTTGGATATCATTATGCAACACCATGGGATGGTTATCTGTACCAAAAATACCACAAATCATTTCAAAGGTTTCTCACACTATCAAATATACTATTTTTGAGTCGCACACTATTTTCAACCACTCAACAGAATTGGCAAGCATAGTTTCTTTAAAAAGGGATCAAGAATAGATCTGGTTTTGTGGCAACTGTAGTTCTTGGTAAGAAAGAAAACAAGGGGAAATGATCCACATGCTTTCAGGTGAGAACAAATTGTTATGATGGTACCATGTCATAAAGTGCATGATTTGTATTTAACAGTACAAATATTTTCTCAGATTCTCTAGTGATTATCATAGTTCTTTGCTCTTACCTAGTGATTTTCACCAGCGTTCTTCCTATTAAATAGAAAGATCCAAGTGAGAAAACAGCAGCACAGTGTGAGCAAGAGCCACAACACCCAGAAGACAACCGGCACGGGATCAGCCTCAGACCAGTGCACTGCTCTCAGCCCTGGGCAGCACAGCTGGCCTCCCACCCCATCCCCACCCAACAAATGCAGTCTAATGATAGCTCCCAAGGAAGAATCACGGAGGAGGAATCCAGTTCTTCTCTCAGTGACAGACTTTAACAGTCACAAGCTACCAGCTCTTCTTCCCAATGAAAGAGGATCTCAGCAAAGTTGCATACCTTCTGTAACTCCCAGTAAATTGAAACCTACTCTGCAACATGTGTGCAAGTTCATCATTTGCAAGGAAAGGGCATCAACACAGAGCCATAAACCCAAAAGGATCAATGGCTGCTAGGTGAAAGCACATTTTCCTTCAGATTGATCCTGTCTTACTGTAAAATTATCAACATTGGGAAACCTCTCCAAACCTCTTCACAAGCTTAGGAACTGCAACATCACAGAAATTAAAATACTCTCATGCACTAGGGAGAAATGGTGTCTTTCCAGTGTATTAATCAGTTCAGCCTTAAAGAATTTTTAAATGAACCTCTTATTAATTTGGGCTGTGGTAAATTTTAGAGTAATGCTAATTGCTTGATATTAAAAGCCAAGAAAAGTACAGTGGTTCACATTGCTATGTTTGGTTTTTTTCCCCCAAGAAAAAATACTACGACATCTTCTATTTTTGTCAACTTCCTTTTGAAGTTTTTATTAACCTAGAACGCAAAGGTGCATTGTAAATGCTCCATAGCTGTTAGTATAAAAGCATGTTGAATGTGGTCTGAGACAAATACTGAAACTTGTTACCATTAGAAGCCCCAGCTCCTTTGGCTCATAAATGGAAACAGTAGTATTCCTTAAAAGGGTGTTATCCCAACCTGTACCCAGGCTCCATTATATACATAAAGCATGGCAGCACAGCCTCCCGCTACTTTTTTGATTTTTCCCTTGGTATTTTGTCTCAGCAGCACTACACAAGCACAGAAGGACAGTCTGGTCCTGACATGCAAAAGGGTAAATACCTTTCTACTTTCCCAGATTAGCTTCTCCTGCTACATTTGATAAGTTTTAAGTTGGTCTCAGACTATTGATGACCTGCCCTTAATTTCTCCTGGTTAATTTTTTTTGGCCTGTTACACAGTTGATATAGTACAAAGACAAACACAAAAAAAAGTTTGCCAAACTACATTCCATACAAGTCCTCCGTGTTGCTCTGGTCAGGGTCTGGCAGGCTCAGAAAATAGCCAGAGCTTACCAAAAAGGGATGTTTTTGGCTGCTTCAGCACATGCCTGCTCTGATAGTGGTGTGATAGTGCTTTTCTCTTCTGACATTCTCCAAGCAAGTCCAGGCCAGTCTAACCTTGCCAGTCAGTGCATAACCTGACACCTATTTTTGTGGCACCAAATTTTGTATCACTTTCAGTTTGGGTTTCTCTGGCTTTTTCCTCTTGACTGCCACTGGTTTCTTGATAATGCATCTCTTTCCTTGATGCGTTTTCTTCCCTGCAGTTTCATTTCATGGCACTGTTTTGAAACAGATGCTCTGGCTACTTGCACAGTCAGTCCTGCCAGCTTCATGATTCTTCCTTGCTGTTTTTGACTGTAACCCTCAATTTACTAAGGCCTAATTGTAAGAGATAATGGGGAAAAAGACCAAGTAGGCAAAACATAAAATATAATTTAAGACTTTCAAGCATACATTTTCTGCAGTATATTTGATTTTTCAGTAATAAGAATTTCTGGTTCCATGCTTTTTATTCTGGATGTAATGAAAACATGCTCTTTACATGTCTTAGTTGAAACAAAATGAGCTCTCTAGTAAGACAGAACCTCTGGGAAGGGAATTGGAAAATAATCTTTTGATCCTCATCTTCCCCTTGCTAAAGTTTTGTATTTATTTCAGTAGGATCATCATGCTTGTTTAAAGCTACATAAGGTAGCTTTAAATAAGCTACTTTAAAGACAAAGTAGCTTTAAAGGTACATAAACCTGTATTAAAAAAAAAAATCTTGCTTTCTTTATGTATAAAATTTATACATAATATTAATATTACTTCAGTAAGGCCTCAATAGTTAGGATCTCTGAGTACCCAGATATTAATGAGGTATCACAGTATGGTATAAGTATCTAATTTTAGGCTTCTAGTTTTGACATATCAATGTTAATTTTTAATTCACATGAAAATTTCCCATAAATACCACAGAAAACCAAGAAATTATCTATGGCAATTTAATATTTGAAAGTCCTTGGATTTCAGCATTTGTTACTCAGGTTTTTTACTGTAAGATGCCAGTGCATTTGGATGTAAAATGAGATATAGTTTCCTAGAAGTGTAGTGGATTAACAAGCTTTTAGCAAAAGCTCTCCACTTCATATTTCTCCTTCTGTGATTTCCCTCTGTCTTTTAAGGAGGAGAAATTAGCTCTCTACACAACATTTCAGTCAGTGACTTCCAGGAAAACAGAATGTTATGCATGAGAACATCTTTGCTCAACAGTTTGCATGGGCCATTGCAATATATGGTCCTTAATGTTAAAGACTGTTCATTGAGTATAAGACAATTTTTCGGTCATAATGCCACTCAGTGGTCATAAGGCCATTACATATAGAGCCATGAGCATGCTTCTGTCAATTTAATATAAAGAAGATGTACTTAACCTTGATGATTAGAGATAACATTACCAAAAGTCTCAAATGAAGATATAAACCACGTATTAATTACCCTGGAATTAGCTTTCATGACAATATTTGTGCTAATACAGCAAAAGCAGAAAAACTAGAGGGATATTTTTTAAGTGGGAATTCCAAAGTTTGAGGTAGGAAGAAGGCATGAATTGGTTCTATTGGTATTAAACTATTGAAGTCCAAGTCTGAATATTGCTGGGAATGTTTGTTAAGACAGAATGGTTGATGAGGTGAAATAAAACTAGAGATAGCACCCAAGTTCACATATTATTCAAAGATTCCTGCACAAATACAAATTTTTAAAATTATGCTGTCTGATAGAAAAAGTCCTGTGAAATAAGAAAATATATATATATTTGCAAAATGTCATTTATAATCCTCAGTATGTCAAACTCCTGTAGGTTTCATTAAGGTGGTTCTATTTTTCAGCAAGTCTAGAGAGATTTAAGACTGCAAGAGTTTCATGTTGTAAGGTTATGTATGTTCTAATAATTCAAGTAAGATGGATAGTTAAGACAGGTTGGATGGTTTTGACCTCAGACTAAAAATGTTGTTCTTTTTTTCACTGAGCTTTGGATTTCACTCACAGCTGAAACTCATGGCAAAACTCCGGGGTCCCACTTTGTGTTTTCTTGACCTTGGGCCTGTTGTGTTAATATGGCATGTGACAGAGCAGTCTGAATGGGTTAACCTCGCAGAGTCTTACATAATTTCGTAATGGTAGCCAAATTATGATGAAGAGCATTACCACCCATCCATCCCAAAGTGAGATTAGAGGAGCCCTTTTTGGTGGCCAATGGAGGATAAACCTGTATGCATGAATAACAACTGAAATTTTTACACAAAGTCTTGGTGAGGATAACCAATTGCAATGTTTTGCTTAACTTCACTGTAAAACATATTCCTGTGAGAGGAAAAACTTCTTCATGGGTGCAGACTACAGAATCAACAGCAGTGCCTGAGCTACCCCCAAGCACCATTGCCCTGCATCTCAAGTGGATTAGTTGATGGTAGGGCTACAAGCCAGACAGAAAAACTGCAAGTGAGCTTGGACAGTGCTGAATGCTTTAGTATGAACAGGTTGCAGTTTGTCACATTATTCATGCCATAGAGAGTCATTGCAATTTTAAAATGGACTATATTTTACTTTGAAATCTTAAACAATAGAAGATGTCAGGTTCAGTTATGTGCTCTCAGATTTGAGTTGTAAATGGCCTTTTATAACCACAGACACTATTTTGATAGAGTCTGTAAAACGTACATACAATATGAAATATGAAGAGAGGAAAACATAATGTCACACAATTGTACTCTGCACTCTTGCTGAAATTCCAGCTTTTCACAGAACACCCACAGTCAAACATCTAAAGATTTCTTTGGAGTCTCACAAAGGGTTAAGGCAGCTTGTTTGGCATTAGATATTTGTATAATGAGCTTTTACTGAAGTAATTAAAATTTGTTTATAATTAATACAGATGAATTGGTTTCTGCACAATAATAGTTAGGAGATTAACAAAGGCCACATTTTGGCAACAGGACTACATTCTTTTCCAAGTGCTGTGGGACTTTATCCAATGAATGTCTGTCCAATCCGGCTGATTCTTCAGAGATGCCATATGGCACTGCTATGCATTACAATTTTTTTTCTAAAAGGCAGCCATATGACATAACTGATCTTCAAAACGTTGTCAGAAGGCATTACCTAGGTAGGCTGCGAGCTGCTTTCCAAAAACTTAGCAAGCACAGGGGCTATTAATTATGAGCAAAAGAAATGTGCACACACACACTGGAAAGTTGGCATCCTTTCCTCTCTAGTCACAGCTGAGCATCTCTTAAACTGCTCAAGCTAGGAAAGTGAAGATGGATTTATCTTTTTTTAACTTTACACATCTTCTTCTAAAATTTTAATGCAGCAATTTCACAATCAACTTACCTCAGAAGTGTCAGCACATCTGACCCCCAGTGCCCATGAACATCTTATTTTACCAGCAGCATGTGTTCGAATACTAACTCCACTGCTTTCGCTAGCACATTTTCTTAGATCAAGAAATTGTTGCCTTTCCACACCCTCTCAAATCAAGATGATACACTCCGTCCTTGAAGTCAGTCATATTACATAGATATAGATAGATATAGATGATATAGATAGAGATAGATATATAGATAGATATAGATATAGAGATAGATAGATAGATAGATAGATAGATAGATAGATATATTCACCTGTTACCTGTTACATCATTTGCCTTTCTGGAAAAGGGACTAACGCCCCCATGTCTTTCATAGTATTATATGGATGACACCTAAAGACTTTGATTTTAGTCCTTGCAACATGTGAACTGCAGTATCACCGCGGGTGATTCATGTTCTTTCCTATTCTCTTTATTATCCCACTAGACATAGCCATGCTCATTCTCCTCTGCAAAAGCTCTCAAGCACTTCAGCTCACACTGCTCACTCTCCTAAAACCTACCCTGGGGACCTTTGTATTCATTCTCAGGTCAGAAAATTTCGACAAACCTAGGAACATTCTGTGGGTTGGTCTCCAGTGTGACCCTAGTGACAACCCTTCCAGTCTGCATGTAGACAAGCTTTTTGCCCAAAGAGGGAATAAATTTTCATGTAATTACTTAGGAGATGGAATTGCATCTAGGCATCTCTTATCCATGTGTGCAGTCCCACTCTTCTGATCATTAAGACATTTGGTCATGGCTGCAGTGTGATTTTCTGATATTGCTTAAATATGTAGAATGTTACACTGAACTACTCTGGTAGTAATATGCACACACCGCATTGCCATTGTCTGCCCTGCCATATGACAGCTGCTTAGCGTGGAGATATTTTAGTAGATATACTCTGAATTCCAATTATAGATCCTGTATACTTGGGATCAAATTAAATTAGCGTTGTTTTTCTCTCATACTTTCATCCCCCTTCAGGTATTGTGTAGCTGCGTAGACTGGTATGCTATTCTTCTGGTGATTAGGAAAAAGAGGCTTCTGCAAGGATATCAAAAAGTTATAAAAGGGATTGCAGAGGTCAGTCTTGAAAACTGGAGGCTAATGTCAAAAATCACACGCAGAAATTGTTTTGAGGTGGCTTGTACTTGCACATCAGTCAGTGGCAGAGGGTTGATGTGGCTGGCATTGTACATCTGGTGACAGAAGTATTGAGTGCTGAAGTGTTCTTTTCCAACAGGTTCTTGGAGCAGTGAATATCTCACATGGAAACTATTCACACTTCTACAGCTATCTGGGAGCTTGATATTTCTCATGGCTCAGTATGTAGGGGAGGAGCTCAGTGCAGGTAGAACAGTTTGTGACACTGGTGTAAAGGATTCAGCGAGACCATGCTGAACTGAAAGACAGGAAACCACGCAGAAGGCTTTGAATAACATTTTGTTATTTGGTTTCCTAAAATGTTTGGTGACAATTCATGAGTTAGCTATGTCTCATTTTGCTCTTTACACCACATTTGTGAATTCATAAATGGAAATAATTCCTTCTTTGCAGTTTGAAAGCCAGGATAATGATTTCTCGGAGGGACCAACCATATTGATAGGAACTGCTCTAAAGTTCATCACTTTTAATTTACGGGATATTTTCTGCACTAACAAATGAAAACTTTCTTCCCCTGGCCCATGTGTGTATTGCTCTTCATTCCACTTTTGTGGAAAATGTGTTTTCCTTAGAGACGATTTTCCTGGTCACCTCAATGGGACACCAACCCCTGAAATATCTGTAAAATAAAGTAGCACAGAGGACTGGCGGATGAAGACTGACTTTTAACCTGAATTTGCTAGCCTGAAAGGAGATGCCTGCTCAAGTCAGTTACCACTTAGAAACATGGAGTAAGACATTTTCCAGCCTTCAGGTTGGAAACCGGTAAAATCTATGAGCACTGTGTGTTTTAATGTTTTTCTCATAATTGCAGCACATTAAAATAATGTGTAATTGTCATAATCCATGCACCTATTAATGCTTCTTGTGTGAGTTTTAGTGTGATATAACCTGTGTCTGCATTCAAAGAGTGTATGTTTGGGCTTTAATTCCATGCTTTCTGAGGTCCAGGGAAAGCTGTGTGTTTAATGGAAGGGTTTGTGAAAATAAGAGCAGAGTAGGTGGGCATTTCTACTGATCAATGAATATTCAATAAATAATGAGGGCACATATAATTCAGGAAATTCCAAAGTACCAGAAAAAACAGAAGTGTTTTTCTGAAAAACAGAACTGTTCAAGTTAAGAACATGCCTCCATCTCTGCACTGTGGCTGCAGATAAAATGGTGTATCTTTTGCTAGTATGAGAATATAGGAGAATTTGCTACACCCAGAATTTTCTTTCTTGTTTTGTGACCCAGCTTCCTTACAACGGGATTTCTTTAGGGGTGATGCAGTAAATTGTGTTTTAAAGAATGCACATGCTTCAGAGAAAAAAGCCTGAAGGGGACATGCAGATGACAGGAGAGCCAGAGATGAGAGAGCCAACAGCTGCCAGGTTCTCCACACTCTGTGGTCAGCCAGGCCAGCCACTTTGCCTGGGAGAACAGACTGCTTTGCTGCGTTGTCTTGTTTGCTCCTTGGTGTGTTTTTCTGAATCAGGTTACATCATGACTTTTAAAAAGGAAGTTGTTACAACACAAAAAAATATTGACTGTAACAGCTGTTTCGTAAGTGTTAAAAGTTTACCATGAAAGCATGAATTAAAGCAGATTTATGAATGTGTTATTTTTAACATTTCTTTGGGATAGAAACAGATTTAGAATATGTGCAGCAAAACCCTTTATGTAAAGTAGTTATTTGACATATAGAAGACACACTCTCCAAAGTTTAAGGACTTGTTATTTTTCATAATACAAAAAGCAATTAGAATACATTATGAACTAATGTCAAACTATATCCTTGAGCTGAAGAGATGCTGATTCATAGAAATTTTAAATATGTCTTGAACTGATAAACTTTCCATTTATTTATACAATTGAAAGATATTTAAAACAGCCAAGCTAAATCATTCTTAACTTCTTTTTTTTTTTTTTTTTCTGGTGCCAGTTTTCATCTTGGAGGGAACTTTTCTAGCTGATTTAAAACACCATAAAAGAGGATTTATAATGGAAATCTCTACCCTTGCTGTAACAGTGTTAGCAGGTACCAGCCTCTAACAAAAGTCCATACTCTGCAATGATGTACTGAAAGTGATGTGAATAGAATGACATTATTTGAAGTGAGAGGAAATGAAATTCAATTCATCCACCTTAATAGAATAGTCTTATATTTAAGAGATAATGTCAGCAGAATAGAACATTGTCACAGGAAAATTAACTGCTGGTGCTGCTACATGAACACCAGGGCAAAGCTGAGGTACTTAAAATAAATATGGGGCTAAGCTGATGGTTGCTTTTGAAATAGGAAAACCTGATCCTGTGACAATGTTCTGCTACACAGATGTCTTGTTTATCCTGGAGCATGGCAGAACCACAGGATCAGGGATGCTTCTTCAGGAAAAAGCTTGAAAGATTTCCCTTCACCCCTCCCATTCCAGTTGTTTGCTCACTCTCTAGCTTTAATGTGCACTCCTTTCTTGGCAGTCAGTTGGTGGAGATCAGTGCATTGATCTGTGTTTAAAAGTGCCTCCATCGTAAATATGGGGTGTTTTAAGAGAAATAATTTCCTGTTGCAAATTTCCAGGACTGCCTTCTTCCCAAAATACTGTCTTAGCTCAACAGCCACTGTGGGATGGGGAAATGGGTCCAGCAGGGACACAAAAGCTTCCAGCCATTAGCATTGCCTCCAAAGTCAGACGTGATGAGCCCCACGGACAGATACAGACAGCATCACTCCACCTGGCAGTGTCTGTTGTGGCAATGATGCTTTCTTTGGTTGCTGACCTCTTGTTTCTGTTTGCACACACGAGTACTCTGAAAGGCAGTGCTGGAAGAAGTCCAAGGTGTGTTCCCTCAGCTCCTCTCCAGATGAGAATCAAGCACTGAAGCCAGGTGCAAAACTTTTCAGCCAGGTGTTGAATTCTGTCTTGGGACATTTAATCATAGTCTGAACAGCACTGGGATTTGGAGGCATATAAGCAATGTCAGTGTGATTTTAATTCTTCCACTGGTTGCCACTGTGCTGTCCCTGTGGAGGATGGAGGAGATGCTGAGGGCACTGATACATGTTGGGGAGGGGGCAGAGGTTTTCCATTCCTGCCCTCCTGGACCTTTCCTGCTCCTCACAAGAGTGTTTTGAGCTTTATGGATACTGGCCAAAAAAGGGAGAAAACCTTTTTTTACGTTGGTAATTCATATATTTAATCTACTATGTGTAAGTAAGTCATCAAGTTTTTTCAAACATTGTTCCTTCATTATTCAAACCTCTTTTGCACTACATTCATCAACATGGGTCTGAATCTTTCCCAGTGCACAGAATGGTGAACAATTCCCCTGAAATACACAACTCTCACCATGTGTAGAATGGCAAAATTCGGCTGATGATGATTAACCTGAATGAAGACAGTTTTATATGCTAGATCCCCTTTATTTTAAGGCCAGAAAATACTGTAATGATAATCTAATCTAGTTTCTTGCATTAGACACGTACCAGAACTTCACTAAATAATTGCTGCTCAACTTGTAGTTGAGCCAACTCTATTATTTCTCCTAAGACATCCAGACATTCAGGTTCCACGTGATGAAGACTTGCCACATACTTGAGCAATTTCTGCCAATATTCAATTAAACTCAAGTAATATTGAACTCAAGTAAAGTGATAATTTTTAACATGACACATAGGTATTCTGATTGTTACCTTCAGCATTATGAACTCTGACAAAAATTACTTCTGTCTGTAAGGATAAAAAGTTTGAATACAAATGACAGATACTTAGAGAAACCTTTATATAACCTATACTAAGCCACAGTTATTGAATATAAAATGCTTTAATATGCCATACTTCCTCTACCATGTTGCTAACAATATTTTTTTTTAAATTTGTGAACAAAGATCTTTATATCTTGATAACTACAGCAGTTTACAAACATTGCAAATATCCTGTTATTGTTTTATTTTCCCTGATTCCTAGCACTGGTTTCAAATATTCCCTGATTCAGATATTGTGGGGGACAGTAATGGAGGCATCACATTAATCAGCAAGTTAAAAGCAAATAAATTAACATGGTCTTGCATACAATTTATGTCCAAATTGTAGATTTCCAGATCACAGAAGGAATGTGAAAACATCACATTCATCCATGTCTGATGCTTTAAAACTGTTCATAAAATATTTAATTAAACTACTATACCTGCATCTCAAAATGCCCTTGAGATACAGATATTTGGAAGCCAGGAACATATCCCGAGAAGATATCACTGCATTTGCCATGGGGGTTTTTTCACTTCTTCAAGCAACTGCTGGTGCTTAGCTCATTCTTAGGAGCTGACTGGGTAAGATGTTGTTTTGTTCTGAACTGATAAAGCAATTTTTATTTTCTTTATTCAGACCTGAATTGTTCCACTTGACAGAGCAGTACACCTAAGAACAAAACACAGTTATGAAGAACAAAAAAGTAGACGAATTTAAATGTTCTGCCTGGTAAGTTTGCACAGATCTCACTACCCGAGCAATGCATTTTTAGAAGTGTGGTTCATCTGCAATCTAACCTTTCAGACCCACTATCAAAGCGAGAATTGCCGTAAATACATCACCACGTGTAAAACAATTGGCCCTCAATCAGTTGTCAAAAACTTGAAATTACAGCTAGATCATATCTTCCTTTATCTGAGAAGCCTCCTAGATCTGTGATTCAGAGACCGGCAATTACTAGTCTACAGGACAAGAACAGTTACAAAGTTAATTGCCTGTGATTATCTTACAAAAGGTTGTGATTATATAGCTGAATGACAAAAGAAGAGTGCTCATGGAGACAAAAACAGGCGGTACCATAAACTGATAAAAACAGGACCACCCGTTGTTCAATTAGAAATCGCCCACTTTAGTTTGTGTTGCTATTCCAGTAACACCTTCCCCATTCTCCTCAATCTCCCTGCTTTTTCTCAAAGCAAGTACTAACCTCGTGAAAGACCTACAGTTCTTCCCTTTCTCAAGGCTGTTCTCTGTCTTTAAAGTTTCACCAAAATGTTAAAAGCTGTAAAGAGCCGACACAAGGTACAGCGTGGAAAGGGGCAGCCGGCGCTCTGCCATCTCCTCCTCCAGATTGTTTGCGCATCTTCTACACTTCATCATATCTCCTTGACTCATCCTTTAGCCTACTGAATAATAACAATGGGTTCCAGCTGCTGAATAGCAAATCTGAACCCCGCTCACAGTCCCAGCCCTGCAACACATGTGGGGCCAGTGGTGGAAATAGGAATGCAGCAATTCTCTTAAGAATGTTTCCAAAAGGAACTCCCATGATCGTGGAGTCACAGACGTGTTCCGTGATAAAATTTGTCTACAGAAAATGCAGAACCGACCTTTCGTTAGACAAATTTCCTTAAAATTCTCACAAACATTTGCCTTCCTTGGGATTTTTGCTTTAGTCCAGGAAGCAGGGTTTTTTTTTTTTTTTTCTCTTCCCAACGTTTATCATTTTGGTAGTCACAGGTTCATATGTTGAAGGTGTTAACTGTTGTCTAATGGGGAAAATTATCCATCAGCATCGAGGTGAGTCAGAACTTGCACACACTGTGTTAGCAGTCCTTGGGGTTTCCTTAACATGTGTGTGAATGAAGGTTTTATTATACAAATATTAATGGATTCCAAATGCATGTCTGTAATTTGATGGTCTTCACAACATCCTTGGGACTTCTCAGAAAGGTGCCCATGGTGTTGCAATTAGGAAGAGCAGTGGAAGCCGTGTTCCTAATATTCAAGTAGAAAGATTTTCATAAATGCATTTAAATGTAACCAATGTATAAGTGACTCTCTTGTACTTAAGTTCTGAAAATATTCCAACCAGAGTCTGTGCACAGGGAATTAAATAAGGCAATATAATTAGGCCAAATAATTCAAGATAAGACTGCATTAAGTGTAAGTGTGCAGGCTGCAGCCATGTTTGATGGAAAAAATAAGATTTTCAATACAATTTCAACTCTTAAATAAGTGTCATGATAAGACTGCATTAAGTGTAAGTGTGCAGGCTGCAGCCATGTTTGAAAGCCTGTGATGGAAAACATAAGATTTTCAATACAATTTCAGCTCTTAAATAAGTATCATGGCTTTTAACTTTTCTATCAACATGATTAACTGCACATCAAGGAGGTAAATGAAGGATCCTTTGCCTTCTGGCCCAGTTTCCAGAGTACAGACACCTCACTGTTGAAAGAGTTGGTTGCATTGCTCCATGGTAAAGACAGTGACTGTGTAAAGCTCCCAACCTTTGTATGTAAATACCCTACAAATCCAGCACTCAGATAGTTATAATTGCTCTAGCCTACCTGCTGTGCCCTCACTGTCATACTGCTGTGCCTGATACGTTTCATTTTAGTGGATGGGGATCCGAACAAATTCTTAGGCAAGCTCGTCCGCTGAGGGCTGCAGAACATGCCGCACAGCTTTTGGCCCAGCATCTCCCAAAAAGCAGCACTTTGTGTATGCTGGGAGCACCTGGTGCGTGGGGAAGGAAGCATCACTGGACACTCTGCTCCTCCACCCTTGCCCAGTGTACCACCTTCCTGTCTGGAAACCAAAGGGACACGGCGGGGGAGCTTCATCATCAGCCAGGGGAAGGGACAGGCTGAGCCAACGCTGACGCCAGCCCTGCTGCACTGTGCTCCTGCTGATTTCAGTGGGTGTTGGATGTGCATTTTTGAAGGGCAAATTTACCTCCAGCTTAATAAGCATGATAAGTCATAGATTTGCTGGGAGTAGGAGCAGAAGCCCTCCCGCATCTGTTAGCACATTATTAGCACAGCTTGTTATGGGGCCTCACGTGATGCAGCCCTGGTGCAGGACGCAATTACAGATGAATTCCTGCTCTGCCTCCCCCACTGACTCAGCATCGCAGCTGGAGCCAGCCATAGTCACATTGCAGGAGGTGAAAGGTACTCTGAATTATAGATTGCCTTTGACCTTTTCTTGGTTTAAATTAAGGATATCATCCAGGAAAGTGCCTCCAGCCAGGACACTGCTTAAACATATGCTTAACTTCCACCAGGGGCTGGTGCTCATCAATGGAGATGAAACGCTTGCTTGCAGTACAGCATGTGCACCCCGATGATGATTAGATACCTTTCCAAAGAGGAGCACAAATGACAGGTTCCTATAAAAATGGCAACCAGCATAGCTCTTGAAATCAAGAAACACCCTCAAATTCATGAAAATATTCACTTAAAATTCAGGGCAGATATTGAATTTCAGCCACGTAGTATAGATAGATTAAAAGGGAATACTATGAAAATTATGCATATTTTAAAAGGTAAAAGAAACAAAGACTGTTAATTGAGAAAATAATAACTGGATATTAGTAGGTTATTGCAGAGGGATATCAATCTGAACAAACAAACTGCCTTACAAACGCCGTAAGTGGGAATTAAGGTCAACTTAGTGTCTTTTCATCAGAGTGTTTTCTATGATAACTTTGTAAGTGCTCTTAATATATAACAAATAATCTCAGGGCAAAGATCTGTTTGAAGGAGATATGATTGATGACCTATCATCCCTAATTCACTGTTTATACTCGTAGTGAGCCTATTGGGAAAATACCTCATTCATCAGGGTATTAGTGAATTCAACCAACGTATGGCACCTTCATTTTAACAAACTAAAGGAGAAAAGCTAAATGGGGGAAAATTGACAACCATCTCTGATTCTATGATAATGCAATTAGGCTGCTCCTCTCCAGAGCTTTTGCTAATTCACAAAACAGCTTCAGTCGGCAGGTCATAAATATATGATCATTTTTCACACTTTGAAAAGTAATGATGCCTTGACACGAATCAATAAATCTTGCTGAAGTCATTTATACTTTTGTATTGTGCATACAAATCAGTTTAAAAACAGCTATATGTTATTTTTGACTCTTACGTAGTCTTTGTTTACCAAAAACAATTTCACAGAGGCTTCTGTGTTCCTTATGTACCCAAAACTCAAAATGAAATCGCTGCCTGTTTTCAGGACCCAGCAGTCCTAGACCAGGTCTTATGGCTGGTAAAATCTCATGAAGTTGTAAAAGGAAAGGAGGGTGAGAGGAGAATGAGGTAAAATATCTTTCTCATTTCCTTCTCATTCGGCTTTGAGCTTCCTTCTGAAAATATGTTGAGGGTTTCCCAGTAAATATTGAGATTCCCACTGTTAATTCATGCAAGTTCTCACTCTGTACCTTCAGCTGTCTCCGGGGAAAGGCAGGTGTTAGGTTTGCCATTATGCACTGCAATGTTGCTACGAGGAAGAAAAGGACAGACACAGTACAATAAGAAAGGATATCAGAGTACCAAAACTTGTCCTTTGGTCTCAGGAGAGATGCAAGAAGAGCCACACCTGATTGCTGCATAACAAGTGAATCTTGCCATCTGTCTCATTTAGTAGAAATTTTAAATCCCAATGATCTTCTTAATACAAAGTCCGTCTTCTCATGGGATTATGACATGTTACATGGTTAAGGTAAGTACAATAAACCCCCAAATATGTGTGTATGCCAGTAGGAACAATGCATGCCACTGTCCTGTGCCACATGAAAGTTATCTCCTTCTGCCTCCTCCGTTTTGTGGTTAACAACTGAATAAAACCCAAACACATTCCTTATGTCATGAGTATGATAAAATTTTACCTGAGGCAGATATATGCAAGGATAACCAATAAAACTGAAATGCTAGCCACTGATTCAGTGATAAAACTGCGTTGCACAACTTAGCAAAACATAAATCATGTTGTACAGTCTCTCTATACATACAGGAGCATACAAATTCACAAAAGCATACTATGGTACACAAAGGAATGATCAGAAGTGATCCACAATAAATGTAAAGATGCACAGGCTGATAAATACTTCAGGTAGCTGCTGACGTTTGCCTTGTTGTTAAAACACCTACATGTTGTTTTTATACTGACTGTGTATTCTGCCTTGTCTCAATAATTTGATCTTTATTATGATAAGTAACCAGTTTCCAATGCACTGTACGACTAAGCCAAACATACAGTACATGGATGAAAATTTAACAGTGAATTAAATTGTAAGCTCCTGTGTTTATGTAGTTTATATTTCACATACTTAAGTAATAAAGTAATATTTTAAACAAAGGATATATTTTTTTGAATAGACATTAAATACCACATTATGAAATGGTACTTCAGTAGTAATTTTAAGCAGTGTTAGTTTTCAATCATATATTCTATAACAAGTATTTTAATTAGATACTGAGGACTGGGTCTCAAGCTGATGGCAATTAATATGGCTTTGCTGAAGTTAGAGGGAATTTGTCACGTGCTTTAAGTGTAGGTGATTTTCTGAATCACACCCAGGAGACAATCTAGACATTATATCTCTCTCCGATGTCTGATGCTCAGCCCCATGATTTTTGAATTTCAAGGGAGAAAGAAAAAGTGCCTCAATAATTGTGTCAGTGGCCTGCTCACCAGTCATCTATAACAGACCTGCCCAGCATCTATAACTGCATCATCTTCTGTCAGCTTAATCCGGTTTCCAGCACTGCTGAAGGTGTGGTATGCATTTTGTGAAGGTTTTTACAAGGAAAATATTTGGATTAATGATATAATTTAGTGGCAATTTAGTGACAGTAGGTCTCAGTAGAGTGACAATAGGATTGAAAAAGTAAACCAGTGGGATATACTTGATTGTGGCTGTTGGGCCGGCAGCAGGGAAGCTGCAGGGGTCACACTGATTGGCATTGTCACTTTCCCCATTCATCAAGCAAGGCCAGACTTCCCAAATCATTTACCAGATGGGGCAGCCCGTCAGTTTAAACACCTGATATGAAGCCATCCGTCATCTGATAACATGATCGTTGGGCTGCAGCTGGCTCGGTGCTCTGCAGCCTGAGTGCACATGTGATGGACTGGAGCCAGGGAAGCAGGCTTAGCAGTGCTGCACTCCCCTGATAGGATTTGCAGCCCTCCACTGGACCATGGAACAGGTGGAGACGGAGAGAGAATGAAAAAATTACCATGTGTTGCAGGGATTAGAGAGCACACACTTACCACTCCACTTGAATACCAATCAAAGGACAACCTTGAGCCAGACAAATTTAAGGCCATCCATGATGTAATATGGAGAATATAGGTTCTTGCATATGTCGACATATCTTCATTTTCCTACAGAGTTTTGAAGGGATACTTGGCAATACTGTAATTTGCCTTTTTTTTTCTAATGTGGAAGAGAGAACAGATATTTGGAAATACAGCCTTTTTCTACTTTCTTTTTCAAAGGACATTTAAAACCAGGAAACCTCTTAAAAAAAAAAAAAAAAGGTGTATTTCTACAAACTGACCACAGATCCTCTTAGTTTTTCTCAGCAAAACAACAGTCTGACAAGATAGAGAGGAAGTACTATAAATTCAAAATGTGATGATTCCTACTGAAAGCCAGTCCCACTGTTCAAATTCCCCCAGTTATTGAAATGCTCAGATCATCCTGATTTCAAAGGAGTTAGGTGCCTAAATGGCTCTGAGGATCTGTCTTTTAGTGCCTCTGGAGCAATACTGCAACTCCTTTCCGAGACATCGGGTACCTTGGCTTTGATCTCAGGTAGAATCCTGGGAGAATTGTTCTGGGGGAGATTCTGTGCTGCAGTTTTACCAGGTACAGTAAAGGGCTTGAATATGTAAAGGTAACTTCCAGAAAGTGATCTGGTTTTGTGCCCAAACAGAATATTCACCAGCCTCCCTGGGGGGCATCACAACACCAGGATTTCTTTCATAGAATTGTAGAATCACAGAATCGTAAGATGGTTTGGGTAGGAAGAGACTTTAAAGATCATCTAGTTTCAACCCCCTGCCATAGGCAGGGTCACTTTCCACCAGGCTGCCCAGAACTTCATCCATCCTGGCCTGGAACATTTCCAGGGATGGGATTTCCACTGCTTCTCTGAGTAACCTGTTCCAATGCCTCACAACTTTCTTTGCAGAAGTGTGCATCAGTTGATCCCATTTTTGTGCCCACATCCTGGGGGCATTCCTTCTCCTCAGAGCACGTGCTTCTGCCCTCCTCCTCCTCCTCCTCCTCCTCCTCCTCCTCCTCCTCCTCACAGCCTGATCTCACAGCTGCACTGCAGCTCTGCTGGGTATGGAGGATCAGAAACAGGGTTTTGGTGAACAACCTCTGGGTGAATGGACTGGCACCCTCCCGCAGCAAGCTGTGGGCTGAGATGGGCTCCTCTGCTCCAAGGCACATCTCTCTCCATGCACCTCAAATTCTAACAATAGGGAAAGCACGTCCTTCCCCTAATGATCCTAAGACAAATGTTTTTGGGAGCACCAAGTGCCCCTTGGTCTTCAGGATCCAATGCTGCTTCATCCAAGGAATAACAACTCATCAGCCTGCTGGAGGTGTCAGTGCTGCCGTTGGTTATTCCAGGATGGAGACGAGGGAGGATACATATGGTCAAGGACAGGATGCAAGATGTGTATTATCAGTGTATATGTGTCTTTTCCCTCAAAAACAATTGCTTATGCGAAATTCTTCCCTTGACTGTGCCTTTTCCTTCCTGAAAATTGTTGCCAGTGAAAGATCTGCCTTTGTGTGAAGATTTATTTCTTTCAATTCTGATCAGCTATTGAGACATGCCCTTGAAGCAGTTTTTGTGTTGAATTGTTACCTTTATTTTTTGTAATTTTATTTTAGGTTTTGTTACACTTATGTGAACTAAATTAGTTAGAAGTTTAAGGTTTGGGGTTTTTTTTTTGTGGTGTTTTTTTGTTGTTGGTGGTGGTTTTTTTGTTTTATTTTTGTTTTTCTGGGGGGTTGGGTTTTCGGGGGGGGTGGGTTGTTTTTTTGTTTGTTTGACTGGGGGATTTGTTGGTTTTTTCCAAATAGAGTCCAAGGAGACATTCCCACTTCACTTAAAGGATTTCATTTCCCCATGGGAATTAACCTGCAATTTCAGTGTGAAATGTTCAAGTGCTTTTGTGGGAAGGGGACACTACTTTGTCAAAAACTCACTACTTAGCTGTAGATACTTAAAAGCATATGAGATACTATAATTTATATTTGAGACAAATTGAATAAATTAACTTGCTGAAAGGCAAGTTAAATTGTTTATTATACACCTTCTTTTGTCTTACTTTGATTTTTTTTTTTAAATATATGCTCTATCCTCATTCTCTGTTGGACAAATTCTGCTTCTTTTTCCATTTCAATGGCTGTGTTTTTCCAAGATTGATAGCAGGGGACTAATCTCAGATATGAGGAAAGCTTAGAAAACATGCAAAAATTTTATACAGAGATACAGCATTAAAAAGGTGAAAAATCATGAAAGGATCATAGGAAATAACATAAATTTTGAGAACCAGTCAGATGTCTGCAGACATACAAAAAGATCCTTCCTTCCTTCCTTCCTTCCTTCCAGCAGAGATAGCAGAAAAGTTCAGCAGAAATCTGAAAATGAATTACTGAAAAAAATCACCAATGGCTCATTAGCACAAATGATTCATGATATTTTAGTGATGAAACATAAGATTTTATGCTGGCAATGTACCTTTAAATCTGTTTCTGTTGACAAATGCCTTTATCTATATATAGAATAATAATTAGCAACTTCAAACAATAACAAGGCTATTTTATGAGAGGAAGCATGACTTTATTCCCAGCATAAAAATGGAGAAGCTGAGACAGATGAAGTGACTTTATATCCCTGTGAAGATTAAGTGATGGTCAGAACTCAGATTTGGTTTCAGGCTGTAACAAAGTTTTGGTTTTGGTGTTCTTCTTCTCCCTCACTTTTAATATAGCAGCTAAATAATACACACAGGTATACAGATAATTTGTGAAGAAAGTAAAAAGCAGAAAAATAAGATAGGAATGACAGAAAGTGGTAGATGGTGACAGAGGGTCATTTTCCATCTAAATTTGTACAAGTATTTAAAAGAGCACCTTCTTATTTTTTTTTTATTTTGTGTATGGGTATCTTCAGGTGCCTTAATTGCCTAAATGTGGTGTTACATTTATTTAGAAACAAATAGCTGAATTAATTTAATTTCAGTCTATTTTAATTGGTTGTTAATAAATTTTAAAAAAAATCTCCTCAAACTATCAGGTATTGAAATGAAAATCCAAATTTAAGAAGCAGGCAAAACAGGAAAAACATGCAAGCTTGTAACTAGATGTCTCTAAACATAAGACATCCCAGGTTTTCAAATCCATTTATCACATCTTTCAAATCTTCAACCACCTCCCACTGAAATAAATTATTTTTTCCCCTGAATCCTGAAGCTCAACTGAGTTCTTTCTATATAGCACCATGGAGAAAATATAATAATAAAATCCAATAATAATAATACCAGTTGTCATGGATGTACAGAAAAATTTGTAGAAGACACCCTGAACATATAAAATTACATATTTACATGTCTTCTCTGAATCTTTAACACAGAAGTAAAATTCATGTCTTGCTGATAACCTTGGTGTTAGAATGTCACATTCTCTTTTTATTCTCTTTCCTTTTGCAGTTGGGAAAAAAAAAAAAAAAAAAAAAAAGGAAAAAAAAGCAGCACATTACAATCCTCATATGTAAATTCTATAAGCTTTACTGTTCTCCTCAGGTGTGCATGCCAAGTTTTCATTATGAAGGCTCCCCGCTGTGAAAAAAAGGTACATTTTCACTTTCATGTGTCTGTTCCTTTGTGGTAGAAAGGCTTGAAACATTAATGAGTAAACTAAACTAAAACTGTACAGACATTCCTGCAGGAAATTGGGTAAGTTTCTGATTCTGAGGGGAAGAAATTCAACTAGGTCAATAAAATTGTGTGATTTTGACACTGTGAAGTCAGTTGTCACTAAGGAGTTACCCGTGCTATTTTTATTCATGTTAATGGCATTTTTATGCCCTGGTGTTTTGTTTTGAAGATTTTATCCCACTGAACCAGAGGACAAAAAAAGAAAAGAATATTTTAAAAAAGGGCATGGAAAAGAAAAATAATTTCTTTGCAAGTTGAAGGCTGATATCTGTCATGGCTTTTTTATTTCTCAAATGATTTTACTAAGTCATCATTTCATACCACCTTGAGTTATGTGAGATGCAACATTAGTGACAAGTATAGTATCTTAATTAAACAATCATTATTTACAGCTATAAACCATTGTACAATAGGTCAAATGGGTGTATTAGTGACAATATATCTTTAAGTCTGGTGTACATATCAATACTCTTAGATACATAAATTAAAAATAATGCTTGTTTGCTCAATAAATGTTAATACTTTAATAAAAAAGAAGAAAAATAATTCATCCTTTGGTATAGATAGGATGTTGATGTGGCAGATTTCACTGGAAGTCTCACAGTAAAACAGATTTAGTTGATAATAGGGTATTTAAATTTTAAAATTATCAATAAATAGTTTGATAAACTGATAATTAAAAAAAAAACCAAAACAACCACCAGGTCTTCATAGAAATTGTGGTTGTTTGTTGAGGAAATTGCTTTGACATGAACAGCCAATGGAAAAATAAGAAATCGTTTTTCTCTTGCAAGAAGCGTAAACATTTATTTTTCAATTTCGTTAAGTAACCAACTTTTTTTTTTTTCCAACTAGGTCTAGGTTTTTAGTTTTCCCAAGCATGAAGTAGAGATCCAGGCAGAGATTCAAGTAAGGAGTTTGCTGTAGACTGTTCAGTCTCACCAAACATATCTTAGCAGAGCATCATAAATTTATTCCAAAACAACCTTGGAGACTGAGATTCTTCACTCAGAATGACAATGAGCTCTTGTCTAAGAGAGAGAAAAAAAAAAGGGAAACTATTGCACTAGGTACCTCAAATTCTTAAATGCTAATGAAAATAAGTTTTATTTATGTTTCTTAGAAAGGGGAAAATTCAATACAATATTCAATATTTGGGACATAATAGGAAGACAATCACCACTCTCTGTTGTTCTGGCTGGCTCTGTTAGCTGTAGAGCTGTAATAGAAACAGAAGGAGGGTGGACTTTCTGAGGACAGCGGTGGTTATTGAGCTCAATGGGCTGATAAGCAGCTGGGAGGTGTCCGGCTGTCCGTCCTCACCCTGCTCGGTGCCCGGGAGCTGCTGCTCGCACCCAGCCCGGCACCGCCCCAGCCTCAGGCCGGCTCCAGAGGCACCCACCAGCGGCAGCGCCTCCTTCCTGCAGCATCCTGTGCCGCTCGCGGGACGGAAAACGCTGCTGGCCTGCCCCTTCATTTCCCTAAGTTAGGTAAATGTCTTGATAAGAAGGGAAATTGGACCAAACTTTCTTGCCAGACTTTCAACTGCGTGCAAGTTTCCCCGTTTCTGTGAATCTCATGCAGCAATCTGTTTGTGAGAGGAGGCGTACCTGGTCACAGACATGCAAGGATCTCTCTGGTAACACCGTATTCTGAAATGAGATAGAATCACATCTGCTAAATATTACAATAGTACAATTTCTGACCTCAACGTGCTTGACAAACATTTTTTAATTGCTCTCCATACCACCATAAGACAGCTAAGTTTAATTTTCCATATTTCACAGATGGAGAAAGTGAAATGTAAGTGTATTAAGTGACTTGACCAGAAACCAAATAACTCCAGGAGCTGGAAATACAGGCCCTGATACAGGAAACTACTGGAGCAGATGCTTAACTTCCGGTATTGAAACTTTAAATACAAGACAAACAGTTAAACAGAAGGGCAAAATGCTACATGGAAAATTCTCCAGTCATTCCACTCTTCAGCTACTACAACAAAGGAATATTAGCCTTAATTTGCCATCTAACAGCTTGTAAACAACCCTTGATGTACCATACAAAAATATTGTACTCTCTATTGTCTGCTTACTTCCCTCATGTAATATTGATCCAAGTTCTGGAGCACTGTGGAATCTGGTGGAGTGGGGAAAAGAGCGCAGAATTTGATTTTTTAAAAGATTTATATCAGTGCTTGCTAAGGGAGGAGTCCACCCTTAGGCAGGCATACCATACCGCAAGAAGAATGAAAGAGCCAAGGGAATAAAGAATCAGGCAATGTCATTAGGTGTCCCACGAGTGAGGTTCCTGCTCTGCCCGCTTGTGTGGGCTGCTTTGCTGGTGCACTGTCGGGCTCTCTGCGTCTGGATTGAAGGCTCTTGAGGCGGTAGTTCTTGTTCGGACTCAGGGGTTTATTATTTCTTATCAGCAAAATAGTCTCAAAACTGTGAGTTTGGCAACTTTTCATTAGCAAAGCACAAAATGGCTAACAATCTCTTGTTACAAGGTCTTTTAAACCTAAACTATCCAATTAAAACTGACACCTAGATCATTTTCCCTTTTAACCCAATAACTGTCCCCAAAGAGCCCATAATGTGGACTTTTCTGCCCAGTTCCAAAATGCCACCCAAACCCATGAAGAAGAAGGAAGAAGAAGCATGAAGAAGAAACTCAGGACAACACCCTGTGCCTGCCATCTTTCTTCTATCCACAACATACTTAAAATCCCAAAACCTAAATTTCTCACCAAGTGACACACCTACACTACTCTCTATAATCTATTTCACAATTTTGTGGATTCTAGTTTATCTTGAGGTCTAGGAAACTTTCTCCATGAATGAGGGTCAAAGTCAGTGCTCCCCTGGGGGTCAGGACACCCCAGAACGTAGAGAAATATTCCGGGTGCCCTGGGTTTCCACAGTGGACAGCAGTATTATCAGCACTCAAGATTGAGTAGGGATAAGCATTCTGACTTTATCAAAATCTGGACACAGTGAATCTCCTCAGGAGAGCTTTTCATCAGGTTTCTGGTAAATTGTAATGTTGGTCAGAAATACATGAGATTAGCTTCTTGATTTTTTTTTCTGCCTTTGGCAATAAATGCTAAATAGTATTAACATTTAATAAGTGTAGCTCAGACTTCTCAGCAATTAAGAGATTCAGTTCAGTCCCTGTTTGATCATCCATTTTGACCCTCGCTGTAATTCCATATTTTAACTCCATAAATATGTCAGTACCACATTTATAAATGAAAATTTTTGAACCTGAGAAGCCTTAGCTTGGAATCCTTGCATCTAGGGTTCACTTCCGAGCATGTTAATACTGAAGCACATTCCTCTGTAAATTCCTGGGACTTGATTCATCCCTTCCAGCAGAGGCAAGAAAAGGAAATGTCCTATTTTAACCAGGTAGCTTGCGTTGCTCTAGAGCATCTTTCTGCCAGAGACCACCTTTACAATCTGTCATCTCTTATCGGCTTCAGTTTTGTTTTTCAGGAGAGAACCCACCGTGGGGCATTTACCTGCGGCAGCCCCACTCTCCCCAGCCATACTGCTGGTATGTTGGATGATGACCATCAGCGATGGCAGGATGGTGTGAGAGCCATGGCCAGTTTGCAGCACTTCAGCTCCCCTTTAATTTCTTTTTCTTCTACAGCCTCTCAGGACTCAATCCACAGACACAGGAGTCTGCATAACAATAGCAAAATCTGCTCATGCAGTGTCCCTAGGAAGAAATATTCCTTTCTGATATTTGTATCTGCACATGAATCTTGGCTCTGCTCAGAGCCAGATAAAAGGAAGCAGGCTAAAACAATGTGTGAAAGTGGACAAAAAGAAATATATGTACTTAGAGCAGATTTGACCATTTCCTTTTTATACTACTTACTAAATACTCTGTGTTGTAACTTAGATATTCGGTCATGTTAAAACTTATTTTTGAAGTTGGGTACATTGAGATAGCCTCCGGAGTCCATAGGTAATTTAACACCAACACAAATTACTGGGGCCAGTGAAGTATTAAGATCAAGGATAACCTCTTATTACATGCCTTTTGGTGGCTGTGATTACAAGAGCAGGTCCCATGATCTGGGATGCTCTCATGTTGTGAGAACACAGGGGAGAGAACAGATAGTCAGCATCAAGATCACAAGCTGATAACATGACTAATTTTGTAAAACTTAAACAATACTAAATATAAAAAAAAAAAAAGCTTAAATAAATGTTTCCACTTTTGCAAAAGGTAGCATGGAGAACAAATCTGACTGCACATAATTTCAATACATTGTATTTAATACAAGGGTTTTTAAAAAAGCCAAACTGTGAATAAAGGGAATATGGGATTCCTACGAAAAGTATTGATCCTTGTGACCCCCACCAAGATTTTAGAATTAGTAGGCTGCTTTGATCAAGAGAATATTTTCTTTTCTGAAATGTGGTTTTAAAGTAACACATGTGCTTCTTTCTATGATCTTGAGGTATGTTGAAAAACAATAACTACTACATAATTATTTTTAGATGATAAAGTAATTTTAGGAAGCAAGAGCTATGAATACTGTGCAGTGTGTACTCTAATAATAAATGTGACTTGTTTGAGACTAATTTCAAATAGCAGAACACTGTATTTGAGGAAATGTAGGTCTTTCTTGGGAAGCAATTCAGGCAATACAGCCCAAAAAGCATTTTTCTTGCACTTGCTTTAGAAAAGAAGAATTGTAAAATGTTAAACTTTTTCAATCTACATTTGTAAAAAAATTTTTCTCCTACAGTAAAGAGTCATTTCATCCTAGTTCTGCTCGTGTAAGCTATGAATTTGAACAGAGGAACATGCAGAATAACATACTTTATTCACCCCATCTACATAACTGTATTCTTCTAACAGCTGAAAAGTGAGTCTAATTTGCTGATGAATATAATTAGAAGCAAATGATCCATTACATTAACTTTAATGAGCTGCAGCAGGTCACTTGGTTATGGATGGCACCGTGCAAAGGTTATAGTTCAGAGCAATACTAAATTTCTGACAGTCGCCCACAAAGCTTTTATGCAGCAGACACAACACTTACCAAGTTCTGGTCACAGAAGGGACTAGATTTCATAGCCCACTGCTATCTGCTGAAGCTTTAGTTCTTCAGTTCAACAATTCATAATTATCTCATTTAACTGACGGCCACATAATAAAGGCTAGCAACTTAGTGGTCTTGTAGTATCAGGGTGTGAGAGCAGGCTTTTCACAACTAGCATATTTTCTCAGATAAGGGTCAAGGAACTCATTCCAAATTTACATTTGTTTCTCAAACACTGGGGAAAAAAATAAAAAGGTACAGTAACCTACAGTCTCATCTGTATTCTCAAAAGGACTTCAACTCACAGAAGGAATCTTAATTCCATAATATTAATATTGATAAAACTCTAGAAGGTAAAAATAGCCAAATGAATGACTTAACTTATTGGTATTAGATAGTGATGGTTTTGCTTATGATGCTTTCTTTAAAGTCTTGCACCTCTAGAATTGTGTTACTGGGAGCAGCCAATCCTGTATTCATTTCCAGATTCATTACCTTCATCTAGGTATTCTAGATTCATACCTTTCATCTAGGTATTCTAGACATCTAGGCTTTATTTTAGGAACTAAAATGGCAATAATCAGAAAACTCCTTGTGTCAGAAGTCGCCATCCAGGCGCAGCGCAGGCGCCGGGCTGAGCCAGCCCAGCGGGGTCTGCCTGCGGGGCTCAGAGCCACGGAGCCGCCCGCTCCGGGACCACAGCTGCATCCCAGCTGGATCTGATCTGACCCAGCCGGAGCGAGGGCAGGCTCCGGCCGGTCATTCTGCAGCTCACGGGCAGCAGGAGGAGGCGGCAGTGGGCTCCTGCCCCGCTAACACAGCCGCTCCTGCCCCGCGGCCAGCGGCAGCCGCGCACGGGGCGCGCCGGGACCCCGCTTCTCCGGCTGCACCGCGCACCGCTCTCCAGCGTGATCGCAGACAGACCGTGGGGAATATTCATCTGTGCATTGTCCTTTCCCCCTCGGCTATCTGCATGCCGTCTTTACTGTGAAAAGGTTACGTTTAGTAGATGGTTAACTATTTTTAGACCGTGATGAGCTGCCTAATTTGACGGCTTGTTACTCTTATTTTTGATTTGTATTTGATCACCTAGGTCATGCACCTTGAGTGGCCAACAAACACTTCAAAAAGGAGAATAATGGTAGAGAAGCACAAATAACCCAAGAGTGAATAAGGAACATTCTTGTTCACACACAAATGCCCTTGTTTGCACATGAATATGGGGGTTTGTATGAAAAAGACCCATTCGCCAAACATCCATGTGAAGGGAAACCCATTCAGCATGAATGTTTGTGAACACTGAATAACAAGTGGATGAACAAGCGTGAATCAAACAGCCGTTCAGACTTTGAACCAATGTTCGCAAACACCGGTTTGCATTATTCACCCAGGCCTGCGAGCAGCCATCTGTTCGATAACTGATAATGGAGATGGAAGTTGGGTTGTTGGGTAGATATGGCTCATCAGGGAGAAAATGGCTATCCATTTCCAGGATTTCTGCTTAGTCTGTTGCAGGCGTAGCCTCTGTTCATCTTGACCTGTGATACCAGTTTATCTTCTCCCTTTCCTGCCAAAAAGAGATTTTACTTCTTATATAATATGAAATAAATTCGTATATGCAAATATACATTGCCACAAACATACCTACACACATACACAAATGTGTATATATATATATGTATATATACAATCATTACTGTCTTTTGCTTAGTATTTAAAAGAGGTATTAAATTTAGGCACTTGAGTGTCTTTGTGACTAGAGTGCTTAGCAAATGTTTAAGACCTAGATATACAAAGATAAATACCTGGGCAGTGTAAAAATCTGGTTTAGGTGTCTTTAGATTTAAACTCAAATAAATTAACATTTTCCAGAATTGTAGCCATCTGCATACAGTAGAAAATAATCGGCACTTCATTTATGATTTTATAATTGTAATACCAAAAGTCAGTATTTTCAGATATCAAGACAATCTTTGAAATAAAAGTTTACATCCTAAGTTTCAAACAGTTCTTCCTCACAACTATAAACTCTTCTTCACTTCCTCACTAATATGAATTCTTCTTATCCAAGATATGTTAACTTTGCTCCACCTTTTAAAAATTACTTTTATATGAGAATAATTAAGTACAGACAACTTTTCTGGATTGGTTGGTTGCTGCAGTATATTTATTCCAGGTATTCCAAATAATGAGCATGGTTAGATATACAGAGAAGTGGTAACTCCTTTTGTTCTTCCTACAGCAGGTTGATAGCTATATTTCTATGCAACTGATTTAGTATACTTTATCTTAAACTCTGATTCCTTTCCAAGTGCTTCCACTGCTTTTCTAACCCCTACATAAAATATATATTTGGGTTAGAAAGCATAAAAATAATGTTTGCATAAAGTGCTGTTTTCTATTTTTGATTTCTGACCTCAACTTCCTGTCATCTTCAGATTGCCCTTTGTCATTGTTGGGAACAGTTGATTCTATTTCAGGGCAAGCAGCAAAGGTAGAAAAATCTAGTAATTAATTCCAGTCAATGTGGGAGGTATTTATCAACTCTGTTCTAGCGCTTGTTTAGAATGTAACTTTTTAGTTGTATATTTGCTATGTCCACCCTGAAGATTTCTTAAAGCTAAAAAAGCCCAAGTGTACCACTCAGAAGAATGGAAATAATTATAAAAACAAAAATCGAATAATAATAATGATAGCTGCACCTTGTTCCAAACTGTAGTTTTCTAGTTTTTTGAGATTCACTTCATCAACATAGCTATAGGCTAATTTTACCCACATAAGATTCAATATTTGCTCATTTCCAAGAGATGGGCAATCAGGTCTCTCTGCACAAACTTTGTTCTAACACAGCAATGCAATTTGCAAACCAGTCGCTCCATTCTTATCTATGCATTACAACCTGAGCATGTATACATTATCACAACTCAAACAGACAATGGAGGAACAATTAATTAAGAATTTAAATTGAAAAAACCCTGAGTCTAATTTCTATTTCATTTAAAACTCCCATATCTAAAACGCATGTGTACGTTTTCATAGTGACAATTTTAATAACAAATTAACAGACTCGAGTTAAGATTAGAGTTGTAGCATGGGGTGATTTTTTTAATGCTGTTGATTAAAACATATACAAAGAAGTAAGAAGCAGAGTCTTAGTGTGTTCATTCTAAATTGCAATGGTTTTGCAGTGGACCTGAGTGTGTAAGTAAGTAAGTAAGTAATGATTACCTCCCTTTTAAAATTGCAAAAATTTCCTTGCAGAGAAGGAAGAGATAGGAGTAATAGCAGCCTTGAAGCAGTCAGTCAGCTGGTGGGAAAAGAAATAGCTTGATTTAGGAAAACAAAGACAATACAAAGGTAATGGCTGAAACTATTACCCAGCTGATGGGTGATGAAGCAAGACAGAAACAACAGTGATCACAAGGAGATTCAGTTTTCAGCAGACCATTGAGAGGAACTGTTTTTGTAGGTGTTTTAAGAAATAGTTAGCATTTTTGATAAGAAGTAGATTTTTTGGTGCTCAGCTATTGAAAAAGGGGCTGATTTGCTTTAGCTTTTCCAGTAAAACCTGAAAACGGTCAAAGAAACACACCTACCCATGAAAAATGTTTATTTTTCACGATCCTTTAAATTTTTTTTTTTTTTGTATTTATCTTTGCAGCTTTCTAAGGCTTAAAGGTTTTTGTGAAGAACACAGTACTGCAGAAGCCCCCTGGGCCCTGCTGTTTTGTCTAAAGCAGTGAGGAACCAGTGATACCACCCTGTGCTGTGTGTGTGAGTATTGAGTCATAGAATCATGAAGGTTGGAAAGACCTCTGTGGTCACTGCATCCAACCATCAACCCAGAACCACCATGTCCACCACTACACCATATCCCCAAGTGCCACATCCACATGCTTTTTGGACATTTCTAGGGGTGATTTCACTACTACCCTGGGCAGCCTATTAACAATATTTGGCCACCCTTTCAGTGATTTAAAAAAAAAAAAAAAAAAAAAAATCCTGTTAGCCAATCTAACCTCCCCTGGCACAATATGAGGCCATTTCCTCTGGTTCTATTGCATGTTATCTGGGAAAAGAGACCAACCTCAATCCAATCTCTGACTGTCAGCTCAGTTGTCTTTCAGAAGAGCAGGGGTCTACACAGAAAAGATTTGGTATTTGTGGTTTGATCTCTTGATAACTGCTGCATTTTCAGGGAAAGTAGAAAAATCCCTTCCTGGATAAAAACATGGATCATTTCCTTTAGTATTGAGCCTGAGTGTTTCCTGTGTTTTTGTCAACTTAAGATGGTATAAAATCTGTGCATCAAGTAATAGTTTGTTTACTCACACTCCTGTAGTAAGACGTTTACGCAGGCAGTCTTAAAGACAAGTAAATGTGAACAAGTGGGTGCTTTCCAAAGTTTATAAAGAAAATAAATAGCCAAACATTTGAATCCTTTATAAAAAAAAACCAGGGGAAGCAGGGTATTTCTCTTGTGTGCCTTGTCCCCAGAGCTGCCTGTCCCTGGCTGGCAGAGAAGTGCCTGTCCCCAGCTGATCTGGGCTCATGTTGTCTGGCTCGACATGAAGGCTGTGGTGTGGCAGGAGCATCCTCAGCCAGGGAAACCTGCCAGCCCCGGGGCCAAGACGCCTGCTGAGGATTTGCAATGTTCTCTCTGCAATAAACTTGGGCTTAGTGACAGTGTTAAATAACCATTTTGTCGACTTTTCATTGACTGCCTGGCTTTTGTGGTTTTGCTCAAGGGCCACAGCTCCTTTCTGGGATACTTTTCTAGCCTTTTCCATACCTGGCACTGGGATAATAATATTGCCTTTGATTATGGCCTTGGCTGCTCTCCAGCTCATACCCTGGAGTACATTATAAGGCCGCCTGAACCCCGTGGAGCTCAGTTCACAAAGAGGCTTGTGAATGGAAGTGCACATCTTTGAGGCTGGCAGAAAATCCACCAGGGCAAGGTGCCTTTGGTGGTACCTGCTCCCCACTGCAGCCCTCCCAGCGCCACCCAGGGCATCTTCCTGCTCTCCTCATGGCTTACCCAGGTGAAGGAGTGAGAAACTAGTGCTCCCTACCACTGAATGATGTAAATATTCAGTGCATATTATGCTTGGGTTTTAATTTGATAAAACTGTTCTAATGCAACACCTAACCCTTTTCTAAGTAGAGGCAAACTTTATAGCCATTAGTTCTAGTACCCATCACCCCAACATTACTAGGACAATAAGATGGTGTTACAGCTATAGCCATGAGCTACTCTTGAATTACCAGACTTGTGAACTCCTCCTAGAAAAACTCCCTAGTAAGAAAAAAACACAGTAAATTGTTAGATACTTATCTTTATTATGTTTAGGAACATAGATTGCCTCAGTTGTCACAGTTTCTTGCATAAAGACTGTGTTAATCAACAGGTATTTGCTATCTATGTCTTCTATTTAGGATTGAGAAGAAATAGGTTTGGAGTCACTCTTTGGCACCCACAATGGTAAAATAAATAATGACTTTGGTTTTTTCTTTTACTTGCACATTTGTCAAGCTCAAATACACTAGAATCACTGGCAGTTGTTCATTAACCTTAATGGGTAGTGAAAGAGGCCATAAAGACTCATATCCATACAACAGTTGAAGAAAAACAAAGCTGATTTGCTTGTGAAGTCACTCAGGCCAAGGATAAAATCTGAGCAAGTTTTCCTTGGGTTGAATTTTTATATTTCTACAATAAAATATTTTCTTTTTTATTAGGAAGTTTATTATTAAATAATGACTAGAAGCACAGATGCAAAAGGAAAGTGTCAAAACAAATATTTTATGATTGGTCTTTAAAATATAAAATGTGGTTTTGTCTTTTTATAACAAATACAGAACTAACACTAAAGTTCTATATTCTTACTTCTGTGGTTATATTTTTTTTTTTCGCTTTAGCTCCTAAGATTCAAAACTCAAATGGATTTGTTGATCAGAAATTTGCTTAATACGAGGAACATGTTGCTAGGTATGGAACTTTCATTTAATCAAATCATCATCCTGAGACCTTGCCATAAAACTCCCATCTTTAATAAACAAAAGATGTGTTTATAGACACATGTGTACTACATAATGCATGCATGTATATGTATAGGTGTGTATCTACATATATACTTATATTTATACTGTATATGTATATATACGAGATAAAAAATAAGCATATAAAAAACTAATTTCAAGGAACCTAAACAATTAAAACCAGCTGTTGGCATTATTTTCCTGTTTTCTTCAACACAGAACATTTATTTGTTAATCTGAAATTCGTCAGTACCATTCAATAAAGTTTCCATGATATGCAGCTGCTGTGTCACCTATGCTACTTTTATTGCAAACATAAGACAGAAAATATTTGGGAAAAACTGCTCTACAACACTGCTCACTTTACAGTTATGTGTGGCTTGTCAGTCTGATAAAACTATGGTCAAGTTCACAGGGAATGATCCAGAGCTGTTGCTAGGTCCCAGTAGGAGAGGACTATGTGTGCACCTCCTAGGTGCAGAGGAAAAGCTTTGTCTATGAAATCCCAGAATCCCATACTCTCAGAAGGAAAATGCTGTCCCAAATGACATATATGTTTTTTATACCTGTCAGATCCTCATAGCTTGTTCTCTCCAACTCTTCTTCCTCTCCTTTCCACACATCCAAGGGATGAGCATTCCTCCTGACTTCTTCTGTGTCAGTTTGTTTTCTCTGAAATAGTTGGTTTTTCTGATTCCCTTGCTTCCTTTTCCCAGCTGGTTATAGGACATGCATGAGTGTTGGTAACACATCCTGAGTGGGCTCATTTCTTTGACTCCTCTGTGAAAGCTGAGGGAAAAACTCCTACTACTCCCACCTCTCGGCCATCCCTTTTTTGGATGAGGGAAGTCTTAAGTCTTCCCCCTTGAGAATAGAAGTAAACAGCCCCTATTTTGCTTAGCTTAATTCTTCCCAATTCCCTCTCACTGTGCAGACAGAATGCTTTTGTTTGACTGGCCAAGGAAGCAGTTGCTGATAGTGTTGGAAGAAGATTTATATTGTGTATCAAACTTCTGCCCTTCTACAATAAAAAATATAGTCTGGTGTGTATTATTAACTGTACATGCTCAGATTCTAAATCATCTTCACATCTTCACTCTTAACCTATCTATAAGTAAATTATAGTTTTATGTCAGTGCTAATGTCAATTAAAATATAGCTTTTACTCATTCTTACTATAATCTTTTGAAGAAAGACTGAGCATGCTTTTACTTTGGCTTTAGTAAAATTTCTTAAAATAAAATGTAGGCAGTAGTAGGATAGAGCAGTGAAATAGGTATATCCTTCAGGAAGCTTGTCCTCTCTCCACTTAGAGCTCATCTTGTTCTGGCCCCCTGATAATGTATTTGGCTGGAGCGAGGAACACGATCAATTAGAAGTTGATCTGGTAAAATCAACTTTGCCCACTTGGACAAATACATTATACTGAAGAGTGAGAAAAATAAAGACAGTGTAATAAATTGCAGAATTGACAGACTGTGTAACAAAAGCTCCTGACAGACCCTGAACACGTGTGTGATGCCATGCTCCTGGTCCCACAGCACCACGGTGGAGATGTGACTGGAGAGCCAGGGATTGCTCAGCTAGTGGCTGCAGGGTTTATCTCAGCAGGAGTCACTGAATGATGAGCACCAGGGAAAAGCAGGGAAGAGTCTTTGGTGCTGACACTTGATTAAGAGCCCAGCATTGTAAAAAGAATTTTGTGCAATTTTGGCTGCTGCTTGTAGATCTTGACCCCTGCAATTTCTCATTATGCTGATTTCCACGAGATAATTTTAAAATAATTTTAATGTTGACCTTTTTTTTTAAAAGGTCATTATGTAATTTTGATTGACTTTATTTTTGTCTTACATTCCATTTTTTATCACTATAATGTTAGTAATGGCTTATTGGGTTGGGTTTGTCTGCTTTCTGTAACCCGGGACTTCTGAATGAGCTGGGGATAGGGAACAAAAAAGAATTAAAGCAAACCAGCTCCACAAAAGATTCAAGGAGACAAACTGAACTAAATCTAGTAATAAAGTAGCCTAAAATCTAATACCAGGCAGAGCATTTAGGAGACCTTAAGCACTGTCTGAGGAATCAATGGTTCATTTGTAGTTGCACTTACAGCTGATATTTCATTTAAAATTTAATTGTATATCCCCCCCCCGTGCTTATAAATAGTGTTTGTGCCTTATTAAAGCAGATTCTGAGCATTTTCCCTTGTCACCCTCCCCTCTGAACAATTTCCTGTCACTGCTATGGACTGTCATCCAGCGATACCAACTCAAACTCAAACTATTCAATTTCAAAGCCTCTTTGTGAATTGGACAGTGATGATACCCATCTAACATGTAGATGAAACCTGAAGCCCAATGACCAAGTTCATGCTTAACTGAGTCAGGGGGAAATTTCTGCACTGGAGTTGAGCCTAAGGGTTGCAGTGGGCATGGAGCTTCTCCTCCTGACGTCTGATGCCCAGCTCTTTGCCCCTACCAATTAATGCTCACTCCTTAGTATAACAAAGGCAATAGCTTAACTGGTCTCAGAGGTTTACAACCACATGAAATTAATGCATTTTCAGCAACCTGAGTGCCACAGTTATAGAATTAAATTGTATAGTGATTAACTGACTGGCCAAAGTGTAGTTCTTGAGACTATTACCTGTGAGTGCCCCACTCCCCAGCAATTTAAACCATTGTAGGAGCTGCCTTAGACTACACCTGACCTCGCCTAAGGCTGTGGAAATGCATGATTGCATAACAAATGCGCTTCCTTCCCTCTGTGCAATCCCTACCTCTTATTTGGAGCTGATGTGGGAGATGTGCCTGCCTTCCTCACACATCAGCACCCACCAAGGTGTGCAGGACTGTGCTAACCACGCTGCCTTGCGCTGATTCCTGCTGCTAGCGCTGACCTCACAAAAATAGTTCCTGATTTCTCAGCGTCAGGTGGAGAACTACTCCCCTTTCACAGGAGTTGACCTGGAGAAAGTATGAGATGCTGGTAACACAGCAGGAAATCTGCAGCTTTACACCCAGATACCAGCCAAGCCCAAGGCTGAGAGCTGCTTTCCGAATCTTTCGGCACAATGAGAATAATCCTGCCGGGTGGCCATGGGTGCCTATGCTCAGGCTTGTGCAGAGCTGTGGAGTTTCTGCCTGTACTTCCTTTGCTTTGTGTTTCCTGTCTGGCAATTCAGTGCTCTAGTTGAGGAGTTTTGGCTGTGCTCACCAGAAGATCCAGCACCACAACCTTTTTTTTTGACACTCATTTCTTATTTACGTTAATATTTCTTCTTCGTGCATGGTTAATTCAGCCTCTTGGTTCCTATTTAAATGTTTGAGAGGGGTTTTTCAATATGCCTAATGAAACACAGCAGTCCTATTTCTATTGCAGTGCTGCTGGTGCAGTACGGAGGAAGAGGGGAGACTTTAGCTAAATTTCTGCTCAATGAAAGTCTAGCATCTTCCAGAAGAAAACAAACCTCATAGAGTACCAAACATATTTGATAAATGTATTAAACCACATAACTGATTCTTGTCATCTCAGTTTGAACAGTGTGCAATAACTTCAAGATCTGGAAGTACTAGAAGACTAAATAACATAATCTATAAAATATAGGACATACTTGAGATAGAATATTGCTATTATAGCAGTGCAACACGCCACTGCTGCCATCCCAAATTGATGGGAAACATCTATTTGCAACAGTAAGCACAACCATCAGTTGTCCAAAACCATTCACAAGTATTTTGGGGATGAGGTATGCCTCCATTTCTGGAAGACCATGACATGCTGATTGACACAAGCTTGATTTTTCTGAATGTGCCAAAAGTAAAGCCTCAAATATTTGAAGCTGCTGACTGCTAACTTCCAGAGATCAAACTATTCAAATCCCAGTCATGGTGAGTAAGTGCTTTGTAACAATTTTACCAGTTCAAGGTCTATTTAAAGTCTGTTTATTTCACCAGTTTGATGCTGTGTGGGAATATTATTATGTGGAGGGTGTAGTGCCGAAGGACATAGAAGAGCTTTCTCTTTTTATTATCCCTTTCATTCTATTTATCTTTTTTCTTGTAATGTTTTACATAATAAAAGGTTTAGCTGTTTATTGGTTTGTTGTTCTGTTGTTTGTTTGGTTTTTTTTCCCAGAAAACAAAACAGACTTTTTCAAAGAAGGCTGCTACCACAAAGGCCTTAAAATAATCTTGGCCATTGCTAAGATACCCCAGGCAAACATTAATAAGAGCAGGCAAAGTAATATGAAGAAAGGCAGGAGAGGACACAAGTTCTGCCAAAGCAAACAGTCAGAAAAGGAAAAACAAACACCCTCCCTCTCCTTCCCCAGAACATGTAAATTCAATTGCATTTACAAATAAATTTGCTTTGGTTATGCTTACACCTTTACATGTGTGCTTTACATGAGTGACTGTCAACATTTACTTATGTAAATACTGAAGACCTGTGATTTTGATCTTTGTATATGCAAATATTTACACTGGAATTCTTATAGTAGGATATCACACCTCTGGAACCACCAGCTGACAGTGTTCCCTCCCACCACGTGTCACAGCCTTGGCAGAGAAAGGACAAAACCAGCCAAAGAAATACTTGACTGTGGGCTTTGAATGCAGGTCAGGGTGAGCACTTCAACCCATCTGGCTTCTGTGATGCCAGAGCTGGAAAATTGCACAGCAGGAAATTTGATGATACCCTTGGAAGAGTTTATCTGGGGTGGAGAACTCAGAGCTTCCCTCAATTCTTTGCTGGAATAAAATGTGTGAGACAGATAACGTTGTATTGGGAATCCTTCTTTCAGCTGTGCAAACCACCAAGGGAGAATCACATTTGAATTCCTCACTTTGCCCAGGTTTTTACTGAGAGTGATTTTTGGGAAACATGTGTCTACCTCAAAAAAGGAGACTATATCACCATTCATGGCAAATTCTAGGAACCCTCTGCATTTGTCATATAATCAAGAAAATCAAAATTGCAGGGAACTTATCTAGGTCAGTGTACCTCGGATTTAGTGTACACAAAATAGGCAAGTATTTGCAGTTCTTTCAGACAGTAGAAGAAAACACACCAAAAAAAGTAATAAATAGTTTACTGCTGCAACCAAGTGAAGGCAATTTCAGTCTTTTCACATGTAAGTCCAAAAGCAGGGATGGTACACTGCGTCACTGGCTGCTTCAGAATAATTTGCTCAGCATCTAAATCTGATTTCATGTGCAAAATGTTCTGGCTCACAAATTAATTTGTTCTTTTATCATATATTGTCATGTCTTGTGTTTGCAGCCATGGAGATAACATGATATCCCAAACATGCATGGGCCAAAAGACTAGGAAGCAAAAAAAGGTCATGAGATCCACAGAGGAGAATGGAGAACACAAAAAGTTATTAATTTCAGCAGTTCTTCTCTGCTGAAATTCTGGTTTATGCCATATGCACTCTTCTGAAAGGTCTCTTCTTATTCATATTCATTTACCTACTCCTTGTTCTGGCAGTCACTTCATCCTTCATCCTCCCCAGCTTGGAAGTGTTTTCCTTTTAGCCTGGAATTTGTGTCTGATATCTTATACTGACATTTTCCTAAAGACACAATAAATTTCCATTTGTATATTTTATGCTACAAACAATATAAATAATAATAATTATAATAATAATAAATATTTATATCTACAATATTTATCCCAGATTACAGTATCTCTTCAGCCCTGAAATAATAGCCTTTTATGTTAAGAATACATTTTCAGGTACAGTGCTGCTATTTCAACCATCGTTTCCAGGATATTTTAAGGCAGGTTTTGAAGAACATCACAGAAACTGCTAACCTGCAATGGTATCTCAGGCAATAGCCATTTTTTCCAGGCTTCTAAACAGATGGTAGCCAATCCAAATTCAGCAGTGCTAGCAAGCAACACTCAATAAAACTGTAATTGATGCATATGCTACCTGCTAGGCTGTTAAAAAACTGACTCTGTGGCATTAAAAGGAAATTGTTTAAAACTCCTGATAGAACTGCACCTGATTTTTGGGGTAAACCTCCTGGAGATGAAATCTGCATTTCATGCCTTTGACCTCTCAAGAACCCCTCTGGTTTTATGTTACAGCAGCACAACTTCTTTCAGCTGAACTGGAGACAAAGGATCATAATATGTCTTTTCAATTCTGATGAAGTTCCATGCCTGGTGTTTCACAGAAGAGACCCCCCCGTTCAGCAGTTTGCTCTCTCTGCAACACAACACACTGTCACAGGTTGACTTGTTTGTCTGTTGCATAAGGAAGAGGAAAAGAAAAATCACAAGCACTCAGCAAGCACTCAGCTCTGCGTGATTCTCTGATTAGCCCACAGAACGACCTGGGGGAAGGAGTGCTTCACCACATTATGAACCACAGTGAGATTTTAATGGAGAATGGTGAAATCCAAGCTCACTTGTTAATTTACACAATAGGATGTGACATTGAAAGTATTCCTAATTTATGTCTGCTAAAGAAACAGGGATAATTGCAGTTGTCTTTTAACAGGTCATTTTAATAGATATTCTAGTAATTTGACTTCTACTCTGAAAATAAGCAGCAATCAGGTATCAGGGAAATGACATATGTGTGCCAGAAGATACTATTTTTCAAATTCATCAAAGCAAGGGTTCTTCTTCCACAAAGAAAATGAATGAGATTCTTCAGTACTTAAGCTGAGTAAAAGTCTATAGGAAAAGTGATGTTTAAAGGCACGCTTGCTCTGCATAGACCAGTGCTGTACAGGGATCCCAGCACTAACTCTGAATGACACCCAGCAGGGTAAACCAGCCAGGCTCGGCACTTTTTGCTGCTTCTGAATTGGGCTTGCCTATAGCACTAACTCTGAATGACACCCAGCAGGGTAAACCAGCCAGGCTCGGCACTGCAGGCTCAGCAGGCTCAGCAGTAGCTCTGGCTCATTGGAGTGCACTTGTAATGTGGGGAGGCACACACAGACCATGAGAGGCACACACAGATCATGAGAGGCACGTGAACAGGCATGGAGAGCCACAGAGGCTGCTTCACCAGAATTCCTTAGAGGAAAACCCTATGTGTAAGGACAATCCAAACGCTCGTTCTTTAAGTACTCGAGTTTCAGAAAATAGGGTGAGTGGACTGAGAAGGAAATTGAGAACTAGAGTGGAAGGAGGACTGTTTATAGTCCTCCTTGAGAAGAAAATGAGACAATAGTGGCAACATGATCTGCACAGCAGTGTTTGGCTATTATTGGGCACTGTGACTACGACAAAAGACTGTTACAGGGCAAGGATCTGAAGGAAGACACTGAGCAGATATGTACAGCCACCCTCCTTTTGGTGTGAGGGACAATGTGGGGAAATGGATGATAATGCTTGTTTACATATTGGAGAAGTGACAGAAATAAAAGTGAGCTGAATGTGGGTGGGAGCTGGCATCGTCACAATCACACCCTGAGAAATTATACGCAGAGATGAGCTGTGGTGATTTTGTGGTGAAAATCAGATGACATTAGAGAGATTTCTAGGAGAGATGATGAAATCCAGATCATAGACTGGGAAAATTTTCTGGGCAACTGATTACCATTGAGACTGTGTTTCATTTATCAGGGGAAAAAACTAAGAAAAAAAGAAGGGGGGATGCAAAATTATGAGAGACCAAAAGGATTTCTCTCTCACAGAGAGATTAGAGAAGCCATGGTTTGGAGAATATACTTCAGCTACTGTGAGTGAAATATACACCTAGCCCAAGCAGTAGGGTCCAGAAAATGGTCCAAGCCAAACTGGTCACCTGAGTTACGAGCAAGTGCTAAGTGCCCAAGGCAATGAAAAAAAATTGTGGAAGGTGGGCTTGGTGGAACTATGGAAATCTCTGGTTTAGCTAGCCTTAGCTGGAAGTGACAGCCAGAGATTTGTGAAAAAGCTTCTAAGAAACTGGCCAAGGTTTTGATTTGGGACAGGCCTAAGCTGGAAAGGTATCTCCACTCATGTGTCAGGGTCTGGAGTGGAAGATTTGTCAGTGATCTCCATAAACAAGGGTTTGGTGTGAGTTTGTCAATGAAGTTACTGAAGCCCTGCGGAGTGAAGAAGAACAGGAGAACTGAGTCTAGGTCTTGGTGACATCTTCACAGGCATCCAGAGGGAAATCTCCACTGCTTTCAGAAAAAAAATCTCCACTGACATAGAGCTTCCATTGAGTGCATGTGAGGACAACCAAGAAGAGGAGTGGGCTTTGAGGGATGCCATTATCTCAAACTTTCTGGGGAAGAGGAGGAACTTGTGGGAGGTGCCACCAGAGGTCCTGGATCAGGTGCACAGCAAACTCAGATGCTGAACAGAAAAGAGTCTGGGTGTGCAACTGAAGAAGCATATAGAGCTAGGGATGGATGTGCCAGTTTGGTTTTGTTTTAAGATGGGAAAAACTGGGTTTGCCTTGTGAGAGAAAAGAACCTTTACTAGAGAAGTAAAGAGTAATTTGGGAGCCAGTTCATTCTAGCATGTCCTCGAAAGGTTAGTTTATGCTGCTTACAGCAAACTCTTTGTATCTTTGGTTTAAATAGCAAGAGTGTATTTTTAACTACAGCATCTCTCAATGACTACTCCAGTGCTGCAAATGCAGGGTGTTTTGAAGGTACAACTGTTTCAACAAATGCTAGAAATTAAAACCTTTGCCTGAGACACTGCTTTGTTTACACTGATGTGTGGTAGCCTGTAGGAAAAAAAAAAAAAAAAAGCCTCTGGATATAGAGATCAGGTGTGAGTAAAGACAGATAAAACGTTTAGCAGGAATGCAGAAGGCTCATAGCCTTTTACACAGTCCTACTGGTTCCCGACTTTTGGCAGACTACACTCCACTAGCACCCTGTCCTGCCAAGTGTCAGAAGTAGAGTGTAAATCTCAAGAAAATTCATGCTTTTCTTGAAGTGCTCAGTTCCATGCACTAGAATATCAGCTATCATTAACAAAAAAATTAGTCCTCATACTTAACAAAAAAAAAAAAAAAAAAAGAAAAAAAAAGAAAAAAGAAAAAAGAAAAAAAACGCAGCTTGAAAAACATTTGCAAAACACTCACAGAAACAGAATTAAAAGAGAATCATACATGTACTGCTTTCTAACATCCTGTGATTTTACCTTATGGTTTTTGCACAGCGTGTTGGCAACGCTGTTAATTTATAATGGGAACTGAACTAAGAGACCTCCAGGCTCTGGCTTACTCTTTAAATAGAGTTGAAAATCATTGTGAAATTACACTGAGGCAGTGGTCCCCAAAATGCTGATCACCCATCAGATAATAGTAAAGTGCTTCATGGCTTTAGACTGTCTGTTTCACTTGCCTTCATAGTATATCCAGATAAGAGTTGGAAGAAGATAAACCCGCCAAATGATGTGTGAAAACGTGCCGGCCATTAGGAAACTCTGAGGGTCCAAAAGGTCTACCAATCGCTCTTGCAAAGGGGTCATTTTGCTGCAGTTAGCTGCAGTTGTGTGTTTCCAAGCTCCTCCCTTGGACTCTCAGGTAGGAGAGCAGTGGCTGTGCTGAGCAGCCCGTGACCCGCTGTGTTCGCATCGGTGCCTTTGTCTGCAGATAGAGAGGGCAACACCATTCCCCTGCCCAGCCTTTGTCTGCAGATAGAGAGGGCAAGACCATTGCCCTGCCCGGCCCCCGCGCTGCCATGCCCTGAGAACCCACGTTAGCCGCCTCTGAGATGAATCTGGGCTGGGTTAGCCCTGGGGCACGGCAGGAGAGCGCAGTGTGGGTTTCACCACGCCGGTATTCGCCTGCCTCCCCCGTGGGGTGTCGGCACACCCGAGCCCACTGCTGCGGCGGCAGCTCGGTGTGAGCAGTGCCCAAACTAATCAGCACCGACCCCTCAGCTCTCACAGCACAATCCTAGTGCTCATGACCTGTAGCACTTGCCTTGCACCTCTTTCAGAGGATGGGTTCCTTTGTTCATGGCTGGAAAGTTCTTCACTCTGGGCTTGGATGCAGCGGAGCCCTGGCGGGTGCTGCACGAAGCTCGTCTGCAGTGACAGTGTTAGCAGGTAAAGCGCCACCACACTCGGGCTGGGGGCTCTTCCACAGGTAGGACTTGAAGCAAGGTTTGAGTGAGTGCTCACATGTGGCTGAATTTTCCTTCTCCAGATGCACGGACGTATCTTCTGAAGCAAGAAAGCATTCCAAGTGACCAAAATGTAGCCGTACCTGTTACTGGAGCAATTAGCTCAGCTATTTCTGCTGCTCAGGGCACCCACAGCATTAGAAAGATACTGATGAAAGGATTCTGCCTTCCATGTTTGTATTTTTGATTCCAAGCCCCTGCTTAGGAGTAAAGACCTACAAAGGACTGGGGAAGCCCCAGAGGCATTGGTCCAGGTGAGGGCAAACCCAAACACGTGGGCAGGCATGTGGGCAGCCACCATGTCTATATTCCCAAGTCTGGTGGGTACAACATCATTTAGGAGGTGCTATACTCAGGCCAGACTGCTGGAGTAAGCCACCACAGAGAGCGGAGCAGAGATGAAGGACAGGACATGCAGCACATGTGAGCTGTGTGGTGAGGACAAGCAGAAAGACAGGCCAGGTAGCTTGGCTAGCTGCAGTCTGACCGACTGACTGTACACGGTTTTAATGACACTGAGTGTGAAGATCAGACTTAAAAGAGCATTCTCAGTAGCAGTTTGCCTTTGAAAATATAGATTTACTGAAATGGAAATAGTTGATAGGTATATTCCTGTTTTCACAAAGCTTTCCACAGAGTGAAGAAAAAAGATAAATAAAATGTTCTATAAGTGATTTCTTAATTTGGGGGTCTTATTGGCTGCTTACTTACATGACTTCCCTGGGGTTTTGCCAGCTCGATCTGTTGAGGTTCCAAGAGAGTACAGAGCTGTGAGTCTCATAGCTTTCAGATAAATCAGTATTCTACTGTATTGAATTTAAAATGTTTAATAGACTGAATTTCCATTTGAGAGGAAACTAGTTTTTCATCTTATTTCAGGATGACCAATTTTTCCAAATCCCAAGACTTTTCACAAAAGTGAAATAAAGCCAGTTTTGTCTTAATAGATCACCTGAATGCTGACCTGTGTGGCTTCAGCTGCACCTGCCTTCACAGCCAAGGTACCAGAAGAACCTGAAAAAAATTATTTATCTTCATTGGTATATAACTAAGACTAAGGAAGGCATCCTGGACCTTTTCCAGCAAAGGAGTATGGGGTGGACTACCCTGCAGCCAGCAGATGAACAGCACAAAGCAGAGGTGCCTGGAGAAATCCAGACGTGTCTGCACATGTATGCTACTTAATGTCCATGCCTCCTAAGAATCCTGGCAGGGACAAAGTGAGGGGGAAATCCTTGTGATTTATCATTCACATTTATCTTGTACTGACAAATAATAAATAACAAGGTATGTCTGACAAAGGAGTTCAGCTTAACAGCAACCTTCTGCGGACTTGTTGGTAGGGAGGAAAAATGACTTGTTATTTTAGCTGTAGAATCGCTGCTACATGATGGACAGTCAGCATGATGAATTAAATAAGAAATAAATTTTAAGAAGCATGTACTAAGAAAGACAATTTCGAGAGACATTAAACAAAAAGAAGGAATGCAGCTTGCTACCTTATAGGATGAGCACTTATTTAAAGCATTAATTTCTGTTCAGTTCAAAGCAGAGAACCCACAAATGTGCTTCCAGACACATTATTGATTTCTGACCTACAAATTACTCTCCTTCAAGGAGGGCTGATGTGGAACACAGACAGTGGGGGAAGAGGGCTGGAGTAGACAGGGTACTTCTCAGCTGCAATCTGCATAATGTTTAGTATTCAGTGAGTTAAAGCACGCAATGAAAGGGAACTGTCAGCGCAATCTAGAAGATATAAAGAAATGAAGGGGTGAAAAAAAGCCGTATGCTAATAATCCACTCAGTAATTAAGTGAAGATCGCTGCCAAGCGCCACTGCCACTTTCAAAGGGTAATTTGTACAGGAAATCATAGAGTCATTGTCAAATCATTTCAGGATAAAAGGAAAGTCATCAACCAAGATAAGATAAATGCTGGGTGTCTGGCAGCATGTGCCCTAGGAAATGCCTTTGCTTTTTTATATTGAAAAAAAAATTTGCAAAAGTGGGGCTAGAAAAACTTGACATGTTGAAATGCACATTTACTATTAATAATAGAGGTGATATATGCATAGATGAGTTATTAAATAGGTAACTGGAACAAAAAAAAAAAAAATCATCTGGTGAGCCAGCTAAAGGGGAATTAACTTTCAACAATCGAGTGTGACTTTTAACTTGAACCTTCGATAAATTAGAGCACACTTCATCCCACCCCTAAAAGAGTCTTTTGCAATTAATGCGCTTTAATATTCCTTTCTTCTAAGTATGGGATAATCTGTGGGAGAGCCAGTTTCCCACAAGAAAAGATTTTTCCACAGGAAAAGATTTGCGGCTTTACAACTGTTAGCCTCCCACGGATCCCTTTCAGAGTCTGAATTTTGCCAGGTCGCAGCTTTGGGCCCTAGGCAGAGCCGGGAGCGCAGCGGGCGCGGCGGTGTCGGGGTGCGGCTGCTGCCAGAAGGAGTTTTGGGCTGCACACCCCGCTCCTCTGCCCGCTGGACTTATTTTCCTCTCGCTTAGACCGGGGTTTTAAAGTTTCCCTGTGTGCTCTGGGTGGCACCGAGTTTTCAAACACGTCCTTTCGGTGGTTAGCATGTGGTGGATGAGGCCGCGCATCCGGGACAGCACAGGGGACAGAGGGACAGAGGGACAGAGCCGCGCATCCGGGACAGCACAGGGGACAGAGGGACAGAGCCGAGGAACTCCAGAGCAGACAGAGACTTCCCTGAGAACAGGAATTCACCCTTAACCTCACCTTGGGGTGAATGTGAAATCTGCCCAGGATGACGCTACAGAATGAAAACAAGAAATTTAAGCACTTTAAATTTGTCTTGCCATTAATTGATTATTATTATTTTTTTTTAAGTCTCAAACTAATGAAATGTACAGAGCATAGCTCATGGGTAATCATATTTATTTCACATTATATTTAATAATACATGCACTTACTCAAGCTTTTATACTATTGTATAAGTGATTTTGACTATATTATTTTCTTTCACCACATCTTGAAATTACATAGTAAAATTAGACTAATTTCTAATGTATATAATTAACTTTGATGTAATGATATTTGAATTTTATTAAGTGCATATTCTGGCCTGCACTTGACCTATCACAGGTGTACAATTACATAGCTGATTTTATGAATCACAAGAAGGTTTGGGTTTTTTCCCAAGAAATAGTGTTTACCAGACGTGGAAAAAAACCCTAATTTCGTGTATTTTCCCAGATATATTAACTAATCTTATAAAATGTGAGCAGGAGGCTCTTCAGATGTACACTCAATTTTATTTCATGCCAATTATTTTGCACCTAATTCGGCAATCCAAACACAGAACCCAGATCTGAGAAACAACACAGACTCGTCTCGGTATTTAGCACAGAAGTCTTAACACTCAAACAGCATGAGGGCTTGTTACGTTTTGGAGAGAGTTCTGATTTTTTTAAAACAGTGATAACGTTTCAGCCATCCAGGTTTTTTCATCCGTGACAGATATAGTATAGATCAAACAGTTCAGATCATAAATAATTCAAGTCTAATTTAATAAAAGTTAATGATCTACAATAGAAATTTCTTTAATTCTACTTTTAACTGTTTCACAACACTGTCTGAGAATGAAAAAAGCAGGCTGGAAATGGACTCAAAAACATGCAAACCCACATGAATTTTTTAACATGCTACATTTCTCAAAGAATAAATTTCAGAGTGCTTGCAAAATGATGGTTTAAAACTTGATCCAACCAGGCTGAGAAGAGTAAAACAGTCACATGAAGAGCAAAAAGAAAACAAAAAACCCTGTGTCCTTCAGTTATACGTTTCCTTCATTTTATTTTCCTCCTCCCAGACTGTGACTCTAGTCCTCTATTTTTATTCCTTTATATTTTTTCTTGTCCTATGCGAAATTAGATTTTTGAACATTTTTATGTTTAGAAAATATCCTTGTATTGGAAGGTGAAAGTGTTTTTGAGTTATCTCACTTGTATTGCATTTCAAAGGGAGCCTCAGTAAAAGAACCTCCAGAACATTCATTTACTATTACATGACAAGGGGTGAGCAAAAATTTGCCTTAAGATATATTATTTCATACAGTGTTGTATAAACCACAAAAATAAAAGCCTCTTTACCTTTCTGTTTCAGGTCTATGCATATTTTGATTGAATAGAGATAGAAGAGGGTCATATCTGTTCTCAGCACAGAACAGTTAATCTCTAGGTATTAAAAAAGAGAAAGAAAGAGGCCTCTTGGTGTTCCTCTTGCTAACCAAAAGTGATCTCAAATATACAGCAGGGCAGTTAGACTGATAACTCACTATATTCAGCATTGTTTCTGAAGGAGATGATGGCTATTAATCAAGTTTCTTTCTTTCTTTCTTTCTTTCTTTCTTTATTTCTTTCTTTCTTTCTTTCTTTTCTTTTCTTTTCTTTTCTTTTCTTTTCTTTTCTTTTCTTTTCTTTTCTTTTCTTTTCTTTCCTTCTTTCCTACGTTTCACGTGAAGGATTAATTTGGGTGAAATCTCATTCTGTGTATCTAGGCATGGTGGACTTCAAAAAAAAAAAAAAAATAGGCAGTTGGATGGTTGTGTTTTCATGTACCAACAGGTGCCCATCTACCACCATCTGTATCAGAAGCTGCTTTTGTGAGTAAGGACCAGGCATGTAAAAATGTAAACACAGTGTAAGTAGCATTTCAGTGGGGAAAAAAAAAGCCCCTGAATTGGGCTGTAGAAACTCACAGACCTTAGTATTTAAAAGGAGTTCCAGGTTCAATTGGAAATTTGGCTCCAATTGTATTTTACCAATAGGGAAAATTCAGCTGAAGGTTTACGAGGTGAAATGTTGCATTTCCTGCAATAACAAGGATGAGTAATTTGCGATTGTACGGCGAATCCTAACAGCTGTGATATATGTTGCTTTGAATTCATTTAGCTGTAACAATATTTGTTAATTTTTCCCTTCAGATGCCTGTTGTTGATATTTTCTAAATAAAGCCAAGGAAAAGAAAACGCCAGCATTCTGAAACGTAAAGCAATCTGTAAAATTAAAAAAGCTTTCGTGCCCCCCCTTCCCCAAATGCATACCATATGCCAGAGCTACTCCTTAACTCGGAGCGACTGTTGTTACTGTAGTCATCAGTCTCTGCCAGAGCAATTACCGCCAGCCATCCGTCCTGGCTGTTCTGCAGGGCTGCATGGCACCGGGAGAGAGCAGCCCACGGCCCGAGCCCCCTGCCCACCCCTCCGGGCACAGAGCCCTGGGCAGGGGCAGCGTGGCTGTGCAGCAGCCCGGGCACAGAAGCCAGGCTGGCGTGGGCTTCCCTGGAGACACGAGTGTTGGGAGTGCTCAGACCCACACAGGCAGCTGATGATGTACTGAGGAGCAAAATAAAGCACTAATAATGCTTATAAAAATGTACATCTGCCAAAAAAATCAGCGGATGCTGGGGGACCTGGTAATGCTGAATACCTGCTTTCAAATTCTGTCCTTTAGTAGACATCTTTACTTGAAAACCATTTGGTCTTGTTTCTGCCCTTAAGAACAAGCTTATGAAGAAGGAAAAAAGAAGCCTCCAAGCCTGCATCATTGTTTCTAACCGTCCTGAGATATTTTATTTTTCACTACCCACAGGGAGATTTTCAAACACTTGCTCATGTTTCATTTTATTAACAAATAAGCTCTGTTAGAGGGGAAAGCCATACAGAATCAATTGGTAATTGAAAGGAGATGTACACATTGATTTGTACATCAATGATGTACTGCACTGATTGTTGTGAATTATATAATGTTTACCGATTAGAGTTGTTATACATTTATTGTCCCTTTCTTACCTTTTATTATTACTGCAAATTATCTTTTAGAGTAGAAGGAAACGCATGATGTCTTATGGAATCACAAAAGCAGCTCGCACACATTTGCAGAGAAAAGAGCACAGAGCTTATACAGAAGAAAGTAAGTCTGAAACTTCAAATCTTTGAAGCTTTTCTGTGAAAAGAAAACAAAAAAACCTCAAACCCAGAAAGCAGGAATGAAGCGTTCAGAAACTATAATGTTATTTTGAATTCTCAGTAAGGGCTTTCTGCTCTGTTAATTACTTTTACAATACCTGGTGAGATGGCACCATGACTGGAGTGCTTAGGATACTGCAGTTGAAATAATAAATAATCACCTGACATTTCTTAAAAGGTTTGCTTCTTTCTGAGTAGTGTTGTCTTTTATCAGCCTGCCTCATGCCTTTATCACGTTTGTTCTCATTCAGATCAGTGAAGGCTTTCATTTCCTCAACAGTCCCCAAAGCCAGGATTTGTAGCCTGTATTCAGATTCATTTAAAATCAATGCAGTACAAAATAATTAGAGAGACAAAAAAGGTGTTGCAGGTTCTTTCGTTGCCTTAGATCTTTTGGCCACAAAATGATGACTGTTTTTGCCAGAGCAGCATTTTAAAGTAGATAGTGATTGCATGTCTTACCTTGCATACATCCTAGCTGTACTGTATTTGCAGAATTCTGAACTTTAGTACAAAGAAATACATGGGTTTGGTTTTTTTTTTTTTTTCTCAGCAACAGAAGCATCAATAAAAAAAGCCAATTAGAAGAGATGAATTTTTATTACATGCTGATGATTAAATCTACATTAATCATAAACATCCGCAGGCCACCAACAGGGCTTGTTTAATCATTTTCAACCATTTGTGTCTCTCTCTAGCTTCTATTCTATTCGATTTTTCTACATTACTTCCATATTTGGTATTGGGATGTTAGAAAGTGCAAGTATACTCCTGGGTAATCAGGATTTCAGGCAATATGACTCAAAAAAACATTCACAAAAGAAATCTCCTGGAAGGTTTCTAAACCCGTGATTTGATGGGCTATGCAGTAACGTGACATTGTTCGTGGGGCTATTGTGTAAAATAGGGCACTCACTGTATGCACAGGGGTTATTTCAAGTATTAGATAACTTTGAATTGGGTATAGAGATAACTATATAATTGATATAGATATAAAAGATATAATGGGGAATAAAAGGTCAAGAAAGCCTCAGGTACAATGACCTGGACAATGACTTTACTATCAACAGGAGAATTTTACATGAAATTTGTTTTGAGTACCAACCATAAAGAAAAAAATAAAAAAAAGGATATAGCATGTTGTCTCATTGCTAGAAGCAAGTAAATAATGCTACAGAAGAGTTCAGACCTAATTGGAAGTTGGAATAATTATAGATGATGATAAGCCAGCCACCAGAGAAATGCAATATTCAAGATGTGTGGTAACAAAAACATTGATTAACATAAGTCAGGACAAGAACAAAAACATCTTAGAAATACAGCATATAATTTATGACCATGGGAAAAAAATCAATATCAACAATAGATGTGAAGAGCAAGGAAAAATATTTAGAATTCCTTTCTCTCAATTTTTTAAATTTCACAGTGATTTTATAAAGAGCATTTAGTGAACAGTTTTTCTTTGAAGTATGAATTACATTGAAACTGAATGCAGCCTCCCCCTATATCCTTCCTGAAAACTCACTGAAATTTCACAACAGTTTTCAGGGATACTGACAAGTTTTTCCACATGAAATCATAGTCCAAGTTGCCTGGTGCTGATCTTTTCTTTTCTTTTTATAAGCAGACTTTTCTATTATGAAAAAGGGGAGGTGGAGAGAAGGTAAGCAGAAACCATTTTAGCTTTTTCTTAGATAAATTAAGCCAGCAAAGATGCTTTTGGAAGATTTCCAACGGGAAAAAAATAACAGTTTCTAGGTTCTTCAGTTTTTTCCAGAATTTTTCATTCCCAACAGCTTGACAAAAGGCACATCTATGTCTCACAGTTCCATGGAATTGTGTATTTCTTCCTTGCTTTGGAAGGGTTTGGAGGCTGCAGAGCCAGTGAGGATACCCCATGGTCTGTTCTGGCCTGGGGCTGTCCCACAGCAGGAGCCTGTCTGGGGAGCTGCGTGCCCTTGTGGGAATGACTGGGGAACAACCAGGTGGCAGCTACCCCATCCCATCACCTGGAGCTTCATTCCTACTGCGTTGCCTTAAAGAATGAAAAGGAGATGGGAAGGAACGATAGCTCCTTAGCCAAAAAAATTATAATGTCTTTGGACAGACAAGGTAATTCTTTGAATATTGTAGGATTTTACAGAAGTGCACGCCTGTGTAATATGTTTATTTCTCTGGGAGCACGGGTCAGACTTCAACACAAAGAATCAGGTATATAGTGGCTTTTGAGTGAGTTGATGTGATCACACCACCAGGAATCTCTCCTTATGTCTCCCAGATGCAAAACGAACTTCCAGTGTGCAGATTTGTAGTGGCAGAGGAGGTGTTCTCTGTTCTAATTTTAAAATGCCACCCTCATCAGTATATACTCCATCAGCAGAATATGCTAGGCTGAAATCAGTCAGCAGGAAACTATGGGCTTATATTGCTTAAGCTGGCAGTTCAGCAAAGTTCTGGACATCTCTGAATTTCCCAAGCACCTCTGTGCAAGTATATCATCAGAATATTAATTGAAAACACTTCTAAAGGCAACATGGCTCATTGACCACATACCATGGCATTGCTGTCAAACAGTTATTTGTGGACCATACTTTGAGAACCACTCACTGAACCTGTCTAAAATGAAGTGTGGAAAACACTGCAAGAAGCAAAGTCAAGGAAGTAATATATTGTCAAGGAAATGGAATCTAGCCTGATCTTTTTCCGTCTCAAAATTGCAGAGATATATGATAGCTCTATCAATTGCAATGCCAGTCTAAGTCAGAATATATGGTCAAGCACAAAGAAATAATTAGGAAACTGTCACAGCAGGCAAAAAGAACGTATAAGGAATAGTAAATGAAGCTAAGCTGAGATAGATTTAAAATGTCGAGAGCCATGAGAAAAGTGAAAGATGAAAGGTAGCAGCCAGTCCAACAACATGAATATGATGTAAAGCAGAACAGCTTTTAGTTAAGGTAGATCTCAGTTTCTTAACATTCTGTGAGGAAAGATTTGCAAAAGAATGGAGCAATGTGTGAAAATAAGAAACAGAAGGAGCAGAAGGAAGACAATATGGTAACACATGGTTACAGTTCCAAGACTTGAGAATATATTTCTTGTACTATATCCCTTTATGTTAAAATGCATTCTGTTTATTCTGGCTCAGTGGCTCAGCTGGTATCATAGTGTAACACCCCACCACATGGTAGACCCGAGCTCAGGAGCAAGCTTGGGCCAACAGAGCTCGGGACTGTCACAGAGGTGAGGCTGTTATCTTCAGCACTGGATAATGCTGCCCAGGGAAGGGATAGACAGAGCTGTGCATTTCTCTGACAACAGCAAGAAGGAAAACAATAAAAAAAAACAGGAGAAAATGCATCCCACAGGAATAAATAGACAAAAATGTAGACCTCATGTAAGTTGTCTGGAACAAATATGGTGGACTTCATTAGTAGCATTTCAGTGGGGGGTTTTTTTTTGTTGTTGTTGGTTTTTTTTTTTTTTTTTTTTTTTTTTCCAGGACTGGTACAAGATGCTCACTTCTGTACTGCAAATATTACTCTTCAAAATAAATTTTGTTTTCTTCCCAAATATTTATTGCATTAGTATAGTTATAGGAAGTGGGCTGAGATGAGCAGAAAAATTTTGGAGCTAAAATGAAAATTATTTTAAAAAATGCTGTAAATAGACATCTTATAGATCCCTTTCTAATCTACACATGATTAAATATCAGAACTGCTTTCTCTGATGGATCTTCCCTGCCTTTGAAGTTTTAGCAGACATTGGAAGGAAGCATAAAAGATAAATTGACTAATTTCATACATCTTGGCATTTGTTTGCAGAAATCACACTTGAAACATTTTCTGTTTTATGAGGTCAAAAAGTGGGAGTTAGCTAACCTCAGTGATCTATTTATTTATCAGTTATTATTGCTTTATCACTTATTTTAATTACTGGCTACAGAATGAGGCCTCTCTAGACAGAAAAGCCAATGAAATTAAAACAGATTTCTGATTTCCTGGTGATTATTCTCAAGATAGAAGTAGCCTTCCCCTGGAAAACAAAATGGAACAGTTCTTATTCCATGTATTTGATGCCACCTGCCTTCATGTCTCTCAAGTATACCAAATATTGCAGTCAGAAAGAAATCAAACTGATTCATTCTGTCTCTCTCAATATCAGTGACACATTGATAATGAACAAGTGGTTTCCCTCTGTAAAATTAATTCCTAAGTCTGTACTGCAGTAGTTCAACCTGATGAATATTTTGCAACAAATCTCACTTGGACAGAATGGTTCTGAATTGTAAATTGCTGCTTTAAAATCAGCTCGTTACCTTGCACATTGGTCAATAGCTTTTGATTTGTTCTATGAGTTTGGACACAGTGTTCACACATATAAATACAGATTATTCAAAAATACTTCTTATCACAGCGGTGAGATCACAGGAATAATTCTCCTGAAGAAATAATAATGGAAAACATTGCCTTTTGAAAGCAAACTGTAACTATTTCAGAAATTGTTGCTTCATGTCTTCCCCCCCACCAAACTTAAAAATACCAAGAAGGTATCTGTGAATTATTCCTGAATGCAGTCTCTGTAAAACATATTTAAATAACAAAAGCAAATGCAAGGTCATAAGAAAAAGAAATTGAGAACAAAGTTATAATTAAGAACTATTTAAATTCTACACACAATTAAGTTTGATCTGAACAGGGAAATAGGTACCTTTAGCCTGAAAAAGATGGGTACATTTGCTTTGCCAGATCTAGGACAATGCATCTTTAAGATATTGTGCCATTTCTTTTAAGCATTACTTCAAAATGTGGGAGGAGGGAGCATCTAAAGCAAAATTGCAAATGCAACTTTTGATTGTTATGATTTATTTTTAATTATCCTCTTCTCCTTTTGTCTTAATTGGACAGAGCCAGTCTAAACTTGTTCTGTGCAATTAAGAGCAGTTACATGCATAGAAAATTGAGACCTATTTTAAATCTCATTTGGACTGACTCATAGTTCAGCTTGCTACAGGAAAATTAGAGCAAGAAAATATATTTAAAAATCTAATGAGCTTTAGTTAAAATATTCTCCACAAAATGATGTGCTGGGAAGTTTTACACATTCACTTCAAATCATATCAGACAGCGGATCAGGGGAAAAACATTTTGCTCTTACTAGGCTTCCACAGGAGACATCTAGGAGCATGTTATCGAATTCTCTTCAAAATCCGTTCTGAAGTTTGAGCTATTTATTTCCAAGGCAACTAAACAAATATTTTCCAAATAACTCATACATGCGGCTCAGATGGGGGCTAATTCTGTACTTGGTAATTTCCTACCTCTTGCAAACACAATTGGCACCCAGTGTACAGAGCAATGCACTTTCCAATAGTTAAGGTAACAAAAACCCTGTAAGGTGAAGGCAGTGCTAAAGCACCTGCATAATACCCATTAGTGTTAATAGGGGCTTGGGAGAACATATCCAATACCTCCATAAAAGGCCTCATGCAGCTTGGAATAAATGTGCAAAACAATAATAAATTAGAGAACCAGTATGAGAATAATCGTTTGAAATGAACCCAAATCCAAATATTGGAAATTTCTGGGGTTTCATGTTACACATGGGCCTCATTTCTTAGATCCTTTGGCTAAGATGCTTGGGAGGGGGGAAAAGTGCCTGAGAAATCCCATCTTCCCTCCTTGTTGCTTGACTGCAGCTGGTAGTTCAGGACATGGAGGAAGTTACCTGTACGAGGAGCCATCATTGTGTCTGCTTGGAATAAAATACATCTTGCTGTCCCGACCACTGTCTGCTCTCCCCTTCCCTGCTTCAGGTGCTGCATAAACCAATGTAAAATCAAACAAAACTGTTCAGAGCCATGTGTGTGCTTGATGGCTGAATCATATGCTTTGTGAGAAAGTCCCTTTGTTAACAGTTTCTACAGATCCTTTCCAGACACTTAAAAAAAAAAAACCCCAAACAATTTGAATGCAGTTATTTTATTTAGACATTATTTTTTATTGATGAGTATCCTTGTGTCCTGTATTCCCCAAAGAAAAACAGCAGTAAGAACACATAGCAAATTGAGATTTACCATTTGTCCATAAAAGTAGAAAATTTCAAATCCATGACTCTTAAAAAGAAGCTTGAGTCTGCTTGATAAAATGTTTGTTCGTTGAAAGTACTTTCTCGTTTCTAAACCCTCCTTTGCCTTTTTTGCCAAAGTCCCATGACAAGGTTCAGTTGATAGAACAACCTTGTTCATAAAGTGTGAATTTCCATCAAGTCAGATGAAATGTGAACTTGAACAATGGAGAGTTGGCTTCTCTCCAGTCCTAAATATAGCTGTGTGAGAACTCTGTGAAACCTGCCAAGCAGCGGGCCCCACTCTTAAAGAAAATAAAGGCCTGAAATACTTAGGGTCCTCCAGTTTGCCTCATTCATTTCATGTCTTCCCAGAGTTTGGAAGGTCCCTGTGAACAGTCAGACCCTGACTCTGTGCAGTTTACAGCCATTTTTTCCCATTGCAGATCTGTGGATATCTTCAGGGTGTCTTCCCCTCTTCAATAGGGGCTTCGTTTTGTCCTGAGGGTTGCAATGGCACTGGAGTGAAATTTCAAGTGAATGGTAAAACAGTAAGTAGGCAGAGCTGCTAGATCTTGATGTAAAAGTCCAGCCAACAGCAGTAAGGAGTGTCAGAGCCCCAGGTGGGGAGCTCCAAGATAGCTGAGGTGTCAGCAGAGTCCAGGGAGCCATCGGGCTGCAGTGACAGGGCTGAGCTCCTCACCGGAGTTTGGCTCACCAGGCACCTATGGCTGGATCTCTGAGAAAGACTATCGAGACTAAAGGAGCCTCCAGGGGGTCACTGACAGTCTTGGTGGCCAAAGGACTGTTAGTGTCACTTCTGTGGATGGTACCAGGGAGAAATTGTGCCTTGGCAATGGCAGATAGCCCCAAACACAGAGCAGGGCTGTGATTTGCCCCACTTAAGTGAAATCCGAGTGTGCAGAGTCAAGAGATGGTGAGTGGTCCATGCTTGACCTCTACCAGGGAACATGAAGTCAATAATTAATGCTTTTTGAACCCCCTGCCAGATATCTTTCCTCAGCATTCAGCTTCTCTGGCTTTTCCTCAAGACTGGTAGAGATTTAATAAAGCATACCCTAGGTTATTTTTGTTCTTCCTTTTAACATGTTCAGTGCCTTTTAGCATTGTTTTTGCTTGGGCTGTCCTCTGCCCTCCCTTTGGAGAGTTTACTGTAAAGACAGTGTGATGCAAACACGATCTTCCTGCTAACAGAAGTTCCACACTACCAATTAGGATTTAAATTTCAGGCCAAAATTTCAGTAGAGCTTTCCTTCTAGTTTGTAGGAGAATTAAAGTACATGCAGAAACATATAGAAGTTGGCTTCTGCAGACAGATTAATAATAAAAGAAAAACATTGTGACTATTTTAAACATTTTAAAGGCCCTTATGAAAAAAACCAGCTCATGAATAACTTTCCAAGTGTGACAAGTTTTTCAGACAGCTGGCCATGCATTTCTTGGGATCAGTGATGGATTATGCAGGATAAGAAAATGAGAGCTGCAAGAGGTGAGGAGCTGCAGCTCCTGGAGCTGTCCTCTTGGCTCTTGCAGAGCCAGGGTGTGAGGGGAGAGGACAGTGAGTGTCCCCAGAGCCTGCCACTGCCATCCTGCTGCCACCCCACACGGGGTTCGTGCAGCCACTGCATATTTATGTCTCACGTCTAAGAGTGCCAAAAAAGGGAAGGAAGGAAAGAAAAATGGAGATGACAAAGAGAAAACAGATACAGCTCCAGTTCTTCTCAGACTCCAGGACCTATCAGTGTCTATGCAGAAGAATTCATTCTTATGTACTACTAACAGAGGGAAAGCACATTCTGGTGTATTTGCTGTAAACATTTCTGATGTGGAATGCAGATTCTCAGTGTGAAAAAATGATATTTTGCTTTGAAACTAAGTATCTTTCTTCTCAATTAATTTTAATTCTTCATTTAGATTCTAACCTTAATTCTTGGGATTAACCAGGTTTCTTCAAACTTAATACACAAAAAGGCTCCAGTTTGAAGTCAACAAATAGACAATAACAATCTTCATGTTGCCAGGGATTTTACTTGTAGCTGATGTTGGATGCAACCTCTAGATCTTAATGGTTAAAGGGTTAATTAAGCTTTTATCATAGTATGCTTCTAAATTTTAGGAACAGAAGAATTTAACTGAATAGACAATTCTGCCAAACTTGAATAAACTGAGCAACTGCATCTTAAAATTCATCAGTATTTTTCTGATCTTCTTTCCCATGAAAAGCTGTTCCAGAATCTCTTTGGTTTTATGGTTTGAATTTTTCCTATTTGCAGTCTAAATTTACCCTTGGCCTAATACTGTCCTTTCTTTAAATAGTTCTTATCACTGCCTGATATTTATTCCATAGTAAATAGACTTACATATCCTTTCAGACTGTGCTTTGATAGGATGACAAACAAAATATTTTAATTTATCTTCTTTGAGATAGGCTTTTCTTTTTCCCCACTACCCCCATAACAGTTTTCTGAAGCAGCTCCAGCCAAAACACATCAATCTTCCACATGGATGGCCACTATGGGTGTGCTGCATTTCAGATGAGGTCTTGCTGGTGCCTTGTTCAAGGGCACAAATACTTTCCTAGTGCCAGTGGAAATACTTCACATGACACATACAGGATCTCGTTTGCCATTTTCACTAACTGTAGCATCTTTGTGGCTCAGAAAGGCAGTTCATCTTATTCATCCCTGTTTGTTTCAACTGATGAACTCAAGACTGTAGCAGGAAAACTAATTAGTCTGAGATTGTATAACCTTACATTGAAATTAAAAATGAACCCTTTCATCTGTTTATTTTGAACTGCTTGCTTTTTTGGGAAATTATGTGATTTGCTTCTTTGGGTAGATACCCCTGATGCAGTGCTGTCTAAAAAAATCATCTTCAGATGATACTGACACAAATGTTACTAAATTTTGGAGAGACCATTTCCAGGCATAGTCCACTTGAGCTCTTTCTGTCAAAATTTCATATTGTCTCTCTTGCTGCTAATCTGAGGAAGACCAATCAATGAGCAAGAACTCATTAAGTTTTCTCATCAATTTGGTTAACCAGATAGTATTTTTTGGATAGGATGTAAGCAGGTATAGGCAGAAATCAAACCCTTTATTCTGAGATATTGCTGTGCATCACAATGCAGTGCTCTGATCCATTGCTGGCACTTCTTGAATCACAGAAAACACCTTGTAGAACCCAAATGCGTGACAGTTTTTGAAGATAATAATAAAATCTCAATACAGAATTGAATTTTGAACAGTAATCAGTATTAAAGTAAGACATCTTTAGCCAATTTGAACTTAAAACATACTAAACTTAAATGCTATTTATGAAGTAGTAAACATAATCTTTATCCAGCTGGATATCTGCTGGATATATTTGGGACAATATCCAGTAAAGAACATCTTCTGGTTTTAAGAAAGTACATGGCTTACTATGAGATGCTTTCTGCAATGGAGGTGCCTTCCCTGAACTGAGATGTGAATTGCATGTGTGGTTTCACCCAGGATCCAAAATGCCAGTGTGTTTGTTTTGAAAAGTGGGATTCATTTTTTAAAAACACTAGCTACACATTTTTAAAAGCACAGAAGAATGTTATCAAAATGGATTTAATGCCTCCATTTCTTTGAGAAGTTCAGATCTGTTTAATTCTTCATACTTTTTAGTAAGTTCTTAAATTTTCAGTATCTTGATTTTCTGTGTCCCTTGAATCCTGAAGCTGATTGTACATGTGCTCTGTAAGACAGCTATGGCAGAAATTTTGAGACATGCTGAGCACTGAAGCATCTCAGTGGCACCATGATATGATGAACCTGTTTGAAGTACAAACTTTCTCCCCTATAAATACAAAGCTAGCCTCAAATTCTGATTTCTGAAGACAAAGAATACCAGCAGCTGTGCCCTCTCTTTGCAAGGGACTTCTTACAACAATTCTGCTAAAGCAGGTTTTTTTTTTCCTTCAGGTTAAGTATATTCCCAGCACTTTAATGAAAGATGGAAGACATGAGTTTCAGGAAGAAAGATCAGTATTTTTCCTCCAAAAAGAAGTCCAAACCCAAAGATATAATTATGTTCTATCGGGGGCTTCTACCTCTGCCAATCTATGTAGGCAATAGCAAAAGGTATTTCAGCCCTACTTACAGGAGGAGATCTACCAGAGGAGATGAATATTTAACTGAGAGACAAAAACTACTTTATTGTATTACTTAGGGGTAAAATGACAAAGAATTTACTGTAAAGACAACCAGCTGTAGCTGCAGAGGCTGACACAGAGTGTACAATTGCACTGAAGACACTGTGACAACACTTTTAAATGATGTTTAATGATTTAATGAGAATGTCACAAACACAAAGACTGGAGCACAGAGTATACAGGAGCCTGTGCACAGTCAATCCGGCTACTCTAAGAGCACATGAACTTGGTACCACATAGGGCAAAGTGCTGATGCGTCAGCTAATGGAGAAATCTGTTCTGCGTATTTGGGAACAATTGGTGTTTAAAAGGAAAACCACCAGTAGCCCCAATAGAGACGACTGGAAATTGCTCGCGGCCCACGGTGAAAGCTGGGAAAGGTTATAGGACAGGAAGATTTACCTCAGCATTTTGCACAGGTACTTTTGCTCTTTGCTAGCACCAGTCCAACAAAGAACTACACTATTCAATGTTTTTGTTTTCAGCCAGGATGACAGGAACATATTTGCAGTTTACAGCAGGTGCCCAGCTAAGTCAACAAAGTGCAAGCTATGCAGTAAAAAATAATATATAAAAAGGTCACTTTGCCTGAGTATGCCACTCCAGCAAGTTTCAGTGCCTTTCAGGGGGAATGCCTGAATCCAGCGACTGAAGTGATACTTTGCTCACCACACCATCAGTAAAAGTGTAGTGTTGTCTCCTGTTTAATGCACGCAGAGGCTTTTCAGATGCTTGTCAGCTCTTGTCCTGAGAATCATTACTACACCCGTTTCTTTGAAAGAGAAAAAACCCAGGCTATTCATTCACAACCTCCAGGTGGTCACCTTTGTGCTTGTAGCAGAAAGTCATTCTTCCTGGCAGGCTTTCCCAAATCAGACCCCTGATGTCATGTCATTTACTGAAGGGTCCCACAACACATGTCCACCTGGCCCTCCGGCAGTGGCGGGGACCTGACTCCATGCCCCCTCCAATGGCTGCGACTTCCATGTCTTCCTACTGAGGAGCAAGGAGGCGGAATTGCATATGCAACAATTAACTGCAGATGATATTGCACACGAAAAACAGCACTGGTTAAACGTGTGATTTTAACTAAAATGTAAATGCTACTCTCAGGTGCTCAGTGCATTAATAGTTCTTAATTGCCTATTGTCTTTGCAGCCTTACGTGGGACCTCACCCTTTGCTGTGGCCTCTGGGTCTCCTCTCCTGCGTGCACTCAAGGAGCTAATCCAATTAAAGACTAACTAGGGTGGGGAAAAGATTACTTCTCAGCTGAATGAATCTCCATTCTTTACACACTGAAGACAGCGTAAGGAAAGAGGCTCAACTGCGCAGTCATGGGAAGGATGAGAGCAGTCACTTCCTTTGCTTCCTTTGCACATGACAGCCTACCATTTACCTCCTGATCTCTCCTGATACAAAACCTGGAAGAAGGATCAGTGGCAGCTTCTAAACATGAGAGACCCATAAAGGCGTTCAGTATCTCAGTTAAAGAGTTCACCGTTGTTAGCTTGACAAGCAAACATTAGCAGAAATGTAAAAAAAGACATTCTGTGACTTTTTATGTTTTCTGTAAGAAAAAAAAAGTCTAAGAGTAATTTAGCTCTTTTTTAAGAGTGTGATTTATCATGATGAAACTAGAACAGTGCCCACGTTAGAAGGAATCTTATAAAGGTATTTTTTTCATGTGGTTCATGAGTTCTTGTTACTTCTACTTCCACTGTGTAATGTGTGTGGACATTAAACCCTAGGAAAACCAGACATGGACAAGACTGTGGTTCTTAGAAAGCACCCCACTGAATCAAACCAGGACATTAGGATTTGGAACTCCCACTAAAGATGGGAGCCTCAGTACAACATGCAGATTTATGGAAGAGGGGGAAAAATTTTCCTTTATAGGGTATGTGTTCATCCCAGTGGAGAAAGAGACAACATTTGGTATCATGCCAGACATTGCTGTTAATCCATTCTCAGATGGATTTCCTAACAAATGTCATTTATGGAGTCATACTCTGTGTGTGTCTGCCTTTCTAACTGCTGGCTCCACTGACTCAATTTTAGACAAATTTGATAAATGTCCAGAGGTATCAAGTACTGTAAGAACTTATGAGTTTCATTAAAACTTTTATAAATGTATGTAGTTGAAATATAAAGTTGCATAAGTAATCAGATTGAAGAAAAAGGGCATATCAGCACTGCTGCTAGGGGAAAAGTTGGATAGTGAACCCACCTGCACTTATGCATATCAAAGAATTTACATGGAGATATTATAAAACTGGGAAGAAGCTTAAACTGTTTTTTGTGTCACAATAAATACCAGAGGAACACAAGCACTAGAAATACCCTAGACACAAGCACCAGAAAGCAGGTTCACAAGTTTGACATCTCCTGGGGATTCCTTCAGTAGAGTAAATTTCTGTCATACCAAGGTTCTTTAAGGCATTGAACTACTGAGAAACTGGATGGGTGAGTGTTTCTCTGGTGAGTAATTTCTAAACTTCTGTAGATGCCTCTGGGTGAAATAAGTAACCACTTGCCTAAACAAGGAGATTGAATGATAAACAGCTGAGACATTGCTGGGCACTTCAACCTCTCTTAAATAGCCCCAGTAAAGATGAATACCTAAGAAGGGAGTAGTCTTAGTAGTCATATGTAAAAGGCCAGACAGGGCAAAGCTAGAAAAGGACAAGAAGGTAGATAAGATGGAGAATTTCCTCTTTAAGTATAAATGTTTGTTCAGCATGGCAAATGAGGGTAAAGTGCAAGTGGGAAAAACCAGCGTCTTTGCCTTAGGAGCAATGCAACATGCAAAACAATTAATAGAGTCCCAGGGCTTATACAGAAATCCCATCAGAGGCATATTTGCTGGCCTTTCAGTGCACAGCACAGGCGGTATCCAGCCAGGACTGCACGGGGCCTGTGCTGATAGAGACAGGCAGTGTTACTTCCCTGGCCACAAGCTCCCCGCAGCCCTCAGGGCTGGCAATTCAGTCTGCAATTCTCTCCTGCAAGTGCCTTGGGCCATCTCGGACTGGCACACCTATCACTGCAAAGCTGCTGTCTCCAGAGTCTATCTCAAGTTCCTCTACTTACCAAGCCTTACAATGTGCCCTGAAGGTCAACTGACTCAGACTTCCTTGGAATGAAAATGAGGAAGGGAGCTCGGGATGGAGCTTCAGTAATGAGGTGATCTGCAGCACCCAGGTATTTTAATCACTTCCTGAGTAGTTCAGGTAGACCAATCAGCTTACAAAAGGTAGGAAAACAAAAACACTTCACTCACAACAAGCAGCTAATAATTAAGCCAGTTTGAGACAAAATTTTTTTTTAAAATTTTTTTTTATTTCTGCAGACTTTAAACTGTACTTGTGCTTCCTGGAAGGAAGGAGACAAAAAGTAATAGAGACTTTTATTTTTTTTTTTTCCTTCTTCATTAATTAACTATCTGGGACTATGGAACTATGAAAAAACTAGGAAAAATTCTGACGTAAAAAATACCCGTGTTTTACCCCTCGTAAAAATGTTTCCCTTGAGGATGGAGGACCAGAGTCCTCCATTTAGAGGTGTTTTTAACAGTTATTTCATGGGCTCTTGGATTTGTGTCTCAATACCACATTTTCCAAGGTATCAAGGTATGAGGCCGGTGGTAATGAGGCATGTTTAGACTTCTGACCACTTTCAGTAATATGCTGCTTGGTGAACTTCATCTGTCAGAAGTCTAGACTATGTCCATGTTTTCCATGCAGTGCCAAGTCTTCTAGCACTTTGTCACCCCACTGATTTCCAGGTGCTTGAATTTCACTTCCAGGAACACCCAAAGAACACCCACTGTCTGCTAGCAGTGACAGTCCCACCATTTGTAGTGGCCCTTGGGCATCTATCCCCAAAAGGGGTAAATTGCTCCTGGAGCAATCCCCTATATCTCTGCCCTTTGAACCGCAGAGAAAATATACATAATTGTCTTACACAGTGATGCCATTGAGGGATCAATGGGCCAAGGCCAAAGCCAGCTGTATGAGGTTCAATAAGACAGAGTGCACGGTCCTGTGCTTGGGTCACAACAACCCCAGGCAGCGCTGTGGGCTGGGGGAAGAGTGGTTGGAAAGTGGCCCAGCTCAAAAGGACCTGGGTGTGCTGATCGACAGTGTCTGAACATGAGCCAGGGTGTGCCCAGGTGGCCAAGAAGGCCAATGGCATCCTGGCCTGTGTCAGCAATAGTGTGGCCAGCAGGAGCAGGGCAGGGATTGTCCCACTGAACTGGGCACTAATGAGGTCACACCTTGAGTCTTGTGTCCAATTCTGAGTATCTCAATCCGGGAAGGACACTGAGGTGCTGGACCGTGTCCAGAGAAGGGCAAAAGAGCTGCTGAAGGGTCTGAAGCACAAGTCCTGTGAGGAGCAGCTGAGGCACCTGTGGTTTTTAGTCTGGAGAAAAGGAGTCTGAGTGTGGATGTTATCTCTCTCTACAACTGCCTGAAATGAGGTCAGTCCTTTCTTCCAAGTTAACAAGTGATAGGACAAGAGGAAATGGCCTCAAGTTATGCCAGGAGAGGTTTAGGTTGGATATTAGGGCAAATTTCTTCATTGACAGGGAGGTCAGGCATTGGAACAGGCTGCCAGGGAAGTGGGGGAGTCACTGTGCCTGAAAGGGATCAAAATCCGTGTAGGTATGGAGCTAGGGACACACCTAATGTAGTGGTAGACCTGTCAGTGTTAGATAATGGTTGAACTTGATGGTTGTAGAGATCTTTTCCAGCCTTAATAATTCTATGAGTACATGATTCCCACATAGACACTTCTGGAGAGGCCTGGTTAAAAAATGGAGAACACTGGTATCCTAGGTAGCTCTGAATAACTGTTTTCCTATTGCAATTGTGTTTTCCTGTCACTATTTGTCTTAAAACTGGAAGGTAAATAGAAGTAACATTTGTTGAAAATGCTGAATTTGTTAAACAATTTTTTCATCCCTTTCTTTAATATGTTCTAGGATGCTTGTACTAGGAACTTAGCAACCAGGCAAGGAAATGAGCTTTTAACAATACCTTTTATTGTTCCTAATTAATATTTGCCAAGGACCCTCCAAGTGCACAAACTTCTGAAAAGAGGCAGGTTTCCTCATTATCAGCAGATATTTCACAGCTTATATTCCAACAGCTGAAATGTCAGTCCAATTGCTCCTATCCCTTTACTGCTCCTCAGCTCTGGGCTGTGTCTTGTTGAGCTTGACCTGGGGAGGTAACAATGACAAGCCAATTTTCTTTGTCCTTTCATTCTCCTTTGCTGGTGCCAACTGGAGAGCAGAACTACTGCCTCACTCAAATTTAAAGAAGACAAGCTACATCTTGTCTTGATGTGTGAAGAAATGCAGATTAGGACATGATGGAGGATGTTGAAGTGGGGCAGAAAGATCTGAAGATGAGGAGTGTATTTAAAGAAACTGAAACAGAGAGTGGGCTGGGGCAGCAAAGAGGAGGCTGAAGAGAAATGCAGCTAGCTGGCAAGTGGAGAACATGGAGTGGGGTAGGAAAAGAAAGATGAGTCTAGTTGCAGAAAAAGGAAGGCATATGGGGGCTGAGAGTTATTGAGGCTAAGGTTTTGGAGGGGAAAGAGCACCTGAAACCCAACTAAAGAAGGGTGCTAAGTAGAATGAAAATTCAGTTGGCTAGGTGAGTGGATTATGGGAATACAAGGAGCAAGATTTGAGAAAGAGAAAGATCTGATGGGTAAAACTAGGGCTCACAGGGAGACACATTTGACTCAAATGTCTGCAGAGAGAACCTGAGAAACAAGTGATGAAAGTGGAAGTGTAAAAAGAGCCAGGAGGGGGAAAAAGAGCTAGGTGGAGCCAGGGACAAACTGGAGGTTTTGGCTGGACATAAAGTAGTAATAGGAGCATAAAGGGCACTCGTGAATGTTTGTATAGGGTCTCTGTGTTTTTCAGCAGACTCCTTCCTAAAGCTCCAAACAGAAGACAAGAGTCCTGATTTTCACTATTTGTCTGGCACCAGTGTCAGTGAAACCCACTGGCCAAGGGGTACCCACCCAGCACCGCTGTTTCTGACAGACCTGTTGTCACTGTAAGCTACTTCCTGGATGCAGAGCTTAGTGATATTCCCAGTCCTGGAACGCAGCAGTGCACAGAATGATAGGCTGTATGTCAGAAATGGGAGTTCTAACTTCTAATGTGCTTAGTTACAAACCTCAACAATTATGCAACATATATTCAAATTGAACTAAAAAATTAAAGTCGCACTTTCAAGCCATCTTCTTGAAGTGCTCTGGTTTATTCACTAATCATCTTATTTTTGCTCTAGATGATTCAGGGAATCTATTAAAAATAATTACCATTGCAACTGATGTCTCCCCAGCACATTGTTTATCCTGAGTGTTGAATAAGGCAAGGGTTCAGCAGAAAAAAATTACTGTAAGAACATGTCATGTAGGACTGTATCACATTCAAGTGCAGGCATGCTTTAAATCAAGAATTGAAAATAAAATGAGGGAAGTCTCCCAATATTTTTCCCAAGGAAAATTCAGTTCTGGAGATTGATTTTTTCCCTTCTAAATATTTATAAAGGTCTGTGAATGACTTCTCTCTTGGTCTTTTCCACCTTGTAGGTTTATATTGAACTTAAAAAAAAACCAAACACAACAAAATATGAGAAAAGAATAGCTGGGAGATTATTCTGCCTTATTTACACATTCCCATAATAACACAAATGTGAGAATTTCAAGTTCTTCCTGGGTTAGTATTCATGTGCCTTATTTTTTCAGCAGAAACAATGCACACATCACAGGATTCTGCACTATTTTCTGACACTGGTTAATAATTTACTCATGAGAATCATTCCACTATAGTCACTGGGATTGTTCACATAAGTGTTGCTTAGCAAAAGGGGGGCAGAGTTGGACCCTCCTGGGGTCCAATTCTCTGTAGTTATAGAATCAGTCAAACATAGGATGAATATATGGGAGTGGGAATGGAGAAAGCAAAATGAGTCTGTGACTTGGAAAAAAAAGAGCATGTTTGATTATCTTAGGTCTCCTGTGTACCTTCCTTCCATATCTGCACCAGAGAGAATATTCTCTGGCAGCTATCATTTATTATTTATTTTTTATGCTTTAATTATTTGTGGAAATCCTTGGCTTCTGCTTGTTCAGCCAGCTCCTCTGACAGTAAAGTTTACATGTTAAGATGTGGGAGGTGAAGCTCTGGTTCAGAGGAAGGAAGGAAGGAAAGAATATTGCTTTGACTGCTGGTGATGTAATATTGACCATCTGCAACTTTTATATATTAATCTGGTCCTATATGTTTTTCAAAAACAAACACCCACAGAGATATTGACTGCTTGCTTATCTAGCTGTTTTCATTACTTTCTGAGCTGTCTTGTTTGAGTCTTCATGCTACTGGTATGACTTCTTTATGTATAAATTTAAGGTTTGAGTTAGAGCCAAAGTATTTGACTTATCCAAACTACTTTCATTCTTTTCTAAAACTTTGTATTTCTCATTCCTCCCATTCCCTTCTCATCTCCATATTTCTCATTTTCTTCTTCCCTGCTTTGCTGCCAGACAGTTCTTTTTTATCCTAGGCTACCATCTGAGTTTTCTTGAATACGTCTACTTTTTCCACCTGGCAATCCTGTCTGGGTGGAGTTCAGAGATTTTGGACAATTGTCAGGGATTTCTGGACATCTGGCAATCCGTTTGAAACAGGATGGGAAATTTTATACGTGTCTCTGCCCACATGCAGATGATGCCTCCAGCACATGTAGAGGCTATTGCACAGATCCCAGGAGCACTGGCCTGCAGAGTGTGTGCTGCACAGGTGGTCTTGGGGAGAATGGTAATTCCAGCCTGCTTGAGAAGACTGGAGTCACAGTGAGTCTGTTGGGTAGTGAATGTGCACTGGTGCTGCTGTGTCCCAGCCACAGGGCTGATTTCATGAACATATGCAGTCCCAAACAAAGTGGGCTCTTGCACAAACACCCCAATTTCTTCCATTCCCTAAATTTCTGTGCTTCTCAGCGCTCTTTCCTTTACTCAGATCTCCCACCCCTTTCTGGGATGACAGAAGCTTAGGGATTCCTGCGTCTTTTTGATACTCTTGGAATGGACGAAATTAATTTGTTGTGGGAAGGCAAGAGCTCAGAGACTTCTGCCACAGCCTTCAAACCTGGGGAGAGGCATGGTGATGAGTGATATTTGGGCTAATTATGTCCCTTGATTCCTCTCAGAATTGGTGTGTCTCATGTGATAATCATTATTAGTAAGAGCTCCTAGGCCTTGGTGCCAGAAGGATTTTAGGTGATATTGAAACCAACTGAGCATTAAATACCTACAAGAAATATGGGCTCCTGGCTTCGGTGTTTATGATCCCCTGGTCTCCAGTGGGTTTACAAGTGAGGTAAGCTTTATTCACAATTCAGACACCGGGGAAGAGGAGTAGTCCAGATGAAATTCTTTTACAGGTATCACATAGCTGGACGAAGCCTCCATAATACCATCCAAAGCGCTATATATTTGACCACACTCTTACTGTTTCTCATGCTTCCCAGATTCCAAAACCTTTTTTCTGAGGGAGAGCCCTTTATCCTTGTGTGTTGGAAATCTCTGCTGATAGATCCCTGGCAGTGCCTCTTCCGCAGCTAAACCTAAAATCAGAGCTCCTCCAAAAATGTGAGGAACATCAGAAGGAAACATAAAGCATTTTCTTAGAAATTCTGCATGCAGCACACAAGCCAGGATTCTGGGAAAGCAGCCTCTCTGTTTTGATGTGATACAGTTGATGCCTAAAACTCAAACCAAATGACTTAAATAAATTTCACAGACACTGCCAGGAAGTGTTCTAGATACAGTAATGGTACATGGAAAATCAATATTTATTATCATTTTAACTGAAAAATTAAAAAGATTTGCCATAAAATACAAGTGCTTTGCAGCATTTTGCATGCTCAGAGCATGTCCTCCAGGGTGCTATTAATATAGTTTGTCAAGTGAATGATGCATTGTTTATGCAATTATAGAAATGCAGCCAAATCTTTTTCCTCTCCCTCTTTCCCTCCTCTCAAGTGGCAGCAGCAGGTAGCTAGAGCTGATGGATCATTTTTAGGCCTCTGTGGTGCAGAATATATATTTTCAGAAGTAATCTACTAATTGGCTATGCAGAACATCTCCCAGCTGTGTCTCAGTGCCTAAGTGCAGGGAAATCCAAGCTCTCAGGTCTGGAAAGGGTAATGCAATAAAAACCTGTTATCATGTAGTAATTGAGGTCCAAGGTTTACAGCAGCATCATGAACATGATGCATTCAAATGCAAAAGGCCAGAGTGACTCAGGTTTAGGCAGGGGAATCAGAAGTTTATTAGTACTCTGTGGCCTGCTGCGCTTGCTCGCTCAATGCATATTGGATTTAGAAAGGTTTAAATGCTGATTTTAAATAACTTTTCACAGTTTATTTTTCTTTAGTGGACATGTTTGCTGCTGCGATTTGCTGGGTTTCACCCTATGCTTGTTTTCTGTGAACATGGCAAATTCTTCCATGAACTTTCGACTTCCTGTTTTGCTTGAAAGCCAAGAACTAAAACTGGAGGACCATTTACACACTTGGCACTTCAGCCAAGTTTTCCATATTTTCCTTTAAAATAATAAAGGTCTGGATTCAGTTATACAGCTGATGACCTGCTAACTGATAGGAGTTCTCATAAGGTGTCTTGCAATATAGATGGTCAGAAACCAGTCTTGTTTTTTCATTGTAAGTGTTGTGAAGGGACTTCATTATTATTCACCGAAGTGTATAAAAGAGCAAGAAAAACTTTCCAAAGACTCAAAGACCCAAGAATTTAGTTAATAACATAAGAAAAAAAACAGAAGAATTTTGAGTTGATTTGAGTGTTATTGTGGGTTAATTGGGCAGAACACCATAACACCTGGGTTCTTCAAAAAGCATACTGATAAAACTCACAATATAGCAATTTTTCTGTGATAAAACCAGGGATATTAGCCTGATACCTTCTGGTGTTCCAAGATAAAACTGAGCAATTACACAGGAGAGATTTTTCAAACCTTTTTGAGCCAAACTACAGACAAGGCTCACTATTTTTCATGTACTGTATTTATTCCTGTAGATTTGTAGTAAATAATAGATTAATGACAAACAAGTAAAAGTCTGGCTCTAATTAGTTCTGCTAGAGCTGTTGTAGAGCAGAGATATTTGTTTCTGACTCTTGCACAGAAGTAGTCTAGAGTTTAAATTCTGAAAAATTTAATTGGTCCAGAACTGATTACAGTTATTAATATTTGAATCAGTAACAGTCAGTGGACTTTCACAAGTTACTTTTGATTTGTTACAGAATGGAGGAATACAATAAATCAGATTCATGTTTTAACTTTATCCAGTATTGTGTTCTGCTATGGAGGAAGGAAGATGCTGTATTTCATTTTTTGTTCAGTGAATACATACCGCTGCTCCCTGAAGAGACTATTTTGACTTGTACAAAAAGTGGTGCTTGTATCAGCTAGAAGGTGTTTAAAGGATTATACAGCATCCTCTGTTTAGCTAAAAGATATATGTGAATTGGAGATGTCATGATGAGAATTGCCAAAGAAGATACCAATTTCCATAACAGTAGCAATGTCTCCATCCCTTCAAATTATGCTCAATAATAATTTTAGGGTCTCTCTGCTGTTCATAGCATACACCTAATATTTTTTAAATTATGCCCACCTTAGCCTTTGTCTTGAAATCCACTTTATCCAGATGAAGATATGATCAGCAGTAATAACAAGAAAAGATCAAGATTTATAAAACATGACAACTATGGGAGAAATATCTACAAATGCCAAGTGTGTGGAGCTTTAGGTCTCTGGCTACTTACACCTTTTAATAAAATAAAGCAAGAATCTTGCAAGACTTAAAAAATAGCTTGCTTTTAATCCTTTGAAAAACTTTTTACTTTTCTATTTTTCTTTACCCACTGGGATCTAGCTATTTTCTTCAATCCTAAGTCTTTTGAAATGGTTTTTTGCTTTTCTTACACTTCCTTTAAAAGGAAGATACCGCTGGGAAAACTGTATGCCTTCTGCTGAAACTCTCGTAGCAGATGATTAATATCTGTTACTTTGATAGAGAACCTGAAACTTCAAAACCCAGGAGTTCAAGCATTTTGCTGCCAGCAGTTTGCTCTGCTCTGAAACCAGTGCTGGGGACCAGCTGAAAGACTACCCATCATCAGCATATGCTGTAGGTTGCCTACTGATTTAGTTCTGAGTAAAGAGACAGGAGACTAAAGCAGGTAGGCACACAGGGGAGGGAGCTTTAAAAGCAGAGACAATAACATTGCAGACAGAAGGTGAGGGGGAGAGGTGTCCTCTCCCAGTCCCCACTCACTCCTTTATTTCTCCTTCCTCTGTCTGGTATCTCCTGGAGAATAACAGAGAGGAAAGACAATCTTCATTTCAAAGACAGGACAAAATGGAGCACAGGACCCGGACTGGAGTTTTGTTCCTTTCCCAGTTAGTCTAACCAGCATGCTCACCTGGAGCCACTGCAGCCTTTTGTTTAAAGAAAGGTATGTCTGCCACATTCACAGCAAAACTATCATGGGTAGAGGCAAGAAGGAGATGGCAAAAAGGAGCTAGTGAATAGAAGGAAGAGAAGAAGCAGAAACGAAAGCTCAAGGAGACCTTCTTCTCTGGGTGTTCAGTGTGATAACTCTCATTATTAATATGAGAATTACCTTCCTGACAATTGCATGTTTATTTGACAAAAACACAGGTAATTTTTCAGACACTTGTTACAATCTTCAGCTCATACTCACACCACCAAAACAGCGAATTGTTCATATTTTGACTGATGCTTTGGCACACAGGGAGTCATCCCCTATTTAATGGCCAAGAAAACTTGAAATTTGAGTTACAACTGTCTGCATTAGGTAAAGTTGGTATATAGATAAATAAAGACCACTATCACCTAAGATTGCTGGTAGAATATATTTTCAGCTCCCAAACACTCAAGCCCTACAGTGATACTACAGTTTAATGACACAGGGGCAAGAGAGAATTCAATGATGTGACAGCTAAGATCAAAATGAGCTAAATGCCTGACTGACAGTTGCCATTTTTTGGCCAAGATTTTAGCAATGTTTAGCAGGCACACTGCTTTATGCACAAGATCTACTGTTATCTCAGCCTTTGTAGCTGCTGTTTGTTACTAGAAAACAGACAGGTGTGAGGGATGCCGGTTTCTTGAAGTGTGTTTTCTATCTTCACTTTGAAACAAAATTTCTAGAACTACAGTTTCTAGAGCTGGGAGAGTTAAATAACTATTAACTGTGTGGTATGTGCTGATGTAATGTGACTTTGTTATTGGTTACTTTTGTGTCATGACAGATTGTTTAGGAATTATTATTCAAGGGACAGAGAAAGAATATTAAAACTGTGTTTTGTTTAGCTTGTTCTTGAACCTGTGTGTTGCTTAGAATCCTCACCCTTACATTAATTGCAGTCTGAGTTAAGTGTGTTGAGGTCCTTCATGAAGGGAAATGAAAGACAAAAAAACCCAAACAAACAAAAAATAGCCTTTAAACCTGCTGAAATACCATATTTATTTTCTTTCCCCTAGCAAGGCATGAAGAGCACACTATGCAGCTTTCCTGCTGCAGACCAGCCTCCAAGATCAGCCTGCTGATCTGCAATACTGGACTCTATCCAGCATAATGAAAACAGGGAGACTATTTCTGTCTTTTTGTTTTGTTTTATTTGGTTTTTCTGTTTGGATGCAATTACTAGTGTCTTTTATTAGACTTAATTTTATTACATGTTTCCAGCTCTGGCTCTAGACCTAATTACCACTTCTGGAAAGCTACTACTGCACATACTACACATCATACTCTTCACACCTCTGTGATTTCCTGTTCATTAAAAATTTCTAAATATTCAAGTTTCTGTCCAATCCAGACCACAATAAAATAGTAGTTATCCCCTCTCCTGCCCTTCATTTCATACACAAACAAGACCAGCCCCTAATCTGTTCCTGTGAGTGGGGAACTCCACTTGTTGGCCAGATCTGCAGTTGCTTCCTGAAGTGCTACTGTGGCTTGTGTATTAGAGGTTTCACTACATAAACTGTGCAATTTAGATGAGCTAAAGATTGTAAAGAGCTAAAGAGAGTAAAATGATTGTGCCATGCTGTTGCAAAAATTTGCAGACTTTGAAATTTGTCTCAAGAAGAACCAACAGTTTTAGAAGAGTAAGAATTTTCCTACGTGCTCTAGCACTGATATGGAACTAGCTTTGCTTTAAGCTCTGAAATTAAACAGTAAAATTTGACATCAAGAAAGAAGCCACCATGAAAAAGCAGAGGTAGAAGGCAAAGTAGGAAGAGAAACAATACAAAAGACAGGCGCCTTTGAAGAAGAAGAAAGTTCTGTTCACTAAAAATGCTGCTGCAGCAGTGCCAGAATTATTCGCTAACTTGGCAAACAGTTTCTGTTGAAAAAGTTTGGTCATGCTGACATCTTTTGTTTTCAGCATTTCCAAAGTGTTATTAAGAAGTGTGATTGCAAGACAAGTCCATAAAAGCCTGAAGAGACTCTGAGATGCTTTGCAGAATGGCCATTTGCATAATATCCTCCTATCCTTGAGAAGTTCTATCTCTGGGTGGGATACAAAATTATTCCCTTTCTTATGGCCCCAAATTGTATAATTATATACTGTGCAGTTGTTCTACTTTCTTATAATTAGCCCCTGGTGCATTTGAGGTGGCCATTCATGCTCCTATCTCTTGCTTGAAACAGAGAAGTCTTTAAGACTCTTCTCTTCAGTGGTTTCTGTACCCATCTTAAATACTGGGTAAAAGATTACAAAGGGTGATTCATCCCAGGCAGTTTTTAAACAGCTAAATCTGGAGATGGTGTTCAGTCACTGACATTAAGGATATCTGGCTTAGGTACAAGACCTGAGCTCCCACAGGGCTCTCCCACCATAGCCAGGGGAGATCCCTCCTGTGCAGTCAGCAGAATCTGGAGTGGGACTTCCTCTCAGCTGAGTTTGTGGCTGGTTATCTGAACAACTCTCTAGGTCTCCTTGATGATGCTGACCAGATACCTGTGGAGCTTGATGGGACTTTAGACCCTTAGGGATTGATGGATGAGAGAGAATTTAACCTTATTCTCCAGTGAAGTCTATTCTTCACCTTCACAACCTGGAGTCTGTTATGGACAAGGATATTCTTTCTCTAGTCCATTAATTAAAATGTTAGCAGTAAAACTTATAGCAACACTTGCAGTCTGACACTTATTAAAAAAAAAAAAAAGGAGTTAGATATTTTGTGCCTGTGTTGCTTGGCTCAGAATGGACCTGAAGGACATGTTCAAGCCATTTGTGATTATAATTTTTTTGCTAATAGGAAGTTTTCTATTTGTCTTTCTATTAAATAATGTATTTAAAGCATCTGTCCTCACATTTTTGGTGTCAAGTCAAAGATTTTGCAAGAATGTGTGGATGTCAAATGTGGATATTTATGCTGGAGTGGCTAAATATACATAGTCATTAGGCAAAAAAAAACCCCAAAACAACAATGACCAAATACAAATCAAATAGATTTACTTGTGTAACCTGTCTATATTTTTCGGTAATAAAATTTTCACAGTGGTGTAGATAAGTCTTTCATTTGCACATCAGTGAAATTTATCTAGGAAGTGATCCTCTATTGTCCAGCACTCACCTCAGAGTTCATTTTCAAGAATTCTGTTTACCATTCCTGTGGCAGGCACACATGAAAGATCAGACACAGTCAATGATGCTTTCAGTTTATTCCACCCCAACATTAAATATCTCTCTCACAGTGACACCAGGATCATAGTTGAGTACTCATTAAAAAATAGAAAATCAGCTCCCAATACAGATTACAGAGCCTTTGGTTGTTAAGTTTCTTGTAAATGTTAATCAATCCCAGCCTTTTAATTCTTCATCCTGGACATTTTGTAGCAGTGTGCCTGTATATAACTGCTGTGCTTTCGGCTGAAGTAGGAGCAACAACCTTTTTATGGGTCTGTTGTTAAAACTCTAACATTGTGAGATTCATCAAACTAAGTAACACTGCTAATGTAAGAGTCTCTTCTTGCCCAATGAATGATTTATAACAAAAGAATAGACTTCTTTATTAAAAGGTTCTCATGCTCTAGAGGCTCTCGTGCTCATGCAGATAAGAGCTGCCACTGTTCTGTTGGAAGAAATATGCTTTTCACTGTGACAAAGGAAGCAGGGAAAGTGCATCAGTCGTTGGCCTTCCATGATTTTCTTTCTCTTCCCTTCTCTCGAGATTAGTTAGCAAAAACTATATTCATAGTTTCACCAGTAAAGTTTTTAATTTGCTATTTATCATTCATTTGATTCTGAAAATATTCAGGCTATGTTTTGTTATAAAACATAGTGAGGCACATTTTTAGCACTATCTGCTGACCTGATCTTTCAACTTCCAGTCTAAGTCTTGGGTACCTCAGTACTTCCAAACATATTTCTAACTGCAAATTGATTGGGTCACGTGCTGAAAAGTTCAAACTGTGGGCACACAGTTTGTTCCTGCAAAAATTCTGAATTTATGTAAGAAAATTTTCCTCAGTTTGTTCTCATGAAAAGAGACCCTTAAACTGTTTGTGCAGAGAGTCTATCAGCTGCTATCAGTTGCTAACAGTCTATCAGATGCTGAGCCCACTGATTTCCTAAGCTGCAACAGAGCTAACAACAACCAGCTGCTAAATATGGTCTCAATGCAGCAAACCACTTTGGCATGTGCTCAGTTTTGGCAGGGTGAGTATTCAGATTAAAGTCACTGAGACTTTCCATATACCTAAAGTTCACATGTTAGTGTCAACATACATTGGTCCTTTCACACATTTTCCTTCACAGCCACACATAGGTATTGCTGCTATATGCCTTAATATGCCAGTGCACTCAGTATGCGTAAGCACTCCGTTTCTGCACAAACCCAAAATTAATTGGAACAGAATAAATTCCTAGAAATCTCTTAACAAATGATGTGGATGTTTGTGCAGTTTTCTAGGAAAAAAGGAAAGTTATTAAGTTTGTAATGTAACAAATTTAATGTTTTAAGTATGTAATTGTAACACAGCCTCATAAAATAGGTTCCTTATGATGATGGATAGGTTCATCAGCAGTCTTTCAAGCTGCATAGGACATTTATAGATGGATTTGTGCTGGCTATTATTATGTAGTAAAACCTATACAGTAAATAATAACTGGAATGCCATACATTCAGAAATGCTTCCCACATGATTGCAAAGGTTGTCAAGTTTCTGGAAGACCACTCTGGCAATTATCTGATGCTTCTTCTGGAAAACATGTAGGTCTGTGCATCTCTAAATGGAGTCTGTGTTAGAGTGCTTAGGTAATATTCACAGTGATACCCCTTCTTGTTTAGTGTAGAAGTGTCACAGCATAATTGGAAGATATTCCAGGTTTAACAATGCTCAGTCCTTAGCTAATAACCATGAAAGTTGTCAAGAGAGCACACTGTGTCCTTGCAGCCACCTTTCCCACCTTGTGTCCCAGCCCTGATTACAAGACTAAGATGTGAGGGAGGAGGAGAGCCTGTGCATCCCCAGCCTAACTCAGTTACACTCCCTCTGCTGAGACTGCTGTGAGAGTGTTTTATTCATTTCTCATTATGTTCTATCATATCTGTCAAGTGGCTGTCACAGAAATCCATGAGACATTTTCTAGTGGAGTCCTCCCTCTCCAGGGATGAAGGCTTGAGGGCAGAGAGAAAAAGGCCTGGGAAGCAGAGGCCCTCAAAGGATTTAAAGTGGAATTAAGGAGCGAGGAGCATGGAAGTGAAAAGACTTTCCTGGGAAGAAAACGGCAGCTTGGAGAAGTAGAGAGGCAGTGCATAATTTGTCTTAGGAAACAAATGGATAATAAACACTCAGAATTGGGCCCTCATGTTTTATTTTTCTTGGATTCCTCTCCCAGTCATTCAATACTGCTCAAACTTTGACATGAACAAATATCTCCTCATAATGTGTCACGATAGTGACAGTTAAGTACAGCATAAAAGTATGTGAATGAGACAAGAAGTGCATGTTGACACATGTCTCTTACATAAAATTTACAGGAGGAGTTTCTGTGGGAGATGACTGTTTTGGAAAAAACCTACCCAGTGCTCATCATTAATGCTTTGGGTGCCCTGCACTGAGCTGCAGGCAGCAGGTTTTATGTATTTTACTTCTCTTCTAGACACAGTGATAAAAGGGGGAGTTCATACAGCACACAAATGTAATTCCAAAATGGGCACCTCTCAAGCTGCACATTTTCTCTGTGACTGACAGTACAATTGGGACACATTTACTGCACAAAGGAAAAGTGTGAGGAGTTCTCTTTCTGGCTAAGCTCACAGATTCATTATTATGTTCAGTGGTGTTTATACACAAGACTCAAAGTGCCAAAGTGCACAGAAACATACTTGAAGTGCTACTCCTCAGAATCTGCAGTAATCACATTCTGTGAAAGTCAGAGATTAGGGGAGTCATCTGAACAATCAGCAGTGCATCTGTCTCACATATTATATACAGTTTGAAGTATCCCTCAATTTTTTTCTGTAAAACTAACATCAGTGTTTACCTATAAACAGACCCAGAAGTCATTTCTGACTATACTCTGCTTTGTATACAATGCTATTATATAAAGAGCTCAAGCAGCACGTCTGCCTGCCTAGATGTGTGTGTGTTCTCCTACTCCAGCTGCCAACAGCCTAAATTATTCAGCAAGCCCAGATCATGCCAAGTTTTTAGTCAACAATGAAGATCCTGCCAAAGAGCTAATAATGTTTAAAAAAAAAGGAAGCAATGTTTGTGACAATTAACAGAGCCTGCAGCCTGCAAAGAGAGTTGGACTCATTTGTAAAGGAAAATTTAAATGATATGCTTCATTATAAATGGTCCCATGCAACACATTGCTAATCAACCAGAGCAGCTTCTTTTTTTTTCTCCTCCCTTCCTATCAGATAAACCAAACAGCATCATGAGCCAAAGTTCTTGGCCAGTGCTTGCTATAGCTGTAAATGTGGTGTGGTTATCTATCAGTACCATAATCGGCTCAGATCAAACTGAATAATTAGCACTAAAGTGGATGAATAGAGCCCCAGCCTCTTATCTTGTCTATTAATAATAAGTATAACTTCACAGCCAAATCAAGAGGTATGTTATTGTACCCCTGAGAGCCTGTTTGGGTAAAACCCCATGTGACCTCACCACCATAAGCGCTGCAGATGGGACAGTGTGTGCCTGTAATGATGAGCTGCCAGCTGCCAGCCCCCACTCCAACCCCACAGCTCAGAGAGGAGGTGAGAGAAGATAAACAAACCGTGAACAAACATGAGACCTATTTGTAGGGACTCCTTCCCCCCCCATCTTCCTTAATCACAGCACCTCGATTAATAATAGCTGCCTTTTATATGGGAGAGCTTTGCAGAGAAGCAGCTAAGAATAACTGGTGTTATTCTTACTTTCCACCCAAGTCCACTACAAAATTTTAATAATGTTTTAAAGTGGAACTGGTGTGACCACAAATTGCTAAAATCATAGGAATAACATCCACACACACCACTTCTGTTATATTTAAACCATGGTACATACTGCATAATTATTGTGCAGTATCCAATGCAATAATTATCATTATAATCTGTACTACATTATAATATCCTCCTTTTAAAATATCTAAGAGTTTTAAGCCACGTTTATCTAATTAGCTTAAATTCAATTTTGTTTATTTCAATGACTGTCGAAGTTAACTCAAAGGAAGGTTTTCAAGTATTGCGAGGGAATTAAGTGCTTTTACTCATTGTTTGGGAAATGCTTACTGCAGCCAATCTGCAGTTTACTATTCACATTCACTTTGGTTTTATTGACAGAGATGACTGTAAGATGCATTGCTGTAAGCAGCCTGATTATTCAGCTCACATCAATTGCAGAAGCAGAGTTTTATTTATCTGAGGTAGCTGAATACTTTTTATAATGTTTTCTCTGCATGGTTCGTATCTGAACTGGGATGAACCTAAACCAGGCAATTGCTGATGGGATTTGCTTTTGTGTGTTCCAGAGGCTCAAGCTGTGCTTTCCCTTGTGATGTTTTCCTGTGAGACTTAGGTTATGAAAAGAGATTTGGCTTGGCCCATTACTAGAAGTGGCTGAGGCAAGGAAATGAAGAAGGAGAGATGTCTTCCCCCTGCAGAAAAACTGTTGGTGGACCTTGCAGTGCTGTCTGGTGAGGGAGGAAGGCTTTTAACCTTTTATTAGAAGCAGATGAAGGTTGCCTGTTGTTGTGATCTGGTAAGAAGAGTAGAGAGAAGTCTGGATTCATAAGAAAGCATTAGCATTAGTGCTACTGTGTATAATGGGATTAAATGTGGTTTAGGGATTTTTTCCCCCTCTTTTCCTTTTTGTTTTGTTTTGTTTTTAGTTAGGTATTAAACAATTAGTCATCAAATTAATTTTAAATAATAATTTATAATTAAAGAAAAATAAAAGACAAAAAATATCCCCAAATGCCAAATTCATGATAGAGGACACAGATACCTGCATTTAAGCATGGTAATTTAACCATGGCAATTTAACCACTGCACAATTCCTTATAGGAACTCAAGCAGTTACCTATGTAGCACCAAAGAACAGCCACAGTGGTTTCAGAGAAGTCACAATAGGAACACGTCCAGGCTGCATTAAGGCCAGGCTGCATTAAGGCCACATTTGGGCAAATACCTATGTATTTTTGGTGGCAAATAGCAGGAAGGTTTAAAGTCAAAATAGGAGTCCTTAACAAACTCATCAGGTTCAGCTCCATCCTGATATTTCCTCAAATAAGTAAATTGAAAATTTCTATTGGCTTCAGAGAATGTCTGACCAAGCCAGAGCTGTAGCTAGGCTAACAGGTCAATACCTAGTTTCATATCAAGATGGCTTTACACTAAGTTGCCATATCCACATGGGCTTGTGGCAAGTGTTAATCACTTTGAACTGGTGAAGACAGTTTCCCAAAGATGGGTTGTTAGAAGAAAGTCAGGAATACTAAGAAATCAGATTTAAAATTAATTGTTTGATGTACTTTTCATGTGTACAAAAAAATGTCTGCCATTGACATCAGTGTCTTACAGTGATTTTTTTTTTTTTTTAAATTAAGGAAAACCAGAGAGGACTGATGTGTGAAGGCAGGACTTGTGGTGGAAGGCTGAGCCCTGAACCATGATGCTCCACCTCTCATGGCTGGCAGCAGGATTAAGCTGAAATGATCCCTTTTTCAGCTTGTTGTTTTTTTTTGAACTGCCTTCTTTTGTGCCTTTATAATAACAAATGAAATGCTTAGTAAAGGAAATCAAATTTGGATTTGCATGTATGCCATCCAGCTTTGTTCTAATCTTATTCATTGTATTCAGAATGAGAGAAAAGTCTGTTATGTCACTTAATTCAGTCAGTCATATCTCTGAAAAGTGGAAGCTTGAATGCATCTGAATGATGACCCGAGACGTGTGCCAGTGAAACTCTCCACTTCTTCTCACCCCTGAGATAACAGGCCGAGATTCACCACTTCTCCCATTTTGCGCCTTGCTGTACAGTTTGCTTTCTGAACATCCATCTGGCATTATTGTGCTTGCTTAGCAAAATTCATGACAAATAAAAAAAGGAAGATAATTTCTTCAAATTCTAAAGTAGCTGTTAAGCTACATCTGCCCATTCAATTCAACCACCAGCAAAGACTCTGCCTCTGCCAGACATGCAGCTGTACTTGCAGCCGTGATTCAAGTCTGGAAATTCATTTCCAGACTCACTAAAAATCTACTGGAGAGACATACAATGAGTAATATTTTCTGTTTTGTGTATGTATGGATTTAATATAGACAGAAACTTGGCAAAAGAACCTGCTACACATTTCCAACAGCCTATCCCTGTAGACTAAGTGTTAAAATATATATGTATACACTCACAGGCATACATTTATACATACTGAGATACATAGACTGCCATATATGTGTGTATATATATATGCACATGCAATCCCTTCTAATCAGTTGGACAGTTAGTAACACCAATTCTCTCAAAACCAGAGAAGAGAAAATTGTTGGGTTTTTTCTTAGAGTGTGTTACCTACACAGTGTGCAGACCTGAGTTCAGTAATCATGCTTTTGTTGCACACAGACTGTAAAATATTTATGGAGACAATGTGATTTGGGTCAAGGCATTAAATAAAGTAAAAGTTGCTTTATTCAATATGTGATGAACGGTATTCCATATTAAAAACCAGAGGGAAAAGTGTTCAAATGAAATAATATGCTTAAAACACATTCATCTTTTCAAAGTTCATAAATGTTTTAAGAAATGCAGAAAAACAAGTCTTGAAATCCATATTTACTGTACACAACTGAAAAAACTAATAGCATTTATTTACTCCATAGGGGGAAGTGACTAAAAAATTGGTATTTCATTATCAACAACAACAAAAATATTGTCCTTGGAAATTACCACAGTATTTATTGTTGGGCAAGTTACAATAGAGTTATAGCTCTTCTCTTGATAAATTAATACAGCTGTTAGGTCAACATTGATCTAGCCAGAAAATATTTCCTCCAAGTCTGAGCGTATTTTTGAAGCTTGAATTCTGCAATATTTCTGCATTAAAATATGTGGAGAACACAAAGTGAATTTACTTGGCTGTGTGACTTCTGCTTTTTAAACAACAAACATTTTGGAAAGACCTAATCCCATAAAAACTTAAGCACAGGCTTAACTTTATGCATATATGAGATCAAACATGCCCTTCAAGTAGTGAGTTTTTAAAGGAAAGCAACTTAAATGGCCAAAGGTATTAAACACTGCTGACCTGCAGGTACTTAGTCCATGTAAAATATGTGTAGAATACAGTATACAGATATGTAACTGTGCAATTCTTGCCTAATTGAGACTGAAAATAAACCATTATTTGGCTTTCATGTTGAATGGATCAGAGGAAATCTATCCAGCCTTTAAGACTTCACCAGATCCAGGACTTCCTACGTACCATTCTTCTTTTTCATCATGTACACCTCAACATTCAGTTTTTTACTTCTCCTGCTGGCTTAGTCTGTCAGTCTGTCACCTTCTCTTCCTGAACCTGAATTTCGTTGTCCCTCATACAACTGACTCATAGAACACTGGTTCTGCCTCTTTTTTTCCTTTTTTTTTCATTTACTCTTTCAAAACTTTACAATGCCACAGCGCTTAAAATAGCAGCTGTGTAATTACTACTCAGAAATGAGTTGTCAAGGCTGGAGGGTGTTTCCAAGCTCCCATATAAGTGCTGGGCTCATGTCATGATGCTCACACCCCGGGTCTGATGTCACATATGCTGTGAGCTACCACTGGAGTCAGGTGCCATGGCTTGCACAACCTGCCAAGCCATGAAGGTGCAGTGGCTCATTGCATGTCCAACGCAGATAGTTGTTGTTTTATTTGTTGCAATCTTCTAAAAACTAAAGACAAAAGAACCATGCCTTTTGTGACTTTTAAGCACTGTCAAGAGGATCTCAACATTAATTGGAGCTTAATAACTAATCTGAATGCTATTTCTGTTCATTTATATTTTGAATTAATTTGTTCGGGGTATTTTGCACTGCTTATGCCTTCTTCTCTGTTCATTCTTAACACATCTGACAGGCTGCTGCATAAGTAGAAGCAAAAATGCCACTGAACCCTCACAAAAGTCTTTGAAATAAATAGATATGTGTTACAGAAGAAAGTAATATATTAGAAAGGAATTCAGCCTCTGTCTTGTGCAAAAGCCAGTTAAAGACATCAAACTCAGTGCCCATTTGACTTCACAATACTCCCCCAGAGAGTCACTGTAAAGGACAGAATTTTCTTGTGGCAGTTCTGGTTTTTTCCTCTATGACAAAAATCTCTTTGGTGACTTTCAAGCCTGGATAAAGGAATGGGGCACATCTTGGTGAACTTTTACCAGATACCTGCATGTAGGAATTTGACCTATGAAGGGACATACTGACCCTAGAGAACCGTCAGCTCTAAGTGATAAAGTGGGAGAAGCAATATTTGATTTAGATACCATTTAAATAATTTCTGATTTTACTTTAGTCCAAATTCTTTCTTGATTAATGATGTGAAAACAGTGTCTCAGTATCTTCAGAATCAGTCAGCTCCTTTTGCTTGACTCCCAGTTATTAAAAAATACAGTTATGCTGTCACATTTATTTCTATAAAAAGTTGTGCTGTCATGAGAAAGGGAGTATTTGAGAAAGTCGATAACAAAATAAAGTTTTTACATTTTACTTTTAAAATATCCTAGATTTATAAGTCATATATACACTGTAGACTAAAACTATAGCACCAGATAAATCCCCACACAAACACACTGGCTATGCAAGAATATTTTTGCAACAAATGGAAGAAATGGAGGAGGAAACATACTGAAAATAAGAATGCCTAGCTAAGAAGTGTCTCTGAGATACTTTTTAGACACAAACTGTTGTCTAAATTCAAGGTAGGCAGCAGAAATGTGTTGCTACTATGCAGAGAAGAAAGCCAGTTTCTTCTTTTCCCTCTCTTGTGAAAGAAGACTCAGAATTAAGTAGGGTATCCTTCCTTCTGGGTAACGGGTACAAACTGTGATGTCACTTGCTTGGATCACAGCAGATCATTCTGTTTTCAATTTCTGTGTGTCACAGACCTTGCAGCAAAATATCCCTTTTTATATGTTTAGATTAAAATTTTTGGAAAAGTTTCAAGTATTCCCTCAGCAGTTCTCTTTTCCTCAGTTTGCCAGCAAAGCCAAAGCCCAGACCCATTTTTTCCATATCCCTGAAGCCTGTCTGAGGACTGACAGTTTTCCTCAGTACCTGAAGAAGCTCCAGTGCAAAACAAACAAAGACTTCAGACATGGTGCTGATGCCTCTGGTTTGGCTACCACACATCCAACAGGCTTCAGATGGACGGGACAATTCAGCAAAACTGCGAGAGCTTTGACACGTTATCAAAAACATTGTAGTTCTTTTGAATTTGTGATAGATGTAATTCATCATTATCCATTTTGCTGGAAACTATGGGGGTTTGACAATTTGTGTCAAGAGCTGCCCTTCACATCAGTTACTGTGAGTAACCTACACAAGATCTGAAAGCAGCCCCTCCCCAGAAAGGTTAACTTATTTTGGTAAACAGCCATCCATCAGTGTCCTTTATGTTCATGTCTGGGGATAACAGGGATTTCACCAACAGCATATATTTCTTTTGATCTTGGTACCACTGATAATTGCTGTTCTGTTTGTATCCATGCTGGTCATATGGGTGCCAATGGTACATGTACTTCCACTATATTTATTAGTTCACCCTGTGTTACCTGCTCCTGTATAAAGCTGGTACTGTCTGGCTGTCAGATTTAAAGTCTGGGATGACTAATGACTTCCCACAGCTAACTGTTAGAAAGACAGAAGCTTTTTTAATTGGGGCTTCCTGTCAGCTAAAACAAATGTCTCCTCTTCACTCTCTGCTGGAAGGGTGTCATCCTGAGCTCACTCATCCTATGAACAGTCCTGTCATCTTTATTGATTCAGGACCAAGTTTGATCCTCGTGGTGGCTGGGTTTCTAAGGCAGTGTATAATGCTTGACTTTCAACATATCAACATGGCATATCATGACTACTATAGAGATTCAGATATATTTTCTTTTCTTTCTTTCTTCAAGAGCATAGAAACAGTGCTTTTTCTGGTCTTCCTAAATAATCTGGTAAAAAGTATAGTTCTTGCAAATATCATTTTCCGCTTTATTATTTTTTTCCCTTTTAAGACACAAGAAAATCTAAAATTTTCACTTGTACATCAAATCTAAAATTTCCAGTCCCTGCATGAGGAGTTTGTCACCAAAAACCTAAAATATAATAGTCATTAATCCAACTAAGCACATATTTCATGCCCTCTACACAGTGATTTTGGCTGAGTCACCATTGCAATAGTGACGCCGAAGATATGGACCAATGCCAGACAAAGTCAATTACTTTGGTTTTCAGCATTGATAGGATGCAGCCACTTTGCACTTTTGCCTCTGCAAAGTCAAGTCAGAAAGGCAGGGCCATACAGCAATATATGATGATGCATATCCAAAGAGCAGCAATACCTGTGACTTCATTGCTATCTGCCAAATGAAAGCATTTATTTCAATTATAATTTTTAATTATATTCCTTTACTTCTTACTTATCTATTGATTTTCCCCATGATTATGTAATTTAAATTACACCATTTAAATATGCACAGTTTAAAATATTTTTGTTCTAAGAATAAAAACATACAAGAAATATAAAAATATAGCTACATTCATGTATAGTGACAAAGCCATATGAAGTAGATGTACTTGATTTGTAATACTGCATGGTCTAACTCAAAGAGGACACATAGGCTTTATATTACAAAGGGAGCTGAGCTGAAGACTTAAACCACTTATTTCAAAAGACTGAAATAGTCTGTCCCCTGAGAACTTTAGATACTTCTTTCACCTTATGTGCTAAACCTTGTTTTATATTCTGTAGTTGCCAATCTTCTCTCTATGTCTGCTTACTGATGTTCAGCCCTGCGGGTATGCTCCTTCAGTTTTTTCTTTTTACTGAGATTTGGGAGCCATATTCTAAAGTTCAGAAGTGTTACTGTAACCTTGGCCATATTTATGTTTGAACTGTTTCAAGGCTGCTTTTTCTGAGAGTAGACTTGTGTGAAGTTATTTTACCCAAGTGACATCTTGAAAATTACTCAAAGCAGATAATGCCCTTACTTGAATTATCAGGGTGAGGATCATGAATGCAGGATAAACTATAAGGAATGTGTTAACTGCATCAAGTTAATAGATAACCAAACCATATAGTAAAAAAGGATCTAATTTCAATTAAATCAGTGTACAGGTACAAAGGGAAAATAGGTTTGTTCAAACACAATGATAAAGGTAATTTAAAACATCAATACTTAAAAAAGCTATTGTGATTGGTTACAAAGTTGCTGTAGTGAAATCTAGTGGTTAAATATCAGTGGGATAAAGTGTTCTAACAGGTATATTCTTTCACTATAGAGTTAATGTGAATCATGACTATTTGGGTTAGTCAAGACCACGTGAGAGCAGTGCAAATTCAGTATCTGACAGACAGAGGAACTGTCACATTAAAACATATGAAGGCATGTGCCTTAAAATTTGGGGGCTCAGATGTGTTGAATAGATTTCTGGTTCTTTCTCAGTAAGGTGGGGTGTTGCAGAAAACTTGATCCTCTTGTCATGAAGCAGTTCTGTGGGGATGGCAATGAAGGACTAATGGCACTCAGGTGGCTTAGTATATATTGTCCCTGATATTCACAGTTCATTCACTCAAGACAGTCTCACTTACTCGCATCTCCAGGTTCCTGTATTGCTTGGGATGAAATCAGTGCTAAGCTGGGGTGACAAACCCTGGTGTGCAGACATGAGGACTGGGGGCAGGATGCAAGTACCTGTCTGGGTTAATTGGCATAAAGGCACATACCAGCCAGCACAACCCACTTTCTGCTGACCTTTGTTGCTTTCCAGCCCAATCTCATTTACACAACTCTTAAAAAGACCAGCTGATCTACAGCCAACCAGAAATAAAGCCTCTACATGAGAGCACTTGTGCTGTCTCAATACTAGACTAAACAATCTGACACCCAGTTGCAATGTGTGAGTGACAGAGTCAGGAAAATAAGCTGAAGAGGAAAAATAAGGTCTTTGCCTCAAGTGCTGTTAGAGGGGTTGATTATTGTTTTGCATTCAGTGCCAAATATGTGGGTATATATCTTATTTTTTAAATATTGCACAGCAGTTCCTCTCCTTTCCCTAAAAATCTGCCTGCTGGTTAATTTCATAGATATCATCTGAAAGGCAGAGTTGCCAGCTCCATGTAACCCACCCCAAACCTAACAGCTGTACTTGTGCACATGCAGCATCGAGCCATCTGTGCAATGTAGCACAAAGCACTTACTTGACTTAGTAAAGGACAAGACAGAAAAGCTTTAGAACTGTTAAGAAACCTTTCTTCTGAGGAGTGTTTTGGCCAACTTGCTCCTTGTTTCCTGGGAAGCGTGCAGAAGCGGGTGTCTTGGAAGAGCCGCGAGGAAGTCTGGCTGAGCGGGGTAGCGTTCCTTCTGTGGCTTGCGGTGTGTGCACACCACCATTGGTGGAACAAATGGTAGCCATATGCTTCCTCCTGCTAGCTAGCTAGGCATATGTGACCACTGCCCTCCTTATACCAGCTCCTCTGTGTTACCACTCGAAAATCCAGCTCCCCAGGAAGGACCGATCTTGTTGATGTGATCTTTGCCAGGACCCATACCTAGGAGCAAGGAAGACGTGGCAGAAGCATATTCCCTCTCCTTTAGTGGCTGACTTCAATCTGGCTAATTTGCCTTTGTAAGAGGAATGAGTGGGGGGTTGTTCTTTTTCTTCTTCCCTAGTGTCTGTGGATTAGAATGGAGACAGAGAATGATTCAGCAATCACTAGGGTGACAGTCAGGTTTGATGGATATATCAACACTTTCATTTAATTTGTTTTTTGGTTTGTTGTTTTTTTGTTTTGTTTTGTTTTGTTTTTTAAGAAATAATGCAGCTCAAACACCTGACTTTCAAAAAACATGCTAATTTTAATTATGCTTTGTACTGGTGTGTCTCTTGACTTCCATTTGATTAGTTATATGTTGCAATATTGGAAAATGAGAACAGTACCCAGACTGTAGTGTCACTAATTCACTCTGGCTATGGGACGTGACAGTTCATATTCGGTGCAAAGTGTCAGTTTCAAGTACCTTGAAATGAAGTTAATAAAATTATACAAAGAATTAATTGCCCAAGAAGCTTGGGCTGAAGTTATGCTTCCATCAAGGTTTTGAATAGTGTACTCTATGGAGTGGGAAAGAAAGCAGGATCTTGATTCAGCCAGTTTTGGATTCCTTTTCTAAATAGAAATCAGTTGTAGGAGTGAAATCTGGACTATTTTTTACAACATTTTAAGTATTTGAGACTATTTGCTTCATTCAAGGTCTATTCTAATTAAAACATGCCTACAGCCCTGGGCTAACGATTCCTTCAAAGCATTTTGCATTTGAGTCTTTCAAAAACAATCAATGTCTTTGAAAATAGTGAAGTAAGCCTCATTTATAAGAATAGTTGTGGCTCCACCCCTGAAAACAGGTGTTGCAGGAATATTCAGTTTCCAATCACATGACAGTGGAAGTAAAGCTCGCTGGATGTGATCAAACAGCTTAGGGAAACTGGCAATGTATTTTTTAGCTACAAGAAGAGAAGTGAATCAATAAAGTATATTTCAAACTGCATCTGAGATGCACACAGATGATCTCTCTCAGCTGATATTTTTGTTGGTGGAGTAAAAGGTTGATAGGATTAACAGAAAAATAAGTCTTAAGTCATGTCAAAATGAGTTCAAATAGATATCTATAAGAAAATAAAATATGTGGTGAGTCTTTCTCATTGAAACCTGAATGAACATTGTGGACTGCTATATTGTATGTATTTTTTTTCAGTAAATTAACTTAAACCCCTTAAGTAGAGTGGAGTTTCAGTCACAGGGAACTCTTGATTTGCTTTTGCTTTTCAGTGGAGCCTGTCCTGCAGGGCAGTTACTGCTTGGGTTGTTATTAAAGTCACAGTTCATAAACCATGAAGATAGGCATAAATACTCCCATCACTGAAATGCATAAATCAGCTTGAATTTTCTCTAAAATCAGATACAGTTCAGATGTTGAACAGTTATTTCAATGGGAAGGAGAGTTTTAATTTCTTCAATAAATGAAATTAAGAGATCTAATGCTTGATTGGCAAGTGTGTAGGTGGATCTGATGACTAAAAGGAAGGAACTCCTCTTGAACAGAGAGGAAAAAAGTGGGAAATGATACTTCAAAATATTTTGGCATTAGAGACAGTTAGAGATTACTCTCTAATATGGATTTCATATGTGAAATTATGGAGCTGATGAAAAGTAGTCTTCTCATACTTTATGCAAACATACTTTGCACAATGTACAAAGATCTGGGAGTATTTTGATAAATTTTCAAACCTGTGAAATGGGCATATTTATACTTATTTTACATAACTCCCAGAGGATTATTGAAGGAACAGGGTTATATTGTTCTTCATGCAGTGCAAACTAATAAGAAAACAACATGTTTCAGAGCAGGTATGGTCTAGGTGCATCTAAATGAATACATAAACAGGATGGAACCAAAAAAAAAAAAAAAAAAAGGAGGAATAAAGGAATTTGGAGATTTGGCTGCAACTATATTACATTATGTTGGAAAGTAAAGCAGCAGTTAGTGTTAATGGGAAATCTGAAGGTGGCTGGAGCAGAACATACAGATGGATTCAGCTGGACATGAGGATTGCAGCAATGATATAACAGATATTAATGTTTCCTGTGTTCAGGTGCAACTGGAGCTGAAATTTCACTGGTATGAACTTCCAGTTTGAATTAAGCTCCTAAGTCATTATCTTTTGAACCCTCGAAAAGAGTATAGCTACTTTATCATCAGAGACTAAAGACTACCCTCTTACTCAAGAGCATCTGGAAAAAAGCACTTATTTTCCTGCTGGAGGTTTGCCCCCTGGCATCTTGTCCAGTTTTGTCTCGATGTGACTGAGCAGACTAAACTTGTACGTTGCAATCAACAAAACACACTAGACAATTAGTAGACATTTATTTTATTTGGAATTATACACATTTTCTCTCATAGAATAGAGCTTGTGCTTCCTACTATCAGACAAATATTGGGCTTAAAAGGAAAACAGCAGCACTCTGCTGCTTTAAGAGCAGAGACAGAAAGGCTGAAAATTAATTTTTAGTTAGTCTCACATGAAATGTCTGGATGTGCTTAGAAGCAGGTGTTTTGATATAGGTCAATTCAATCTACTTTTTGTAGTTTGCTTTTTTAAAGTAGAAAATCTAAAATGTTTTGGTAGAACTGAATTTTTTTTTAGGAAACAGTCCTATGAATATTTTATTTTATGCTGGAAAAGCATTCATACAAAAAGTGACCAGACAGCTCTGCCATAATTCTTGCTAGATTTATTAGTATTTGTATTATATTTTGTTAAGTAGATACACAGGCCTTTGTAGATTTGTCTTTTTATAACCTTTACAGCTAAATTTTAACAGAGAAAGTTAGAAACTGAAGATCATGTATCTGTTCAGGACATTGAATTTCATACACCTTATATGTGGAAACTAGCATGTTCCAAGAATTTTCTCTCTTCTCTTGTCTCAGCTTTTGATAATCTTCTGGAAGGATCTGGGGCTCTATCTTTCTGACATTCCTAGGAGGAATGAGAGCTAATACAAATGGATTGATCCTGAGAGCAAAGCTAGAAGATTAAGAAAACAGGTAACAGACTTAGCCAACCCCTCTCTTTGCCTCAAGAAGCCACTTTACCTTAAGCAGTCACTTTACAGACCATTGCAAACTCACTCATAATCTATAAAATGCAGATATCCATCACTTTTACTAGGTGGTGTCTGTACCAATAGCAGGGATAAAATGAGATTACACGTTGGTTGCTGATTTCTCACCATGAGTCCACAGCCATAAGAGCAGTTAGAGGAGCTCTGTGGGATAAAACATTCACACACACAGACCCACGAGACCTTATTAAACTTAATAGTTCAGAAATGCTATGAGCAGTTATATGAAAAATTAGAGCCTGGCATCATGCACAGATGAACAGATATTTCTCTATTTTTTCAACTTCTCTCTGTGATCTGCATGGGAGAGGGAAGGCTTCTTGAATCTCCCTGAAGTTATGAAGAAAAAAAAAGAGAAAAGATGAACTAATTTAAAATCTACCCCAAGGGAAGGTTCTTGGCTCTAGTGTGTTTAAAGAAGATTTCTAGAAAACCTTTTTCTTGGTCTTCTTCATTCATTTACTTGACATGCTCTTTTCCTTGAGGGATTCAGGTGCATCCACTTCTGCCACTCTTGGTGCACAGACTTAATTGTAGAGATTACAGAAGTGACATCTCCTGTAAGCTGATCTTATTCATCCATGACGATAACAAACCTGACAAAAGTTTGAGCTTGGTCAGTACCACACGAGCTAAGAACTGATGATCTTGGCCAGAGTGTTGATTTTCACAAACAGCTGTGCTGAGCGCTGCATTCCCAACTGGTGTGTTTCCTGTTGCATTTATCAGAGCCTGCAGTGGATTGAGCTGGAGAAAAGGAGGCTCAGGGGAAACTGTGTCACTCTCTACAACTACCTGAAAGGAGGATGAGCAAGATGGGGGTTCTGCCTCTTCTCCCAGGCAACGAGAGAGAACATGACAGGATCCAAGCTGCTCAAGGGTAGGTTAAGGTGGGACATTAGGAAGAATTTCATCATGGAATGGGTTGTGAAACATTGGAATGGATTGTCCAGGGAGGTGGTGGAGTCACCATTCCTGGAGGGGTTCAAGAAATGACTGGATGTGGCTCTTAGTGCTGTGGTTTAGTTGACAAAGTGGAGATGAGCCAAAGGTCAGACTCAAAAATCTCAGAGGTCTTTTCCAGCCAAATTGATTCTGTGATTTTGTGATTCTGAGCTCAGTGTTTGCTCTGGGAACCACAGCTGGAAGGAACCATTGCCTTCTCAGTGCTGAGATGAGTAGGTGCATTATCTTCTCTTCCAAGGAAGGTACGTCAGATCAACTACAAACAGTTATGCGGTATTGTAAGAATGATGGCACCCAAAAAGTATCCAGTTCATAGTACTTTGGGAATTGGATGAGGACTTTGATATATCCAAAGCCTGACGGAAACCTTAGACCTGTCATTTTGTGCAAGGAAGAATACACTTGATATTTTATGGTATTTGAATCCTAGGATCTATTTTCCTAAGAACAGTTTTATGTTGTAATGATTTTAGTTTTACAGACTCACTGGAAAAGTGATTTTGCATTTTACAGCTTCTATTTGTCTTCTCAATCATATGTTTTACAGATTAAAATAAGAACAGGAGACTGATATTTGTGCAGGCAGGGAATATTACAAGATCCTTCTTTACACAAATAGATTAGTGACAAATCTTAAAAGCTCAGTCAACTCTACTAGCAATTTTAATTCTCCTCCTAACAGCTTTTGATAAATACTTGTGAAAAATGAACTCTAATGTACTTCATCTGAGTGTTCCAGAGTTTGGAGATCTTAGTGTCAGATACTAAAGAGGGTTCATAAAACTACATTTACGAAACAAGTAAAGTATGTAAGGGAGCTCTTTGCGAGATAAAGGCACTGCAGCTTTGACATATGGAAAGTGAGATTTCTAGTAAGTGCTCTTTGGAGTGATGATCCTATTAGCAAGCCCATAGCTTTATAACAACTAAGTTGTATGGTATGACAAGTCACACTTCACTAAATCAGACAGTTTGCACTTGCTTGCTTTTAATCAGTTTGTGAGGAGCTTGCCATCTCTGCATTAACTGCGTAAATTAGGAAATGCTACAACAATGCTTGAACAGAAAGTTTTCAGGATTTTCCGAGGTGCATCTATTACCTCAATTAACAGTAAGCGTGTGTCCTTGCATTGTGCTCCAACAGATATTCCTATTGAATGCGCTACTTTGCTGATAAAGTGGTATTTTTATTTTAGAAAATAAATTTTAAACAGAAGATACCGTGTAGATTTATTAATGACTTAACTATCCAAAATCACATCCTGGATAAATTCCAATTTGGGTAATATATTTGCTGCTTAGTTAAAGTTAACCTATCTTCATAATTAGATACACTGGGATACTCCAGTGGAATAACTTGAGGTCAGTTGGAATTGTATTAATTTACACCAATGAAGATCTGGCTCAATACTTTTCCTCACTTGCCCTAGGATCTCACTAGGGAGACTATTAATAGAGTGGCAACATCACAAGGGAAAGGAAATGGGGAAAGGGGAAATTGAATAAGTCTTTAAAAATAAATTTAATGCAGTCAAGACTACAGACAGTGTCAGAAATGAAATTCTAGTTATGCAGCTGCTGCGTACACTCGCCATGGGACAAAGTTCTTAATTTTTCACTGTAGCACTTTCTGTATTCAGCTTTCTCCTATGGCAGTTGGTGTATTATGCTTACAGTGCATCATTCAGGTAAATTCTTTCCTATTGTTTTTATGTATCCTTTTGTCCATCCATCTGGATTGATCTGCATCCCCTCTTAGACTCTGGGCCAGGGGACCAGGAAGCTCATTTAGTGCCATGCCTGTGTGTCACCAAGTGAACACAGAATGAGATGGGGCATGACAAGCAAAGCCACAGCAGTGTTCATCGGTGCTTGGGGCAGACCCTGCTCCACTGGGCTTGTTTCACCTCCTGCTGAAAACCCATCACAGCCTTCAGTCCCTACTGCTGGAGCAGGAGAGAAGGAGACAGTGAGACGTGGGGGACTTTCCCCCTCTTCAGGGCTGTCTACTCTGCTGTGTCTTTGAACACACCCATGTATGCATGTACACACAAACTCAAATTACACCTGAGTTCTCTGAGTTCTTTGAAAGGGAATTTGAGAACAATGGAACATGACTTAAGTTACTGCTTGCTTGCATGCTTGAAGTAGGTCTCAGACCTGCTACCAAGTTGGCTTCCTCCAAGTCAGTAATGGCTTATGGAGAAGGAGAGTAGGCACTCCCAGCTTGATTTTCAGCTGCTCAAAAGTGCCAGCAAACCTTGTTCAAAATCATGCCTTTATATCTCATGTACATAAATGTAAAACATTTGTTTTTTTCTGTCAGTCAAAGTCCAAATAATACCATTGACTTTAATGGCAATAAAGTTTAATAAATTCATCTTTCTGTGTCAATATTGCTATAATACTTAAATGAGTTAATTTAACTGTGTTTGCTCTATGGTTTATTTTCAGCAAAAAAATCCAGTCTACAGAGAGAAGATATTGTATGGCTTTCATTTGCATTTATTTTATATTTGCAGTATTTGACATCAGACATAAATCTGTGCATATGTGCTGGTAAATACTGTCATTATGTTTTAAAAGGGTGAATCTTTACAGGAGTGTACTTAAACAAAGAGTTATTGTATCACATCTTCAATCAAAGCTATGGACACTAATACTGCTTTTAGGATGACTTCTTTGTTTGTGCTATACATAATTTTTATGCATTGTGATCTGGCAATGGACATGATGTTAATGACAATATACTTTCCATTAAGCAAGCAGTAAGGTTGGATCCAGCCTGATTTATAAAACAACAACACAACAACACTAGTTAGGGCATTGTATTCTACTTGCCAGATGGTTAACTCCCATGGGTTAATGAGTATACCCAAATTCTAGATGATTTAAGATGTCCTGCGGATATTTCCTTGGGTACGAGGATTGCTGGCTGTTAATTTACATGTGTACTGTATTTTTCCCTCTCTCTATTGGTCTCATGAGGATTCTGAATTTCTTTTTCTCCATAAAATGCTAATAAGCCACATTTAACATCTTCCCCTTTTGGTGCTCTGACCATCAAAACATTGTTTTCAGATTTCAAACACTTCATCTATTAGACCAAATTAGTTCCTCAGAAAGAACCAGGAATTGGAAATTTGTATATATATATACAGATACAGTCTCTCACTCTCAAACACTTATATACATAAATACATGTGTATGTACATATATATATATATAAATATACGTATTTATATACATAATACACACACCCACACCCACGCCCACACACCCTTTCCTTCTCACCTTTTGCATACTATTTTCATAAGTGCATTTTCCTGGAATTTCTCATTACTTCAACACAAGAAAATAGTTGAGCATATTAACAAATTTTAGCCAACTCTAAAAATCTAAACTATTGATTAGTGTGGATTAAATCTGCACTTTGTTTTATACCAAAGAAAAAGTCTGTGTTTCTGTGTCACAGAGGGTTGTTATCGTTCTTGACAGCTGAAATCCCTGAAAAGAATTTCTCTATAGTGGTGTTACCTCTGACTCTGCCTCACTGGCACACATTCACCTTGAGAGAGAAGAGTTTTAGAAACAACATGAAAGGCTTTCATCTAGAGGGAAAAGACATGATTTAAGGACAGCTGTTTTATTCTTGCATGCGGGGAAGAAGAAAAAAAAGGTGAGGAGAAATTGCAGGGCAGTATGTCAGAATTTCAATGTTAACTGAAATAGAGATAGAGCAAGCTGTTTTATCAACATAACTGGCCACCAGCCTTGTTCTGGTTTCTAGCCCCTCTGTATTATCAGGTCACCTTATACCCCTCTTGTACATTCAAAAACACAGAGGATTAGGTACTAGGAAAGCTGAGGAGGGATGGTTGGCAAATGAAAAGAGAGAGCAGGAAATGAGGAACAGCTCTTTTGTACAGAAATATTCGTGCTGATGTCATGAAATAGCTCACAGTCATGTTCCTTGTGGCATCAGTTGCTGGCATCGTTTTGTGGAAGATACTCTAATGGAAAGTTCTTTTCTGATTCTCTATTATCTGTGTAAGGGACACATGTTCCCTTTTACCTATATAGAGGTTGAATTTAATTTAAAAAAACCCTACTAAACTCTTAAGATAAACAATATCCTGAGGCAACCAGTTGCACAAGGTCAGCACATATATTGCATAAATAATTTCTTTTTTGTTTAGATAAAGTGCTTTTTTTCTACAACTTTTTGTATCTTTCCTAATTTTTGTTAAAATGGTATTTTAATTTACTTTTTACTTTTCAATTCACTCCTCAGAGCATTTTATTTGTCTTTTTTAATTCATTTGTTTTCTGCATGTTGCTCAGAACCCTTTTTGTACATCTCCTGAGACCTGAGTGTGCAATGTGGTTCAAGCATTGCATGTTACTGCTGTTTCTACCACTCACAGCAGCAGCAACAAACCTGGTGTTTACAGAAGACTCTCCACCCTTTTAGAGATATTCACTGACTTCTGGATTATTTCTATCACTTCTTCCTCTTAGAATGGCAAAATTTCAAAATGAGATTTAATATGAGGGAAAGCCATCATAACTGCAAAGAAAAAAACCACCTATTTTGCGGCATTCTATATGCATATTCTCCTCATTTTTTCTACTATAACTGTACTAAACCAGAAAGTTTTCCTTGAACTATTAATTTAAACTTTTTTTCCCCTCTGAGTCACCTCAGTTAATTTCAAAACCAGCATTGTGAATGAGGTAGATGATTTCTTCCCATCAGCATCACTTGATGAGAATTCTGTTTCCCCACAGTAAAACTGAGGTACCTGGAAATACCATTCAAGTATTTCAACAGCACATAAACCAAACATACAGAGCCATTAGAAAATGAGAAATATAGCGGACCTTCATCAGCATATTTATATACCATTTCATATAGAGACGTCTCCAAGCAAATTTGGATTCACTACTGAAGTGAGTGGTTGATGTTCAGAAAATCTGTCATCATATCTTAGTGCTCCAACTTGGTTTTCGAGCTGGGGATAATGTGGCAGGGATGCAGTGTGTGCCCTGTCCTGCTCCAGGGAGGAAGGGGCTGGCAGGGTAAGCTGCCATTCCATCCCTTCCGCCTAGTGAAGCATATCAGTAACCTGAGTCAAAGACAGGGAGTGTTGAAGACAGAGAAAGTGGAGGCACTTCTACCCTGTTGCCCATGACAATTTGTGAGCAGAATGCTGGCACGCACAAGGTACTGAGCCACCCACAGTGCCCTGCGTGCCTGCATCCACAGCAGCCTGGGTCAAGAATCTGCAAGACACCTTTTGTCTGGCTCCTACCCCAATTTATAGAAACCTGCTTCCCTGACTGCAAAAACCTTATTTCCAGACCTGGGTAAAATGATCAGAATCCATGACTTGAAGATTTACTCGGACCTCTGCAGTTAATTTGTACCATGAAGATCCATTCCATGGAAAGCCCTTCTGAGGCTGGAGATGGGCCTCAGATACCTGCACAGATCCCCAGAAGAGTGCTGAGCCAGGTATACACTGTTCACTCTGCAGGTGTGTGCACTTCACTTTTACCAGTTTCCTGGACTCATTGTTTGGTCATTAGGAGCACTGCCCTCTGCCTTCAAAGCACACTTTAAAATGGCAGCTCATGCTCCATGTACCTGTCTGGAGACCTAAAAGCCTGGATGCTGCAAACAGGTCTGGTGTCATGGACTGAGACTGAGACAGCCACCATGACCAACCACACAGTTATGGGATAACATCGGAGCAGAAATACAAGGCTATACTGTCAGCAAAATGCCTGAGGGCTCACAGTGACAAACCATCAGCGCTACAGGGACTTTGTTTACAACCCTGCCCTTCTGCCTCAGCTTTTTACATATCCACAAATATGCAAGATCTGATCCCAGGGAAGTAACTCCCTCATAGTTGTGGTGGGAGGTAACTGTGGCTACTGTATTTCATCTTCTCTGGGAACAAATAGCTGATTCAAAGTTGTTGGTTCCTGATAAGGAGCATCCTGGCTGGTTTCTTACTGACAGGACAGCTGGCAACTGGAAGATGGGGAAGCCTGCTCAGGGCTCCTTAATTCACAGAATCCTGGTAACCAGACAAGACATGAAAGTGTAATTTTATATGGAGCCTATTCTCTGCTCATTGAGTAAGTTTTCAACTTAATCTCTTAAGGCCAAAACCATAAAAAATCCTGACAAGTATCTCATCATAAAAGCACCTAATTCTATTTTCATGTACAAAATCTAGTAATAATACAGTTAAGAAACCGACAGTGTAGTGGGCAAAGGAACAAGCAGCAAACAAGAAAAGTATAGACTAAATGAGCCAATACATGGAAAGGGTTACAGGCTGAATGCCCATCTATGGAAATCTAATCAGCATGGGCTGAATACGACTCTGCCACCCAAACAGAGCATTATAGGATGCCAGCTGCATCTGCTTCCCCTCCTAGTTATTCCTATTTTTGAGCATAAACCAAGCTCTTAGGGAGTAACTTGTAATAGCATACCCAAATAAGCAATGCTGTGAGAGGTGTTGTAAACCTTTAAATTGCCATTAGCTAATCAAAATCATTGTTCAGTGACCATTATATTTTATTAAATGACCACTGAATCAGAATGTTCTTACTGATTTTCAATTACAATGTAGAATAATTTCCAAGACTCAAGAGCACCCATTAGCAGCACTGGGACCACTGAAACCTCCGCTACCAGGAGGAAATTCAGTGCTTAAGAAGCTAAGTTAATTTCTTCTTGTAGCTGATTATTTCTAGGCAAACATATTTCAAAAAAGATTTCCTAGCAGTAACTAATGTAGTCACACACAAGGGTGTGACCTTCCTCTTTTACTTTCGAAAAGTCCCATCTCTCCTGTTTGAGAAGGGGTAAGCGGGAGCAACACAAAACAGGCACATGGAAGGGCAGAACTTCTTCCTCTGTGAAGGGATAATGCCAGAGGAATGGAGGATTACAACATCTCCCACCTTGAAGTGGATTCTTCCCTAGCACAGGAGCACCTCAAGAAATAAAATACTTTTAGAAAGGTTGAGACATGACATATTAAATCTGCTATGTATTGTGAAAATGCCTTTCAACTTCTATAATTAGAAATGTAACAGTAACTAACATTTGTGAAGTCTTCCTGCAGTGATAGAAGAGAGGGATTTTGTGATTTACATAACTATGGGGAGCATTTTTTACAGAAGAGTAAAACACATTCTGTGTGTATGAGTGCTCCTGCAGAGAAATCTCTTTTCACTTAGTATACTGGTGAAGGTAAAATAATGAATAGCCAGGTAGCAACGAGTTAATTCTCCCAAAGAAACAGAAGCACGTAGTTAAATACTACATCACAAATTACCATTTTTATGTCACCACCTCACCATGACTTTAGCACTAACCTATCTCTATCTTCATACTCTCATTAGGATATAATGCATATTCATGGTCCTGATTATATAGCCACTTTCTTGACTTGTTTTAATTGTGCATAAAGACATTGTGACAGGAGACCTGACCTTTTCAAGATCATTTTCTCTCCATTACTTTTCACAAAGCTATTAACTTGTCGCCTTCCATAAGATTGCAATAATTTATTTCCCATTAATAAAAAATTCCTGGTGCCATGCAAATTAAAATTTATTCAGCAAATAGAATTCTTAGGATTATTTTCTAATGGCTTTATATACTTCCAGTTTAGGAAGAAAAATAATATTAATGGATACAGGCTGAGTGGATAATTGCATACATCGGAGAAAAATGAATATACAACTGGTACTGAGGCTTACTGCACACCAATTACCCAGAAGAGTTCCTTTACTCTTTTTTTTTCAATAAATATATTAAATAATTTATTGGGGATATTATTATAATCTTGAAATTATTCCCATTATATAAAGGGCTTGGCAACCTGATGCGCAAACAACAAATGTTGGCGTTAGAAAATCCACACTAAGTAAAAGTTCTTCTAAGTGTAAATGAAACTAAGGGGAGGAGTAACTTTGACAAAGTTGCAACAGAACTGCAATAGAATTAGAGAAGGGTTTCATGATGAAGTGGTAGACATAGTTTGTATTTCTCAACATTTTTCCAATAGGAATGAATTATGCTGAAATTGCATAACATGCTAATGACACAAAGGCTTAGGTTTTCTGAGAACTTTTCAGTCTTGTGCACTTGATAAAAATCTTAATATAATAGGAAAACCAGAACATCATAATTCAGCATTATTTATTTCCTTTTTATTACAGCTGAAAGTATGACGTGCCCATGAACTGATTTACATAAGTTCCTGTTGGGGAAAATAGCTCAGGGAGGTTTCAAGCTATGTGTTAGTGATATACAGTAACTACTGCACAAACAGATATTTCAGTGTTTAGAAGCTGGCATAGAAACTGTAAGCCATGTGATAGCAGCCAGTTCAAGTCCCTGACCATCTACAAGAGAGTGATGACAATAAAACTCGGTGACATCTTGTCAGAACATTCCAAGACTGTAGAAAAAAGAAGCCATTAAACTCTTTACTACAAAGTCACAGAGAAGTGAGCTGAAAGGGGAACCCTTGGTTACCTGCTCCCTCTGCCAAACAACTCAAAGTAGTTCCCACTCCAGCTCAGTGCAACTTTAAACACTTGCTTAGAAATCTTTTAAAACCTGCCATTGTGCATTGAGTAGCTTGGCTAAATGTAGGACAACAAGGTGTTTAATTCATTAGCAAGTTGGACTCTAAAGGGAAATATGGAGAGTTGTATGGAAAGACATATATGCAAGGAGAAAGAAGGAATGGTTGGGGAGGGAAAGTAAACAAGAGCACAAACCGCTGCAAGAACAAACCCTGGAAGAAAGAGCTCTAAATGCCCTTCTAAATGTTCTTCTGCCTGCAAGTTCATGGTAAGGATTCAGTGATTAAACTATGCAATGTCCCCAGTCCCTTAAATATGCAAAACTAGTTGCCATGTGGACCTCACCTTAAGAATCAAATTGCAAATAATTTCAAAAATCCAATTTAATTTTGTAGTTTATCTCAATGCAAGGGGAAAAAAAAAATCAGAAAATCTGCTGGCTTTTTTTTCGGTTGGCTTATACTTGTTCAAATCCCACATTCTCTTTTCCTGCCTTAATGTAACTAAATGAGTTTGTTAGCCAAACCTGTGATTTATCCCAGAGCATAGGTGCTCTGTCACACTTTAAATTCACAGTCAGAATTAATTCAGACATTTTGTATGCCTGCAAATCTCCTAAGGAAGTGTTCATAGTATAACATGAATGGCAAACATTCAGTAATAGAAAAATCATTCAAATCTATTCCAGTTTTATCAAATCTATTCCTTTCCTCACACAAATTACTTTCACAAGTCCACAGTGGTCATTACTGATCCCTGAATACTTACCAACAGTAATCACAGTGATGCAGAAAATTAATTACAGCTTGTCTTTCATAGGATTGATGCCTCTTTCCTATTAGTAGAGCATCAGTACCTTTTACGATAGAAGGTGAGGAAGAATGGTTTAAATGTGCAAACTAGTGAAAGTTGAATAATATGACAAGGTAATTTCTAATGAAAAAGTTATTGTAACCTTCTCTGTTAATAGGTCTTTGCTAATAAGGACCAGGTTTGTACTGATGCTGAAGTTGTCTAGAAAAATTTGGTGTTTCCTTGTGCAATTGCCTGCATGTAGCTGCAAGACCTATCATGAAACAGTTATATTAGGGATTTCAGTGGAAGTTGGAATAATTTAATTGGCAATTTAGGCTGTGTTTGTATTTGAAAAATTACAGATTTAGGACTCTGGGAGAAAGTGCTGGCAAAAAATGATGTTTTTCTTAATGACAAAAGATGAGTGAACATGAACATTTTTGTTTGCTTTCACAAAACACTGTAAGGGAGTCTCAAAAAGCCTTAAATCAAATATTGAAATATTTATTTCAGTGAAAAAGCCCTGAACTAACAAAAACCCCAAAATCAAACCTCAATCTGTTTACACAGAGGATTCTTTCCATTTCACTTTTGTAGGAAAAAAAGCAATTTTATCAAATGCATTTGTTAGAGGGCTTTACATCTTACACCACGGTCCACTGACCCATGCTGTCTGCTAATATTTAAAGCAGAAAAACACGCTGGACCATATTTGTATTTGGGGCAACTTCGCAGCAGTGTTGAAATAAACAGATACACTGGGGGATTAACTGGGTCTGGTTTGCCTGCCACAAACCCAACAACTTTATTTTCCAGCAGTCAACAGTATTCTACATTTATTACAAGAATACAGATCTTATTAAATCATTGCATCACTTGTGTTTCCCCACACTGATGCTCACTTACCATTAAACTGAGCTCGGCAGCATTGCAAAGATCTTCTTCTCTTGGCCTAATTCAATGGTCTAAGCAAACGTGACAAGTACACATATTCACAAGGCAATATGATGTAAAGGTGGGGCTTTGCTCCCCTTTACTTTGCAGATGGGGATATTCTGCACGTCTCCCACACATCTCCATCCAAATGCACAATATGGATGTTTTATCTTTCACAACAGGAACCTTCTGTTCACAGATATGTCAACATTCCTGAGAATATTTCTGAATTTTGCAGGATGGGACCTTACCTGAATACCAGATAGTTTGTCCTGTGAGAGTGATACAATACAGAGAGGAAACTCAGCTCTCCCCGAAGCCCTAATATTCTCTATGGCTATCAAATCTAAGAACTTAGAAATCATTGCTGCTTATTAACATGAGTATGAGTCTTGGCTTTTACTTTGATGGAGCCAAGATTTATTTGAGTCTTGATTTTCCAGCAAATAATTGATATGAATATTATAAAACCTAGCTATGTAGCAAGATATGGCACCTTACATACAAAGCTGATGTTATTTTCTCATTTAGTATGAAGCAGAAGCTTATATCTGTAAATAATAATGTGCCACATTTTTTTAAGTTGTTTCTGTCCAATTTTTGCAGAAAAATACAAATATGCAGTTTAAAAAAAAACAAACCATGGTACAACTAGGAGGATACACATAGGCATAGAACTGATGCAGACAATATATTCTATAATGTTCTGATGCACCATACCAACGATTTGTCCTTAAAAGCAAGCATACTATCAAGTGAGAAAGTAGACTTACATTGCAATTATTTTCCTATTAGCTGCTGCCCATTGCTCCTGACAGGTATAAATTAGATCTCGCCAGGTTGCCTACAGATTAATGAGTTCCAAAACTGGCATTTAATTGTTTGGGAGTAAGAGGCAGAAAAGGAAGCTATCTGCAAAAAAATCTTTATCCACCTGTGATCAGAAGATATTATCCTTTCTTTCTGCCTTTCCTTTCTCCCCTGGCATCGCTTGGGTGATAACTGACACTTCTATCAGAGGATTCCTTTCGACGCAGCAGAAACTTGCAGCTGAGGCAAGGCCAGAATTAATAATCTGCGTGAGCAAACACACAGCTGCTGTTTGTGGAGAGAGATTCTATTAACGAACAGTGAATTCTCATAATTAGCTGAGCGGTTTCTGCAGCTGCCTGCCTGACCCCAGACTACACAAATTGTGGGTGGTGTTCAGCCTCTAAATCAATCTTACCTAATTACTATAAGCATGTTCCTCCAGTCCTAATGACTGGGGGGGTAGGGGGAGTGGGTATGGGGAGGAATAGACATTTCCTTACCCATTCAAATGTTCCTCTTATTAGATTCTCCTTTGTGCCTAAATTCGTATTTTTTCTATTAGCATTTCTAAGGGTATACAGGTGTGGTTACAAATCAGAAGCACAGAAGTATAATTCATGTCCTACAACCATGTGCCAGTGTGCGTCTGCTTTGCAAACAGTAGCAAAATGTGTGCTTGTTGGAAGCATCTGCCTTGCTTCAATTCACAAAACATAATTTAAAACACACATGTCTGTCTGGATTCAAAGTCTTTTCTCTGCCCTACTTCCCCTCCCCCCCAGATTAATGTGACAAAAAATAGAAAATCATGAATGGTTGTGCCTTCGTCTGGTCTGAAGCACGGTTACTACTGTCTTGTCACGTGGCACCCAAGAAGACAAGCACATTTGTCACTTGGGAAAAAAAGGGATGACTTTCCCTGACAGCCCCATGCTCAGCGAGGGGCTTCGTCTTCCCAAGCTGGGGAGGAGCACGGAGCCAAAGGGCTCACCTGCACGGAGGTGGCAAACCTGGGGCACCTCCACCTGTGGCAGTGCACCAGGAGTGCAGCTGCTGTCCCTGCACGGTGTTGGCAGCTTTTATTTCTGGCGGGGGAAATGTTAATCAGTATTGCCAACTAAATTAGATATGTGTGTTATGATCAGTAAAAAATTCCCAACTAAATTAGATGTTATGACCCCTAAAAAATCAGTCTCCAGAACCAACTCCCTTACCCATCCCCATCCTTTGTCTGATTATGTACCCTTTGTCACCTGTCTGACATTGCTGGGCTTGCAACAGCTCCTCCCTGATGGTAAAATACACTGCTGATGTCTGCAGCTCTTTGCTTCCTGAGAGTCCCAGGTCTTCAGCTTCTCCTGTAATGTCCTTCTAAGGCTTTGACTTATCTGTTTCTTCCATCAGAGTTGGCAGCACCCAGAAGATCTGAATTCTGGGCTCCTTTTTTATTTTAGCTCAAAATTGGATCCAGGGCAAGTCATTAAGGGCCTGAGAATGAGCTAGCTGAGTCTGATTCAGTGTTGACTTAGGCAGTAATTGGATATGGTTAATGTGAAATCAGACATTTGCTGTAATTTTGAGATTAATTAATTTAGGAATGAATGTACAGACAGCAACTTCGAGTGAAGCTTTTAGAATGACTGGAAATATTAACTCTCAGGAGTTTCATGTAGAGGTCCAAATAATACAGAATTACCAGCTTTCTAAGAAGAATTTTTGAGAGGGCAACATCTCCCAAGTTATTTTGTACATATTTAAGATGATATCTGTGCTATGATTATAAATCTCACAGGTTTGTTTGTTAATGACCAGATTTTCACTTGCTAGTCAGTGACAACCTTGCTGTCAAGGGTAAAACTCAAGCAACAACACTATACTCATGTAGAATTCAGATTCATGAAAACCAGCAGGGAGGGGCAAGAGAAAGGGACGGCTTGTAAGGCAACAAAATTACATATAGATATAAGAAAAATACATTCTTCACAGCACCACCCCTTGTGATCATTACATATTTGTCAGTCAACAAAATCTCAAATGGATTCATTACTCATATTGTTTATAAATTGCTTTATAAAATTTTTTTTCCTTATAAACTCTTAGAAAATCTGAGAACATCCACTAATTTTAATTTGAGATTTAGATTTAATTTTTCACTTTCACAATTACTTTTGTTTCTTTATTGATTGATTCCTCTTTGAACTGGCAGCCCAAATGTCAAATATTTCAATGTTAAGATCCAGAACATTACTGGAAATCAATTTGTCTGAAGCAATTAGAAGCTTTAGTGTATAATTTCATCTTCCCAGGTTCATGTCATGGCTAGTACAGCTTCTGAATATTTATACAAAGTGGAAGCTGTAGGGCCACAACAACATCAAATCTATTTCACAGAAAGACTTGTATTTCTGAGAATATTTTCTAAGGAAGGAATGATTAAAATAATTTCCTGTGACACATGATGAAAAGAATTAAAATATATTACACTGGCAACATGTCTTCTCCAGATAAAGGGAATGAACTGAATTTTATATTTAGAATCTTTCTTGGAATCAATGTGAAAAAAATACTTTTTTGCCCAGTCAAATGCAATGCTTCACGTTCTTCATATTCATAACAGGAAATTTCATGTCATGTAACTTAATGTTTAGTTCTTTAGTGCCTCTTGTACCAGGTAATATTACACCAGAAATCCAAAATCAAATATTCCTGGGCCCTGAGTTAGCAGATTAACAACATAAAGACCAGTCTGTATCCTGCACTGCAGCAGCCCAGCTGGATTTAGTCCTTAGGTCATCTTACTTGCATACAACAAACCCCATTGACAAAACTGCTCTCAGTCTTTCAAGCACAGCCTCATACACAAAGTTTGGTTGTAATAGTGTATAGAGGTGTTAGGAAGCAGCTTCAGTAGGTAAACAATAAATGGAGACACAATGCCCATGTGTTTTCTGCTGCACGTCAGTAATACACAATAGAAGTTATTTCTGTCTGTTTAATATATAGGCTTCTTATAATATTAACAATAAAGCACTGCCTGAAATATGTTCTGAAGATGCACATCTGTTGCAACCTACTGCATATACAGAATGCAGTCTTCACAAAAAATCTTTTAAAAACAGAACATGTTGGTCCAAATAAGCAAGCAATACCCCAGGTTCTAACAGGGGAAAGAACAATCTTTTTTGGTTAAATTCATGTAATAAATATATTGCATTTCCCATGTCAGTCAAGAGAAAGTCACAATGTAGTTTGATCCTGTCTTGTAATGGAAAACTAGGAACAAAACAGTCTTTCAGAACTCTCCTAACAATTTGTTTTCATAGGCAAGGTACTGCAGAGCACTCTCATGACAAAGCCCAGCCAGTAAATAAGGATTTGTGGCAGCAATAAGCAACTTGTTCTGTATCTGCAGTCAATACACCCATTGAATGTACAAAATAGAGTTGGTATGGATACAAACTAAAAAAAAAAGTGACAACAAAAATAATCTGGCTAGGTATATGGCATCAGCTAAAGCACCTGAAAATTACTAATCTCTTCCTATCTTTGCCAAGGGGGAAGCTCTTATGCTCTTCACATAGAGACTTGTCCAGCATCCCCTCAAATCATTGGCCATCTTTTAATCTAAGGCCCACATGCTCATAAATATCAAAAAGTCTTATTTTCTCTCAAGTTCTTAAAACTTTACTCTCTCCAGAAGGAAACCCAGACAACAAAACAAACACTGTCTCCCTTCAGAAGAGCTGTCCGTCAGCCCGGGTCCAAAGGGAAGCAATAACTCTGCACAAGGGTAGAGTGACATGACACATGCATGAAATGCACCTCCATCCCCAGAAATAACAATTCCAGCTCACCAAACAAAGCAGCTAAAGTTTTATAAAGCCACGGATGCTGAAGTCTTTATCATATTTTCTTTTAAAAATGAGATTTTCCAACTTTTTTTTAACTTGAGCAAAGCTAGCCAAAAAAAATCCAATGCAGTCAGTAGACCTTAAGAAAATTAGCTGGGGAGACAGACCAGTGCTCTTGTCCTAAGGATGTGCAGTCTGAAAATCTGGCAAAACAAAAACAACAAACCAGTATAATTTTTAGACAATGGACTAATGCACTGGCTACATGTTATGCTTTATGTTATTCTCATCCTGTAGGCAGACCAGAAGTGGTGGTCAGAGCCCTAGGCAGGCAGACAGGGGCTCAGGTAGCAGCAGCTGCTCAATTTTCTGAACTGAACCCTTACTACTGAACCAGAAGTGCAGTATTGTGTGAAATGAACTTTGTTTTCTCAAAGGATGCTTTTCAATCAGAATGTTTGAAAATCAAAGCTGAATTCTCTCATGGTAATATCTACTTTGAGAGTATATATACTTCATGCAAATTGTTTTAAACAGAATGTTATGAACAATATGCTCATGGGGCTAGAAATACCAAAACCATTAGATTTTTTTATTGGGGGATATTTGCAACATTTTGCTTATCAACTTACCTTACTTGTTATATGGTCATATTTTGTCTAATGTATAACTGAAACAACACACAAATTCCACTTTCTCCTTTTCTAAATGTCTCATTACAAATATTTGCTATTTAAAGTGTGCAATTATAGGAGTTTTAAACAAAAAGAATTTATTAATTAATACTCAACTGTACATACATGCTGTACTTTATCCATCCAGCTGTGGCTGGATAACAAAGTTGCTACTGCCACCTGAACAAATAGCAGTGGGAAAATCTATAATTTTGAATTCCTCATAGAGGATCAATCATGTCTTAGAGCACCTCAGAGAGACAAGGAATTCTCTGATGTTTTAACCACACTTTCCTCTATCTCTGCCATAGAAACTCAGGAGACTGTAGGTCCAACCCCAAATCCTGAAGTTCTGAAACAGCCTTGGTGTTTTCTGCCATTCTTTGCTGCTTCATGATTCCACTGGTATGTTCCCTTTCTGCAGGCAGCTCACCCCCTTCAAAAGGCGTTTATGAATGAGTCTCCCAACAGTCAAACAGGCTAAAGAGAGCATATTTCAAAGCAGATAGAGTTGCACACATCTGTATTCTTGTCCCTGCTCTTAAGAGAAATTGAAATATGCTCAATTTAAGCTGCATGTATAGTAGCATCATCTTTAGGTACATTTGAAATCTTAATAACCTGCCCCTAAACTTCCAGTACAGCAAAGTCTCAACACATTCTTGACTCAAAAAGTTAAAAGGAGATATTTTTCTGTAGGATTCATATTTGAGCCCCTTGTTGGTCTGGGGCCTCAGTCCTGTAAAAGGCTGCATGTGTGACACACAGAGAATAAGATACAGACACAGTAGTTGAGACACATTGTTGTGCCAGTGCACAGACCTAGAAATGCACAGTGCCAAAGCAAGGTGTGGCTGGAAGGGACCTCAGAACTTGTTCTGCCACTCACTCAGTCTCAGGGCAGGAGCAGCTCTACCTAGAGTATCCCTGGCAGGTGTTTTACATAACCTATCCCAAAAAACTGCACCACAGTCTTCTCAGACTCCTCTGCTAGTTTTAGCACTAGAATATTCTTCCTAATGTCTAATCTGAATCTTCAGTGTCATTATTCCAACTCTTGTCCTGTCTCTGCCCCATATGTGAGTACCAGAATTTCCCTCAAACTACCCGCAGCAAAAATAACACAAATCCTTTCAGCCCTTTCTCCCAAGTAATTTTTTTTCTAAGATTTTATCATTTTCTTCTAACTCCTACACCAAGATGCCTAAAATCAGCCACACTGCCCTAGCAAGGGGAATGGTCAGATCACTTCAGCTGTCTCCCCACATATATACTCTTATTTGCAAAACTCAGTAAGGTATGTTTTGCTTTTTCTGCAGTAGCATTGTTGACTCACATTGTTTCTAAGCCAGTGTCATCCCCTGAGCATTTCCTGCAGAACTACTGCTAATCAGGTGTTCCTGACAAAACCACACTGATACTTTCCCGAACTTCTGCTTTTGCTGCAAAACAAGTCATTTTGTAAGATGAATCTAGAGTTCTGTAAGAGCTGAAGTTGAGATGATGGTTTACATATAACAGGCACCAGCTACCCCCATTTGCCGCTATTTTGACAATGTCCCTGTTTCTAAAGCTACAAGCAGAGCTCATGTTTTTTCTTCTAGATTTTTAAGTATCCTAGAAGAAGTATCCTTTAAGAAGCCCATCAGACTCAGCTTATCTGAAAGCATCTAATGAGCAGTCTCATCAATTCCAATGAGATGCATGTGCAAAGTTAAGCCTGTACTCAAGTGCTTTCCTGGATCGGGGCCAGAAAGCTCAGCACTTTATGGCCAAAGTTGCTGTAGGTTTTCATGATTGGCAATGGAAATACAGGACTACCCAAAAAGGATGTGATCACACCTTGCATGACTCAGGCACAGTGTAAGAACACAAAGGTTATAGAGCAGTGCATAGTATTTCCCTAAGAGAAAATGTGAAGTTGTTTTCAGATCAAGAGGAATGCCCAGACCCACTAGGATTAGAACAAAAAAGAAGCCTCTACATGACCTATTAGCCCATAATTACTACTGATATAGCAGCCTTTTCATGCATCTCCAGTGTGCAAAGACCCCGTTAAAAAATGAAAGGAAAACAAACCAGCATAACAGCCATTTTGTGCAATAATTTGGGCAATAAGCAAGTAAAATAATTGTGGTTTTGAAAGGACTGCTCTTTGTGGGAAGTCCTTGGATTTCTGGACCACTTAATTCAAGACCCATACTTGCTGCAAAGGTAACAGAATCCAAGTGTAAATTTTAATAATTGCAGCAGTGATTACTTTTGGTTCTTGGCAGTTCATTACTGACTGCACAATTCCAGAGGCTCTCGTTAAATGGTCCATGGAATGAATCAGGCATGGAATTAACCTATTTTGAGTTCCCTGAAGCTTATGTCCCATGAAGGAGTATTCACATACCTCTCTTGGGGCCAATCCCGAAAGCCCTTCCTCATACGAGTAATCCTTACCCACACCAGACTGCTCTTGACTCCAGTGCCAGCATTTGTGCTAGCAGAGGCTGTGCTTTGAGTAATCATTTGCAGGACTGGGTGCGTGGTTTTCATGTTCCATTTGACAAAAGCAAATTACTTGCGGGCACAGTCCCAAGTCTACATGAAAAATTACACTTACTTGTTTAAAAAGAACCAGCATTTCTGTTACATTCTTCCTTCCTTTCTAATTGCAAGCACATTTGTGCTCTGTCCTAACGGAGGCAAATGCCGGCGAGATTGGGAGCAGTGGTTGTGAATCATTATTAACTGCACAGCGCTGTTCAGATGCCAGCTGTGATGATCCGTGGTCTGTCTGCTAGAATTCACCAGGGAAAAAACATCTGGGAAAGGGTAAAGCTGAGCAGAGGGCTAATAACTATCAAGGATCCCTTTCTCTTTTTTTAAAGCTTCCCTTTTCAGATGTCTTGCTTAAACAAAAAAAAAATCAAAAAGAAAAACCATTCCCTTCCCCACCCCCCCTCCCCCAGCCATTGTTTCTTTTAGTCTAAAGCTGCAAAGATGCAGAGTCCTGCAGTGTTTCATCTCTCTTCCTTTCCGGCCAAAGTCGGTGACATACTCAGGAGGTATTAGTGTGCTGTCACCTGGTGTTGTCCCGGTGTCCCCACCTTTATAGGCTGCTCATGGTGCTGCTCACAGGCAGCGGGTGCTGCAAACTGCACAATGGGCACAGACACGCTGTCTTCAGCACAAAGAGCTGAGCCGGTGTAACCAAAATCAGAAGAGATCTTAACAGGCAGTGTCTGAACAGGCTCCTCTACATTGCTGTGAACAATCTGCATGTGTCTTCTCAACACTTTTAATGCACGACCTTTGGAAGCCAGTCTTAAAACTGTGACAGGAATATTGTGTATTGTAGTATTATCTCTATGAAGGACAAAGCCAGTGCTTTAAAGATAAGCTGGTTGGTTATTTTTTCCTTCTGTGCCTGTTTTAGTCAATACCTGATTAAGACCTGACAAAATTCTCAGATTTTTCTTATATGAATAATATAACAAAACCCTCCTCTATTTCTGTCAGATGAGTGGATTAGCTAGAGTAAATGAAAGTTTTGAGTCATTTAAAGAAATCTGTAAAGTCTATTCAGACAGTGGAGTATTTTTCTTTTTTTCTTTTTCTCTTTTTTTTTCTTTTTCTCTTTTTTTTTCTTTTTCTCTTTTTTTTTCTTTTTCTCTTTTTTTTTCTTTTTCTCTTTTTTTTTCTTTTTCTCTTTTTTTTTCTTTTTCTCTTTTTTTTTCTTTTTCTCTTTTTTTTTCTTTTTCTCTTTTTTTTTCTTTTTCTCTTTTTTTTTCTTTTTCTCTTTTTTTTTCTTTTTCTCTTTTTTTTTCTTTTTCTCTTTTTTTTCTTTTTCTCCTTTTCTTTTCTTTTCTTTTCCTCTTTTCTTTCTTCCCATGGTATATGGACAGGTGTGGAGTTAAAATAGAAAACAGCTGGTGTTATCCTAAACTGCTTCTCCTAATCCTTCAACAGTAACTGGTCTGGGACAGCAATGTCTCCAATTTATCTTAGTGGAAACATCATATTGAGCCAGATACTATAAAGATTTTTTTTCTGGAAAATTATGACTCAGATGAGACTGGAAAAGTAATTTTCATAATTTAAATTTAGATATCCAAAAAAGAAAAAATCAGGGGCTAATCTTTCAAGGCCTCTCTCCCATACTCGGTCCTTAGCCCTGAGTGTAGAAAATCATCACTCAAAGCTTGCAGACCCGATTATTTCACTTGGATATCTGAGGTGACATGAGGATTTTGAAGACAATTACAACAAAGGTGCTAAATTGGTGAAACCTTTGCATAAGCAGTACCAAGGTGAAGCCTTTGCCCCACTTTTGGGATATGCAATTCAATTGCCTGCTGACACTGAAGATGTGGCATTGACTGACTGCTGGTAAGCCCAGCAGAGAAGCTGCCACTTATCTTTCGGTATTAAACCTTATCAGAGATTTTTTTTGGAGCACTTAATTTTTGTAAAGCTTTTAAAACACTTCAGGCATTTGAGGACTCACAGCATGTAAAGCAAAGGAAAGAAAAAAACTGTTGTGAGAGCAGAATACCAGGAATAGTGCAAGGGTCTCACTGCATAGAATTGCACTTGTCTTCCCAAATGCATGAAACCAGAGCATAGGGACCTCCTGGTGATTGCTCCAGGTTCAGCAAAGGTACTTTTTAACTCCTTCAGAAATTTGCAAGGTTCATCCTAGCATTGGCTGGCTTTTCCTCCCTCAGACTCTAGACTGAAGGGCTGTTCCAGGCTCCATTGTTTTTATTAGCTGAAATTTATGTATATGCTCCTTCTCTCATGGACATGTAGATAGTATTCATGTCATAAATAACAAGAAAGCAGGCGCAAAATCAATATGTGGAAAGCTGAGGCTTAAAATGTGGTATAACGTTTTAATGATCCCACGTAGGGCAATAAAGAGCTCTGGCACTGAACCGGGGACAAGGTAACCAGAAACTTGGCTCCTCCAAAAGAGCAAGGTGCTCAAAACGACCGACACTGTAGCAGAAGACAATCAAAACCAGACTGAGATTCCCTGAGATGCAGCAATAGCTCTGTCAAGCCCAGTCAAGCACACAGCCAGCCCCCTAAACAACCTCTGGGTATCACTTTTGCTGGAGTGCAGCCACCAGCTGCTCTGAGCCAACAGCGACCCCACCGCGAGGCTCTGCTGCTGACCTCCAATGCTTTAATTCCTCTGCATGCATATTTTAACATTATTACAAAAGGTTTCATTTACAATTCACAGGCTGAGCAACAATGAGTACATTTCATGGAGGTCAGCTTCAACCATTCCTGCTAGTGATGGAATTATAGTTTAAACAGCTGGAGCATGGTCCCAGGAGGGACACTGGGATATGGTTCCTTTACAGCAGAATAAATCCATCAGGCATATTTCATGTGTCCGATAACATTAATAGATATCAGGGCCTTTTAATATTTAATGAACTCACTTCGAGGTTGTTTACTAGAGAAGGAGCAATCAGAAAGGTGATCACAGTCTTTTGATCTCTAATGACAACAGAAAACCCCAAATCTCAGCCAATGGGCTCAGCCTCCCTCTCTCCCCAAGCCAAGTCCTCCTGCTGCCCCTGTGAGCCCTGTCAGAAGCTATCTCATTCAGGACCTATTTCAGCTTCAGAATGTGCAAGGGTGTTTTTAGTTTTGTGGTTCAAAAGTTAATAATTTCCATGTTTCCCACAATTTAATAGAGATGCCAGAAACTGTCAGATGGCTTTCAGTTTAGTGATGGAGAAAACGGGAAAGGAAAGACAACTTGCAGAGGCAGAAAGCAAATAGTGTAGTGCTAAGAGGAGTCAGAATGAGCCTGGGTGTGCTAATGAATGTTGTGTCCATTAGCACAGAGATATCACTGAATGTGAGCTTTGGCAGTGACTCTCTTTACTAATGGCCTTTGGTCTTAATATTGCCATCATATGTTTCCTTTTTAATTTTGCTGTAATACCCAGTTTATTAGAGATTAGATGATTTCAGCTGAATAGCAGCCTGATTTTCTTTCTTCCCTCTATTTCACATCCTTATTTTTAACATACTTCATCAAATTTGGTTAGACTGGGGACTAGAAGAAACTGTTTATAGAGGAGATATGCAGTGACATCTACCTCTTATTCAGAGGTTTCAGATACATCTTCCGTGGCAGAGGATTTTTCTGGGCATTTAGGATTAATTTTCTTTTTATCACAGAAGTGTGAAGTCACAGACTTTGGCAGGTGAAAGATGTGCAACCTGCTTCTCAGCAGGATAGCCCCAACCAGTGTGAGGAGAAGCTTAAGAGACATGGGTTTTGTTCCTGCAGAATATGAAATAGAAACTGGGGCTCACCTATTCTGGAACCACTGGGGTGGGGTGAGCATGCTAGTTTTCACATGCAGATTCATGAACTACACTCATTGAGAAAAATCAAAAGAGATCTTAACATGCACTGTCTGAACAGGCTCCTCTACATTGCTGTGAACAATCTGCATGTGTCTTCTCAACACTTTTAATGCACGACCTTTGGAAGCCAGTCTTAAAACTGTGACAGGAATATTGTGTATTGTAGTATTATCTCTATGAAGGACAAAGCCAGTGCTTTAAAGTACACTTAAATGTACAAACCTATGATGTGAGTTATCCCAGGGACATCACTGGCCTTGGCCAAAGCAAATATGAAGAACTTAGACCTGGGGTGCTAAGGAAAGATATGGAAAGAGCAACTACTTCCACATGAGGTATCAGCAAGACCCATGTCCCACTGTGATCACCAGGGTGCAGGGGACCTGAATTCACACTGAACAGGTGCAGAAACATCAGCAGGATAAGTGGAAGCAGAAAGCCTGTTGTATGGGCAGAAACAAATTGCTTTCCTTTTCTTATAATCTGAAAAACAAAAACTCTGGGGGAACAGGACTGCTTTCTGCACTCTTGGAGGTGAGAGAAGGACAGTCAGGATGTAGAAAAAATGTTTTCAACTGGAAGATGCTGTTGAATGCTGAATAAAGAGTCCATGAATGAACAGATTTGGAAGTTAAAAGAAGATTAGAGGTTAAAGTATATAAAGGAGTGAGGAGCTGGAATAAGAAGTAGTAAGAATGAAATCATAGCTTGCTTTCAGATGAACATTGATATATCTATATCACTTACACAAGTATCATTGCCTGCAGTAAAAATTTGGATTTCATAGTCTTAGAGATGTCTTTGTCTTGTGAACAAATGTAGATTTGGGAGCTGTGTCCATGTTCCATTCATCTTGTCTCCCTTCACTCAAAATCTTCATTAATAACTACTTCTGAGTTACAAACAAGTTAGCCCAGGGTAGCAGACTTCATTCATAATTTTCTTACTTCATTTGTCAGCATTCATCAGAACAGGCTGCAGCTCTGGGTGAAAAACTTTAAGCAGATAACCCAGGGTTACCAGCTTAGAAGAATGAGTTGCTGTGAAAATTGGTGAACTATGCAGGGAAACACATTGCATGTGAAATCCATTAGGATTGTTCACTTGCAGGTTTTGCCTTTTTTTTTTTTTTTTTTTTTCCCTCCCTGTTACTGCTTAGTTTTCAGATTTTCTGTTCCTTAAAAAAGTGGAGAAGTAAGCAGATGGTGGATTTCCTGAGAGCCAGGGATGCTCTACTGATGAAGTGCTGTCATTCTTAGTGAGAAAATCACCACCAGCCTTCACCTTTTAAAAGAAATCATTTTCAGGTAGAAGCACATTTAAAATAATTTCAATCAAAGCACTAAACCAGAAGCAGATGTTCAGATATGACTTAGGAATATTTAACTACTTTGGCAATGAATACACACAGATTGTTTTTAACAGGCACTGGGTACCTCTCCATGCCTGTCCCCTTTTCCTTTTGCCTGTTAAGGACAAATGGTTAAATAAAAGGCTCAACTGCAGTTTCATTAAATGACATTTATAAAGAACAGGTAAAAATACCTGCTTGTTAGAAGAAACTATTTAGATTTCCAAAAGGATCTCATGTCAGATGCTGATATTTTGAGATGTGCCTGCAAAGGAGCTTCCACTGAAACATCTTATTGTACAGAATATTAATGGCAAGAAAAAAAAAAAAAAAAACAAAAAACCAAGTTGTTTCTTTTTCTTTCTTCTCCTTTTTTTTTCCCCCCAAAACTTTCTAATTAATATGCTTTAGAAATACCAAAAAAAAAAAAAACAAAAAAAAAAAAAAAAAAAAAAAAAAAAAAAAAAAAAAAAAAAAAAACCAAAAAACCTACAAAACACCCTTGAAAAAACCTCCTTGAAGGACAAAGTACCAGAGACCTCTCTTTGGAAACAGAATCTGCTCTGGAACAAAAATTGAAAGCAATAAAATCTGAAACTAATTTCCAGATGGAATAAATTGGTTCCAGGATTTCTTGAGATTTTGGCCAACATATTGCACAGCTGAAGCTGAACTCACTAATTTTACCAAGGGAAAATGTCTCAACTGGGACACACTTCCCTTGAGACTGTCTGCTGCTTGTGCAGTTCTGTTTAGGCTCAGCTATCTGTTTCTCCCTGTCTCCAAAGGCAGGGCACACATCCCACCCAGACTGTCACTGGCACCCTCTTGGCGTTTCTGCCCAGCCAGTCTTGACTTCCCTGCCTCGCTTCAGACTCACCTAAACAGTCCCTGAACCCTGTCAGCCTCCAAAGCTGGGCAGCCAGGCAAGTTTTATCTGATTGGAGCAGGGTGGGTCTGGTTTATTTATTGTTTAATTAAGTGTAATATCCTTGACAAGGTGCCTTATTGACATTGCAGCAAATTAAAGACCTTATTATGTGACAAACACTGTCATCACTCAAGCAAAACTTAGTTCAGAAGGGAATTTTGCTGGAGAAAGTACCACAGTGTTTGAACTCACTGTTTATCTGAATATATCCATGGCAGCATATGGAAAAGTATTCTGGGGTTAAAATATGAGATTTTTCTCCACATGTTACCTGTTGCTCCTTTGCCAAGATTGCCAGCATTGACTGTCCTTATGATACAAACACCTCTCCAGAAGAGAAATCCCTTCTTTTTCTCAAGGCCAGGTGTTCAGACATGCATCTGTGTTTGAACCTGTGCTATGTAAGATATGGAAGGTTCTGGTTATCCAGTCAATGCAGAGTACTTATTTTTAAAAGAGAAAGCCCTCGTTCAAGTACAGCAATATTTCCATGCCATGGAATCACAGATCTTTCTCCTTTCCAACAAAAAAAGGGGGAAAAGGCCTTCTTAAAGCTTTTAAAAACAACAAAAACTGTTTGTTTAATAAGTGCTCTTTTGCAAGCTTGCCAACAGCACAAACCATATTATCCAGAACAGTCATCTGTTTAGGGTTTCCAATGTTAAATAAAACCTCAACCAAGAACAAATGTGAGAATAGGCTGAAAACACTGCACTCACTGGCAGCTTATTCTCCAGCACACTGGGCTGGAGCCCAAGGATAGTTTATCGCATAACCTGGAAGGCCTCTATCAACCATCACTATCATTCAGCTCCTGCCTATGTGCACGATCCATGATTTGTTTTACATGGTATATTGAAAATGAAGGGGAAATGTACTTGTTTCTAGCCAAACCATCTACCTGTGTTATTTTCAATCTCTGTATCCCAGGTTTTGAGGTTTTGGCTAACACAAGGTGGTTCTAGGGAAGATATGTACTAGGCAGCGAGGGAGTAGAGGTTCCCCAATTCCCCATGGGCCTGTAGAATCACAAGTGGGTTTACAAAGTTTGGCCTATGCTGAAGAAAGGTTAGAGAGTGACAGGTTTTGTCTTGGGAATTTTGCATGTTCTACAGCTCTAGGTAATTTATAGAGCAATCTATCTCTGTGGATAACATTCTTCTTGGCTCAGAGTAGGTGCTTCTCATGCCACTCTAGAGAATGGCCTGCTAGAGCTGAGACTATCTACCAGTGAGCATCTCCTGCTATTCCTGGCTTTGCATATTTTTGAAATTCACCTAAAAACTGCCTTTTAAATATCTTTATCATATCCCAGTGGAGATGATTTTAATTCATTCCCTGCATGGCAATGAAAACCAGAGGTGAGACTCTCTATTTTGATGAACTAGCCCCCCTCCCTCTGTAGCCATATCACCGTGGCAGAGCAGCCCTCCCAGGGCACAGAAGGGCTCTCACTCCACACTGCTGCTGTGCCTACTCATGCATTATTTCTTGCTGGGGTAGAAGGAGGTTTTCTGTCTCCTGAGACCCTCTTGTCTCTGCTAGCCCTACCTGCAGGCTCCATCACAGAGCAGTTCCTGGGGAGAGGAATAGCAGTCAGCTGGGGAGAAACACTGCATGCTCTCCTCCTCCTCCTCCTCCTCACATGCCAAGAGATACTGAATAGCAAGGATTCTGCCTCTGACAGCACCTGACAGCCCTGATCGATAGCTATTGTTCAAAAAACATACTAATGAAATTACAGCTTTTTGGTAACAATGCTGTCTCCTCAAACAAGAACCTACAGAATAAGATCCCATCTGCAGCCCCCTTTCCCCTTGTAAAATAGAGGAAGAAGGGAGCTTTGGATGCTTTGTATTCTTAGAGGACCAAATATCACACCACTCTGGAGTGAGCCATAAAAGCTGTGAGGTTTATTCACCCGCAAAAACCATTATTTTCCAAACAGAATGGCACATGTTAGGGCAATATACATGTCACTAGGAAGCAAGAAGTTTGTTTACCTTGCTGAATATAGAATTGTTCCCAGTTTAATGGGTTTGTGTTAAAATGTTACCCACAATATTTTTTTTTTTTCATTTTCTCCCATCAACCACATTACAGACTGATTTTTTTTTCCACTGGTGAGTGCAAAGGTGATACAATGATCCACAATTTTCCCTCAAACATGCCATCCATATTTTATTAACCAAGTAAATTATTTAAACACATTCACTAACACATACCTCCTCTTATACACATGCCACACATTCCTGCCAGTGCAGCCTACCTAGATGTAATGAGATGCTCCTCTCGGGATCTTTTTGCCCAATCAGACTGTAATTAAGCCTATGAAGATGCAGGTAAATGTGCAAGATGCCTGTTTAATTAAAAACGAAAATGAGGGTTTAAGTATCAATTTGTGTTCTATTCAATTACCTGAAAGATTCGTAAAGCAACTTTACCTTTCAGTACCTTTTAATTAAAAAAAAAAAGGAAAAAGGAAAAAAGAAAGACAGCACAAAACTGAAAGTAAGCCACCCTAAATTCAGACTTCCATATGGTATGGTTATTTCTACATGCAGGAGAAATAGTCATGAAAATAATCCCATGAAAAAAAAAAAAAAGTTTGCATCAAATCATGGCGGGAAAAAGCCTAACCAAAACAAAACACATTGCTGTCAGAACACAGCAGACTGAGTCAATGTATAGCTTGCATATGGAAACAATGACATGATTGTTTACTCACTGGTTTAATGATATTCACTTTCTCTTAATGGCAATGTTGAAAATGTGAATGCCAGATGTTAAGCCTACAGCGCAGAAGCGATGAACACTGTAAAGTCTATAGAAAGGAATTTATCCTGACATCAAAATATAGTGTAACTCTTCAGTTTATTAATGCTGCAAGTGTTTTTTTTTTAATTTATAAAAAGAAATAGTTTCATATTTGCCATTTAAATTTCCATATTTTATAACACTTCAGCAACAAATTTACATATTTCCTGGAATCTGCGGATATAAAAGCGGTAAAACACTCCAGGCATTATTAGATAGTAGATTATAACCCATTACTATTGTTTCAATTAGCAATGTAAAAGTGACCTGCAGTGTTCAGATGACCCACTAATGGATTTAAATGCTTTCAAATATTAATGCAGGTTTTCTAAAGATGAATCCCAAACCCATTATTCCTGGAATAACCGTGAGCTGAAAAGCTGGCAATGATTGTGCATTATGTGGAAAGGCTCATGGTTAATTAAATGAATACCTAGCATTACACTGTTCACTTTAGTGCTACAAAATTATTTCTCATTGATTTTTACATTCTGAGCCTGTGATTCAATTTACTTCTGCAATTTGTGTTGTTGTGTCAATAAAACAGAACTGCTTGAAGATGGAAGCATTAGAGAGGGATACATACATTAAGGCCCCATGAAAACCATAGTTTTCCTATTTTTTTGCCCCGCTGAAATATCACTTGTAGGCATCACTTCATTATGTATTATTAATACAATTTTTGTTTGTTTCTATCTGCTCTTTCGTAATTTTTATATTCAGGAGCTGGAATGTTAGTAATTACTTAAGGGTGAGTAGCTAATTTTTTCAGTAACATGTTCTCCTACTATCAAGAACAAAAGCACCATCAACACAAGTCTGTTATTTCATGTTAAATGGACTAGAAGGATTCAATTCATCAAAGCAATCATGCTGGAGATCCAGGGAGTTTTTAGTTTGGCAAATTCATGAAGCTGAAATTTTAAGTTATCAAAATTGATAATTCTGAGAATCGAATGCAGAATCAGAATAATTCCTGCATGGGTTTTGGGAAATGCTAATTCTCTTTGGTGTACAAAACTGCCTGGAAGAAGGGATACAAAGTCTTTCCACAGAGATGCCCACTGAGGAAAACTGATGCTAGTAAGATCTCTTGTGGGTTGTAATGCTTCACTGCTGGTTTTCTGAGTATTTTCTTCTCTAAAGAGGGGCTTGTGTGCTACTTCTGCACATTTTCTATGACAGAGTTGATAAGTTTCTCAAGGATCTTTGGTTTTAACCACCTGTGAGTGTTTGTAGAACACGTGTTTTATAGCATGTGAAAATATTTTAAATTAATCCCCTTTATGCTTGTCTTAAGCTATGTATAAGGTGAATGCAGTAACATTTTCCTTACCTTTCTCTTGGGACTTTAAGTAAATTTGTTCTCCAGAGTCAAAAAGGATTGATAATGAGCACTGCATGTCAAATTCTAAGCCCTCTGCAGCCCTAGTCAGATAGGGATCAGGCTCCGAAATGAGTTTGGCTAATAGCAAGATCTTCACAGAACTGCACTTATAGATCTACTTTTGTTGTGTTGTACCTAAATGAGTCATCATTCATTCGTGGCCATTATTATTATTATTATCATCAAGTTTTTTGAGTGGGTGTGTGAATCTCAATTTTCTTACATTGGGAAAAATGAAGAGTACTTCCATTAGAGCCAGTGCAACTGTAATGATGTAAAACCAGTGTAGGTGAGAAGATAATCAGGCCCACACTGTTCATTGTGTGACACAGTCCTGTAATCACTTACTTGCATGAGTAATGCTGTCTTCAGGAAGTTCACCGAGTTCAATTGGATTATTTGCATGAGTAAGTATCCCCTCATGTGTGTGCACCCTATTTTCATATGTTTAATGCTTCCAAAAGGGAAACTAGCTATAAACCAGCATTGTGAAGAAACGTAAGATATAAACCACCCTAATAAATGTGTAAAAATTGGATTGAATTAGAAATACTAAAAAATACACAAAAAAATCAAAGAGAACAAATTTGGTTTTGCTTCAGGGCACTGCTTTTCAGAAACCAGAAGGTGTGGCAGAAAATCCTATTCTAAGTTAGGGTCATTATGATCTCAGATAATTAAATGGCTAGGGAGCTGTTTTGTGTTCACCAACTAGGACAATGCATTCTGAACTAAATATGTAGCCTCACTTAGAGCATTAGCCATTACTTGAACCTTGACCATGAGCACTCAGTGTGACAGTAACCAGTTTTGCATCCAGAGAGAACTAAATGAGGAAGCATGTTTGTAATATGGATTAGACAATTTTTGTGATGGCTGAAAAAACCAGAAGGTTTGCAACTGGCTTAACTGGAAAAAGATCTGGCTTTCATTACTAAAGGTAAGCAGTCCTGAACATAATGAAAGATTTCCTGCAAAATGGGATCATTCTGCCAGGATTCTTACAAAGGAAGAATTTCATTATATGCTATGCTATGATCTGTAGGTAAATACTACTTATGCACTTCGTATTTTCACTTGATGAAAATGTCATTTATTCATTAAAATGTTAAAAAAAAAAATCTCCTAGCCACTCTATTCCTGTAATGAATTCATTCTCATTTTATCGCTCTCTGGAATGCCGTTTCCTTTTCCTTCCACTTAGCAGAAAAAAATGTAAATATGATTATTTTCCCCTTGATATGTTGTCCATTATGCTGTAAAATACAGTGAACAAGCCCCAACAGTTTGGCTTGTAGAGAGTTGCTTCCTGAACCTGAAGTGAGGAAAGTCAGCTGTGCTGTAGTAGCACATCCCTCAGCTGTGAGGAGGTGGTGGTGGTGGAGGGGAGGTGATGTTTCAAGAACTTTCATGGCACAGAGACTCTCATCCCCTCACAGACAGGAGCACAAAGACAAAAGTCCCATTAATACATGTTTTCACTAAGTGAGTAGTACAGGGCTTGGATTCAGCAAATATGTATTGAGAGGCCTGACGACAACTGATAAAAGTTCCAAAAACCATATCAGAGGGAGGAATTCAGGCACCTAAGCAGTGTCAGGATGAAACTTAGGAAGTATATGAGCATGCCATCACAGTTTCCCAACTCCCAGGGCACCTGCTGTTATACAGGTAAATGCTCTTACAGTCATGGCCCTTCTTCTTATTACTGTTTTGAGTCAAGGAAATTTTCATTCCTTTCTACTGAGTGGTTTAGCTTCAACAAATAGGACCTCAAACCTAGGTCACCTGCTCCTCAAGCTGGCATACTGAGCGTCAGGCTCTCCCTCTGCAGTCCTCCTTGAGCCAACATTTGCACAGGACTGTGCCACAGTCTGCCTCGAAAGAGTGACCAAGGCACTGTTTTCCTGGAGGGGATTTTAGGTCTTTAATGTGGGTCTTAATTAGATATGTAAAAAGGGACTGAAATGAAGCATCCGACTCAAAAAGTACACAGTGTTTTATATGTCCCTCTCTCTCTCAAGCATTTTCTCTTGTCTGAGATATTCTGCCCCCACTGTCTACTTGTGGTGGATCTAAGGCTCCAGCTGGAAGCTGCTGTGTGGGGACCTCAGACCTGTGTGCCTGGTTCTGGGCTTTACTGGCTACCACAAGTCACTAGAGATGATGCACACCCATTCCCTTCCAGCCAGGATAGGAAAGAGGGAAGGAAGAGGATTTTTTTCTCCTCTGGCTGTGCACACAGAGGAGATGTCTTCCAACCTGCTTTCTTTGGTGTTGCTGTTAGCAGAGAGAGGTGTGAACACCAAAATCCTCTGCAGGTTCATTCACTCCTGCTTTTGAGATGCTGTAGTCCCTGTTCAGACTTTGTGCAACTTCATCTCACTCAAGTCTCCTACACTGAATTTCACAAAGTTGGAAAGGTTGATCTAACTATAAGAATTTAATACTGACCATCTTTCTTTTTTAAAAAATTTTATTATTTTTTCGGGGTGGGGGAGGGTGTTGGATGTTTGTTTGTTTAGCAGTAGACATTCCTTCTGATATTCCTTCACAAACCCCTGTATTTCCCACCCATTGTTTTAAAAAGAGAATTTTTACCAAGGCAAAACAACAGAATTTGGTGCCTTTTAGATATGCATGTGCTGTGATTACAAGCATTCAAGATTAAATTACATGAACAGAACAACAAATATCCTCTGTAAAAGCTATTCTGTAAAAGCTATATAGTCTAATTAGATAGACAGAAACAAAAATCATTATGGCAATAAAGAATTAGAACACAATAAAGAATGTAGATTTTAGAAATTTATTGTAGTGTACCAACACCATGTATGGATTATACAGCTGTGAGAAAGTAATTTGGAGAAATATTTACTTACCAATACATTAAGTGTAACTGTTTAAGAGTATCCTTTAGAATTCTGTATTTCTAATAAAAAATGAAGAGAAGTCTATTGTTTGGATAGAGGACATAGGGAATTTTACAGATTAGGAAACTCAGCAGTAACATGTCCAAGATTTATTATTAAGGTGGAAAAATGTAATTGAATTTGGAAGAAATTCTGAAAAAAAAAAAAAAAAAAGGAAAGGTACAAGATGAAAGCTTTTTTTATACTAAGATAAAAAAATCTGAAATGGTATTTTATGCAAAGCTTGAAGCGAATTCAGATCCTTTGTTATGGTTCATGTATTTTCAGCTTCCCACATTTAATCATAACAGGCTCCTTGTGGTTTAATTATGATCAGAGTTCTGAAGATGATTCAACCACTTGCACTGAGAATTTGACTTGCATTGATCAGAAAAAAAATTATCTCAAGTCTTAATTAACCATTTAACTGAAAAACATTTCTTTCCTGAGACACTACTTTATGCTGTGATAAACGAAAGATGTGTAAACTCTGGATCATAACCAGGGAAATACATATAGTAGCTGCTTAAAGGCTGTAAATAAGATTGCAATTAAATATGTTGGTATGAATTTAACCCCTTTGTACACAAGCTTTTACACGGGTTTCATTTGAGACTGAATCAGATTTGGGGGGGAAGTAGTGAATGCATGCTGTGCACATTTAGTAGACCTCAGTTGTGGATATTTGCTATAGGGCAGCAGTCCCTGCAAAATTAAGTGTGGGTTTTTCAGAAAGGCTCAAGGTGCACTGAATTCTCTGGGTCCAGAGAGAGGTAGTCACTGAATTCTTGTGAAAATCCCATTTCCCGTTCATGAAATGTATTGACTACAGCATCAGTCGGAATGCAAACCCTCTAGGTGTTCTAATTTGCCCTTAGTATTTCAGTCTAAAATGAAGAAAGTCTTTTAGCTGAGACAAATTTCACAGTTACAAGAACAGATCCTTAGACTACTTACACTTCTAGCTCAATGACCAGTTTTAGTGACTTGATAGAAACAAGTGCATCTAATTTTTTGCCCTTGACAGTAAAAGAAAAAGCTTTTTTTCCCCACTTATGAAATATAATAAAGAGTCAAGATGACTGAATCTATTTCTAAGAGCATCACTCTCATTGAAAAACCCTATTAATTAGATTACTTGAAAAGTTATAGATATATATATCTCAACCAAAAAAAAAAAAAAGCATAAAACTCTTCCATTTGACAAATAAATTCTAGTTCACTTGATAATTTCAGCTTCAAGTCAGACTAGATTAGGAGATAATAAAAACATACCTGCTTACTCACATCAGGAAATTCAGTAAATAAAAGCAAGTAATTTACATAAATATTGGATGAGCTCACACATGCATTGACCCAAACTTTGTAAATAGAAGTGCATATAGATGCACAGTGCAGAAGTATAAAACTGAAAAATCCGTTCTTATTTGTATGCTATTAGAATGAAGCCTTTAAAAACATTGCTGCTTCTGCCAGTCCCTATACCTTAACAACACTGGACAAGAATTCCTGTGTACGCTAAGATCTGTTCTTTGTTAACCTTTAATTTCTTCAATTTTCAGTCTTGTTAGAGATTGTCCAACAGAACTAATCCAGAGCATTTTGTACTCAGAAGTAGCTGCTGGACATCATCACAAATTCCCACCTCTGTGGAACTCTCAAGGTGTCAAGTTGTAACGACTTGATCAAGGACAGATCTTGAAATCCTAAAAAATCATCCATGCCTTTGAAAGAATGCAGAAATATGCATTTAGGAAGAAAATGCAAAATTTGACACCATTCCAGAAAATATTTTTTAACTTAAAAATGAAATAAAAGTCAGCTGAAAATTTGCATTGAAATTAATGTGCAGCAACCTTGTTTGAGATAAGATTAAACTGCTGCAATGCTGAAATTTCTTGTTGATAAGGAAGCTTAAATGTATTACACTATGCTGTATTTTGCCTCCCTTTCACTCAGAAAGTGTATTCATTATAATAAATTCACACTTTACTATGTAAAATTCATTCGTATAGCCAGAAGCTTATAAAAAGAATATAGACTAAAGAGCAAGTTGCATAATGAGATCTAATCTATGTAAAATAAGTCCCAGAAGAAATGTCCTTTACTTTGATCATATCCCTTGAAACAAGATCCCCTGCTGGAAACCACAATAAAATGAGAGCTTGGGAAACTCGCCTGGCAAGCAAGTTAGGTTTTTAAAAACAAAAGCTCGCCAAGCCCACCGACCTCATGATCCCAGACAAAACGTAATTAAGGCTAATAAAATCTTTCAGACTCCCTGAGGCTTAATGGGAGAATAAAGATTTTTGGGGCTCACGGTAGGAATCCTGAGCTCTCCTCTTTGCCTCTGTGCGACCGAAAACCTCAGCTTGCTGCCATATGCAGGAAAAGACCCTAAGTCCATCCGGAGGCAGCTGGCCATGGGGAGACCCTTCTTCAGCACACACACATGTGAGCAGACACAAACACACACAACCCTCCCAGAGAGCCCTTCTGGGTTCCAGAGTATTTTAGTGCTGGCTGATGCCTCTGGTGCACAGGGATAATTTCCGAGTTTCCTTGCCACCAGCATGGTGGGTGAATTGCCACCGCTGGGAGATTATAACGTTAAATTAATTTTTTAAGTGCTTTGCTCTTGCAGGATGAAAGGTGTTATGCAAATATAAAATGTCCTTATCATGAACTAAGAACTAAGAAGGACACATTGGAGTGGCCATCAATGTAAACTACCAGCAAATAGCACCCTGTGCCTGAAGGGGAAATGCAAAGAAAACCAGTACTTTCTTCAGCAACTGTATTTCTTTTATATTGTACTTCATTCCTTGATGCTAAGAATCACTTTAGTCATGAAACAAGATAATATAAATAATTTCCTATCAGGGAAACACTAATATATTTAAAAGGAAATTAAATCATTAATGTAGAAATGTATTATTTTCTTCCTGATGTGGCAGGCAGCCTGAGAGTGTTATTACAGAAACACACTACTTGAGCACCCTCAGTGCATCCTCCAAGGTAATCACAGATGCTGGGTGTGCAGCAAGACCAGGGGGTGAAGATGGGGGGCCTCTACATCAGAAGTAAAGGTGTTGGAAACAAAGAACTCGCTTTCCTGCACATGGAGAAGAGTGCAATCCATTTATTTTGTTTTCTGCAGGAATGGCAAGCTGAATTACTTTCCAGTCACCTCTCTGCTGTGCCTTGCACTCAGGGCAGATCTGAGGGAAGTGATTTGTCCTGTCCTGGTTGGGTTGAGCTGGTCAAATTTCCTGCCATTTTCTCACTGTGGTGTCCCAGCATGCTTGGATAAATCCTATTCAAAAGCTGAGCACAGCAGCAGTTTTATTCTGTCTCTCTTCTTCCTCTGACTGTCAGGAGCTCTGTGTGTGGTGAAGGTGTTTTCCAGCAGTGAGTTAGTCATTGCCCAAGCTCACAGTGAAGCTTGAGCTTCCTGCTGTGCCAGTGAACTGGTGCAGGTGCTGCCTAAAGTGCCACCACCCCAAGCCCCGAGGACATCAGGGATGACAACAACTACCTTCTGGGGCCAGCTGGAGTCAGTGAACGCAGAAGCTGGGGAAGGCACCTTGGCTTGGCCCACTAAACTTTCATAATTATTTTATGAATAAAATTTTATAATGCTTGCCCCTTGTTTTGGTCCATTTTGGGGCAGCTGCTCTCTGGTCCATTTTGGTCAGCAGCTGACCACCCACAGAAACAGCTCATGGTGTTGGAAGGTGACTGGCAGCACCTCCTGTGTCCTGCTGGGATCAGAAGCAGAGTATGTGGTGCTGGGGCAAGAGAAATCCACTGGCCCCACCACTCCCCACCCTCCCCAGAATTACTTCCCACCATCCCTTTGGGACCAGCTTTGTACTACCAACCTTGCCATGAGCCAGCCTGCCCCCATCTTTCCCCCATCCTTTCCCTACCCCCTTAGAGCAGAGGAGCAGGGTAGCCACAAAGGAACAGAGAAAAGGTCTTTATTGTCTCTCTACCACCTGTACACATGGGCAACATGTTCTGTTCATTTGTGCTGAGGTGGTGAAAAGTAGTAATTGTTTCAGTATTTCTCTAATAGCTCTTTTCCCCACTTGGCTTCGTCTCATATATACACTAACCATTTTACAAATATTACTATCAAGGTTGAGTTATGGAAAGTTTATCTAATGTATGACTTGCTTTTAAGACTGTTAGAAGAATCACTTCTGCATAATAAAACCTCAGGAATACACAAGTGATCTTAAGAAATACAGTATGACTGCTGTGTGGTTTCCCATTGCCTTTGTAGTTTCTGAGACACTATAACATTATTTAATTAGCTAAAATTTCCTCTCTCTTGAGGATGGAAACTCAATGAAATGTCAACAATGCTGTCAGTCTGCTTCAGGCTAAATTCATTACACAAAAGCTCACGATAAAAATAGTCCAAGACAGATTATTTTGTTGCAAAACATAGGCCCACACAACTTATGCCTCAGAAAACAGATGTGGAATTCACACAAGTGCTGCATTTTGAGGGTTAATGGGACTGTTAAGTTCCACCAAGCAATTACAGATGTTATGAGCTTTCACTGTTCCATATTTGACCAGTAAAAAGAAAAAGACTAAATCCTGTCAATGATTTCTCAGAGACTGATGAGGGATATTCTTGCATTGGTCAAAGGCTGATATGAAATCTGTATCTTTGCTTTAAAAATTCACCTTTTCCCATCACTGAGAGAGTGAGCAGAGATTGTATTTTAAGAAAAAACTGACAAAGAGTAAAGAAAAAAATTGTTTCATTTAATCTGAATGATAATTGATATTTCAGAATACATGTGCTCATTACTAAGCATAATAAAATTTGGCATTTTCTATTGTCAGAGGATTTATAAAGGCTAAATTTCTTGATTTATTTAAATAGACAGATAGGAAAGAGCAAACTACAAAAACAAGTGCTATATACTGAAGGCATGTGAATTACCTCCTTCCCAAGGATAATGCAAATTAGAAGTATGTAAAGCTTTGTCTGCACCTGGGATCTTTAATGAGGATAAAGAAAAATCAGACGGAGATTCTCCTGGGAAAAGAGAGGATCGTTATTTGAATAACCTGCAGTGAATTCTAATCAATGCAACGTGACTTTGAAAATGAATATGGTTTTTCAACCCGCTGTACATGAGCCATAATATTAATCATAACTTCATGGTACAGTAAAGCCCATGACAAATGGTTATTCAGTGGACTAACAAAAAGACAATTCATAGTAGGAGGAAGGTAAGGGCATACATAGAGTAATTTATTTTTGGTTTTTTTTCAAAAGCACTGTCTAAATATGCACATATACCTATGCATGTATGTGAACATACACATGTGTGTGCACACACTTGTACCCACATGTGTGTGCCCCCAGTTTAGCACATCAGCATAAAATAGATTCATTTTCCTTCAGGAGTAACATGAACAAGCACTGTCTGATCTTGTTATTCTTCAAAGAGTATTATTTAGTATTACATTAGCTAACACAAAGCTTGAGATAATTTTTTTTGAAACAGGGTTTTCTGGATGTTTCAGTCATGTATCTTCCAGTGTTTGAAGCCTCTACTGTGCCTCTAAAAGGCTGGAGGTAATTTGTGTCTTCTTTCCACTACTAAGCTTTGTTCACTCTCCTGTATGTGGAGGAAGGGTTTAACATAAAGCATGGTTCACTGGCTGCAACGTACAAACACCATGCTCATTTATTTACCTAGAGCACAGAACAGAACTTTTATGTGTTTTTTCCATCTCAAGAATTAAAATCAATAAGCTTTTTGACATTTTCACTATTAACGTGTTTATATCAGCAAAACAAGCTGTGCCAAAACCCAGACTTTCAAAGAAACCCCTCTGAGGGAAATCAGAGGCATTTTGCAATGCTTTTTAAAGGGTGAGTGCATATTTTAGCCAGAGGGTTATTTTTGTGGGATACAGTGAAGTAAATATATCTTGTTTTGCTGATGTGATGTGGTGAGGATGTTCATATATAAGCAGTAAAATGTGACAAGCCATGCCACAAAGTGCTACCCCAACACGTGTGATGAGATGCATTTTCTTCCCTACTGTATCTATCTCCCACTTGCAAGTGGCATTTGTCACCTTTGCCTGTGGGTGGATGCTCACTCGAGTTCTGGCCAGCAGGGAACTCCAGTGGGGTGACCCAGCCAGCACCATGGAGGGGTTGGGTTGTGTGGGGATGGTGACCATGTCTGTACAGCACTTGTGTAGCCACATTAATAGATTCACATGCATACTGAAGTACAACTGCTGCCTGCAGCAGCCCTCAGGCAAAAGCTCAAGAAGAGCATAAGGGCCTTGAAAGTTAAGCTCAAGATCTGTCAGTCTGGGGTAAGAAGCAGACTGTAGTGCTAAAGGCTTTCCACGTGCAACACCTCACCACCCAATCTTGGGCACTCAGACTGATAGCACACACCTATCATGCATCAGTGATCTGGGGGGAGAGAAGCTGACTTTCCTATACCTAAAAAACCAGTAGCACAAAAATAAATTAATAAGAACAGACCTATGAAAGAGGGAGTCATTGTGGCTACCTAGCTGAGCATGCGCTCAGAGTGCAAAAAACTAACAAAATCCTTGTAGGGAAATACTTTGGGACACCTAGCAGATGCAGCATCCTAAAATCTATCTTTGCAGTACTATTTCTTTTGTAAAATCATGCTTTTAAAAAACCCAAAACAAACAAGGAGCCACAAGGTAATTTGGATCTGTTGAAGGAAATTGGTGGTTGCAGAGCAGCTCAAGCTGGCTAGCTTCCCAAAGCAAAGGGAAAGAAGTGATTTGATCAGAGTGTGTAAATATGTTTTGGGAGAGGAGATTATTTGAAGAACAAGGGTGTTTAACTTAAGAATCATCTAGAAAAGAGCTGCATTTTTACTACTTCAAATTTTGAAAGAAGACTGGATAGCTTTGTAGCGAAGATGCCAGAGTTCCTTTGAACAGTGTGCGTGTGATGTAAGAAACATTTGATGAAATGTTATATTCTGTGTTAATGAAGTAGTCAAATTATGCACAGGTTCTTTTAGGACTGTTTCTGCCTTTGCCCATTAATACTGGCCAGTCTGATGTATATTGTGTTATAAGAGACATCATGGTGTTCCCATTGATTTGGTCTTTCCAGAAGACTTCTGACGAAGGGTGACGAAACATGGGAGTAAGTAGTTCTGCGTTTGCAGAGAGGTACCATCACCAGAATCTTCCAGTACTTCTCTTGCCATTGTCCTTGGTCTTACCTGGTCTGAACCTGAAGCTGGGTTGTTACAGCTTGTGGCATCATCTGAGAAGACACAGTTTTGGTGTTGCTGTGCTTTATTTTACCAGGTTCCTGATTTAATTGCATTTCATGCTGTCAAACTGAGCTGTTGGTTTTCTGATGCTTATATTTTCTTATATAAGACTGTCTATAAGAAGAGAATAAATAGCTGAAGTGGTGGAATAAGCTGCTCTCACACTCCTCTTGAAGATGATTGAAGCAGCAATGTCAGACTGTCTTCTTGCTATGGACGTAGTCCTAAACCTCTCCTAAGCTAGCCAGATCTGAACCTGAAATCACTAGGACTAAACATTCACAGTTGGGGCTCAAACCAACTGTCTCATTTTCATATTCCCTGGCTTGGGAAGAAAAGTTTGGATATCATAGCAGTGCTAACTATAATAAGTGTACTAACTAATGCCATTAAAAGGACTCTAAGATGATTAAACTATGATGCTCACAAACTTGGATCTATCTAAGCCTTAATAACTGAAAGGTTGATCTAAATTTTTTTTGTTTTAACTATGCCATATCTTTGGATACTTATGGTGCACATAAAATCATCTGATCTTTGGTTATATGTGCCTTCAAATATATAACTATATAACTAAAACTGTCTTGTTTTTTACTGTTAGTTTTACCTAAACCATTAGGGAAAGCTTCACTGGGAATTAGAGCTGGGTTGTTGAAAGTGACTGATACTTAATTTGTGCTAGTGGATTTATCTTCAATAAACTAAACTTTCCTGCAAGAAGTTTATTTTCAAAGCAGTTTTAAATGCATCAGTTTAGGTGTGATCCCAGGAAGTGCTTCCTGTGTGTCTGCTTGTGTCCATCTTAAAAGCGAGAATCAGCACTGAATGAAAATTCATTCAACAAAGAATAAAAATTTGAGCCCAGTGAAGTCATAGATCGGTGACTCCACTGAATTTAGTAGAGTCATCACCACCCATGGGTTTTGGTTGCATTTTCACACTATTTGAATGTCATAGGAGATGCTGAAGTTTCACAAAGAGAGGAGTATAACCACTCCCACATAACAGAGGGGGCAGAGAGGAAGGAAAGTTCACCTCCAGCCACCAGAGAAGAAATACTTTAAACTTCTTTTCTTCTACTTCAAAGTGATATAAAATGCATAAATATTTTTTCAAATTCCTTGAAGAGGTGTAGCTATAGATTCACAGAATAACAGAATCACAGGATTGTTGAATTTGTAAGGAACCTCTGGAGGTCAGCTGGTCCAGTCCTTAAGGACAATCACCTAGAACTAGTTGCCCAAAACCATGTATTCAGCCCTTTACTGGATTCACCAGTATTCAGCCTAGTTAGCAACAATCCTTGACTCAAAGGGAAAAAAATCCTGACATTTTTAGAATGCAGAGATTATCTGGTGCCTTTTCTCAAATCCACTCTACCTTCTAACTTGGTTGCTTCTTTGAACTCATTTCAGATGCTCTTCCTTCTTTCACCATTGCAACAGATCTGCAGCTTCTGCTTCTGGCACTCAGATCTGGTACCAGAAAACCAGACATCAATACGGATGCAATAGTAGCCAAGGTCCTACTTAGCACTGCTCAAGCCTCAGCCCTGCAGCTGTTCTCTGGTATTGTTTTTAACTTTGCCCATTTTAAGATGCCATAGTTTGTGTGTGTACTAAAAAAACTTGCATAAAAGTGGAAGAAAACTGTGATACCTATTTTTTGGTTCTCCACCATGAAACACTGTTAGTTTAGGCACAGAAGCAAAAATAGAAATGATCATGGGAATAGGATGTCACAGGGAAATAGGCTGATAATCTACATCCTGGTAAAATGAGAATACCAAGGGTGTCCCCAGTTTCTCCTTCTATTAAAAAAAATGGCTTTTCATAAACGTTGTTCAGATAGCTTGATAACTGCAGCATGAAATGGAAAACAAACTGCCATTGATAAGAGATATGATCCTGTTCCTATTAACAACAGCAAACTGGCAAGATCAGATCCAAAAAAAAAGAGTAATACAAAGATTGTATGTCTGATTTCAGTCACACAGAAGGATTATTGATTTATCCAAGGGTTACTGAAATGAAGATCTGGCTCATGGTTCAGGTGAGGATGGGAGGAAAGTGATTACTGCTTTATTACAGGCCTTCCCTGTAGATATAGGGTGTGGAAATAATCAGGGCTGATCTTACAGGGAGTGCAGCAGATGCACAGCATCTGGTCTCTGGTCTCCAAGGCTACATCTATACTAGTAAACTAAACAGGCTTAGGACATGTTTAAGCACTGCTCCATGAGATCTATACTATTTAACCCTTCCCCCCGTCTCTGGAGTCTGGCTCTTGCCAAACAGCACTATGCAGGTGCACAGGTCAGCAACTGCTCCCCAAACACAGTGGGGACAAACCCCCCTTGTTCTAGGGGAGAAGAGGGTGAGACAGGAGCAGCGTGAGCTGAGCTGAGCAGCACAGGGCTCGAGGTCAGAGCATGTGCCATCATTCATTCCATTTATTTCAGAAAGAGTCTCCTGACAACTACTTTCTGACAATGCTTAAGACATCTCTTCACTTTCTCATTTTCTCTTGCAACAAAACACATAGCCAAAATATTTTTCCCAAAGAAAGAAACACATACTTAAACAATTTCCCACTCTCCTAATTATATGAATGAAGACCAATTTTCATCCCAGCTCTGGTCTCCATATGTATAAGAAAACTCTTGTCTACAGCTAAAGTCCTATAGCCTGAAGGCATATTCATTCAAGTATTTAGCTGGCCAATGACAAATTTCCCTGCACCAAGTGCCTAACATGGACTTGGCCACCGTTTGTTCCCTGATACACTGTGCCAGGACAATGTGAGTTTTCCTCTGAAATGTGTAGCACATTCATGTTCTGACTTCAATGACCCAGACCTCAGCACTGGCCTCCTGAAATCCAAATTTATAACTCTGGGGGTGGGTGGGCTTAGCTTTTTATTATTATATCATAGAATTTGGTCTTGTTATATTTCACTGTAGTCACCAAGCATCTCCCATGTTGAATAGACTAGTAAAAGGGAAGTCCCTTGTGGGTTTCTTAGATTTTTTTTGGCTCTTCTTCTTTTTGGGGTTAATTTAATCAAATTTTTAAAAGGGATAATTAGATTTTTACAACTTTTATACAGAGGCAAGAATTTAAACCTATTTCCACTTTGAAGAAATTTGGAAGGTACCCAAGACTTCCTTTCAAAGTAACATCATCAAATAATTTTCTTGTGTATCTGAGATTTAACATTTCAGATTCTGTCCCCTGCACCTTTTATTGTTCCTATTTACAGTGCACCTGAAACACATTGTGTAATTGGCAGAGAGCCCAGATTTTCCATTTAAGAACAGTTTGATGATTTCACTTTTTCTTTCTCTCTCTCTTTTTTTTTTTTTTGAAAACAGCAGGTGCTCCACATTGTAAACAATGCCAGTCACCATAATATTATTAGCTTTTGCATTTTTATTACATTTTTGCCTCCCTACATATTTTAAACTTCATTGCAAGGCATTTTTGGCACCAACTCAGAAAGCTTCTTATTTCATAAGGAAGATGGATACTAGTGAACATAGTGCTTTGTTGTCATTTATAATTAGAAAGTGTAAGATTTACTTAATCATTAAACCACCCAATATTTGCAGGTTTGTTTCTCATTTTCTGTGTGATACATCCACATCTGTCCCAGGCAGCCATTAATTCCCTCTTCTGTAATACGGATTTTTCAAACATTTAACCCACTCTTTGTATGGCATCAAAGTAATCTTTTATAACATTGCTTTTCTCCTCCCTGTCACCTTGCCTAAGATCCTGTAAACTGCATTTCAGATTTTTCACAGTTTGATGGGTCAATAGCTAGAACTGACATAGCCCAGTGGTTCTGCAATTACTCTTGTTGTGTACTGAGAGTTTATATTCCATTGGTTATTAAAAATGTGTGCAAACAAATGGAGTTTAAGAAAAACAAATCAGAAATTCATTTTAAAGAAATCTTGGGAAAAAAATCAGCACAAGGAGCAGATGAATACTCCAGAAATGCAAATAATGCAGGGCAAGAATTGTCTTTGTGTACAGATTTTTTTTTTTTAATGTGTGTTTTTAAATGATTTCTAGATAGAGGACATATCACTTGAAAACAGATTTAGGCAAATGTCATATGCAATAAATATTTATTGTTAGAAATATTTGTGGTTTCAACGAGGTCTTCATTAGCAAACAAAGGAAAAAAATCAAGCTATTTTCATGTTTATACAGCAAGGATGTCTTTTGCTAAACTGCATTTTGAGCTACATTTTTTTTCCAGATCAATTCAATAAGAGAAAGCCCAACAGAGAACAGATGCAATATAAGAGCAATAAAGGGAAGTAAAAAAAATTAAAAATCCTTTGTTCTCCCTGCAGTACATCCGTAAATCTATTAGTGTTATTTTCCTTTCTTCTCTTTTTTGCATCCCAAGCCAGATCTCAAGTTCTCTGAAGCAATCCTTAATCAAGCTCCCCAAAGGCCTACGACTGCATGCAGCAATTTCTCCCCTGCTCTCAGCACAGATGTTTCGAGCACATTCCATTACACCTACATGCCATTACAGCTAATGGCTTATTCTGATGAAGAAAGCTGCTTTCTGCTCAGTGCAGCAAAGGGGAAAATAGCCTCCTGTACAGTTCGTACACTGCAACAATGAAATGTGGGGGCAGGTGGTACAACAGAACTCTCTAATGTTAATTACATACTGTATTACCCCCAAATTTGGCTGGTCATTAATTATGCTAATTTACCTTCCTGAAAATTAGCACCACTCATGTGAACATTTGAGCAGTTTTTAGCAAAATGAACTACGGAATAGTGGTTTGTAAACTCAAACCTTTTGAACCGCCCGAACACAAGATCCCAGTGGCTGCCAGACGTGGCGCGGAAGGGGGACACAGCTGGTGGGCGAGGGACCCGCCAGTGACAGTGGCCCTGTTACACTCTCCTCTGTGACCCCGAATGCCTTGTGCCTACCTGCTTCCTGCCTCAGTTTCTCTCTGTGGAAAGTTATACCTGCGTCTCAAACAGGCTGAATCTCCTCATGTTTGAAGAGCAGCATTTGATTCATCAGCCCTTGAGGATGAGGATCTCTTCTGCTGCAGAACAATGAGCAACAGATTCCTGGGGAAGATGGGGATGTCAGATAAATGATCAGAATGTTTTGCTCAGGCAAAGAATGTTTATCCATTTTTAATTTTAAAAAACCCTCAAACCAGTCAAAACCTTCCTTTGGAATAAAGAGGGAAAATGAAACAGCTAAATTGTGATTCACTGTGATTCTACAGTGAATGTAGATAAATTCCACAACCTGCTAGAGAGGATGGTATTGCAATTGCAAAGCTTAAAGAAAAAAAAAATTTTTTCTAACTACTTAAAACTGTTCAGGCAACTCTGTAATGATTTTTATATATATTTAGATTACATTAGGTCTCTATAAAGAGTGATATAGTAGCTTCAAGTGTGCCTATAGCTATAGATTGATTTTTTTTTAACTGTTCATAAAAGATTAATCTCTGTCTTCTTCCAACAAAACCTAAGATTTTATCATATTGATTATGGGCCTAACAAAGTAAGGTATCAGATTTAGATTCAATTTGTTTTCCTATGAATTAAATGCATTAAATCACTTTTTACTCAGGTTGAAATTGATTGAGTTTCAGAGTTAAACAAAATATCTTCTCTACATTGTGAACTGTCTCCATTTCTTCCTCAAGGCTGCTGTTTTCTTCTATCCATCTCCAAGAAGCCATCATCATATTAACATAGATGACAATCTGGCAAGGAGGTGCTGATCAAAGATAAATTTCACACTCGCACTTCGCATTTTCTAATTACACCATCTGTGTCAGACTCTTTCGTGGCAGTTCTGCCCAATCTGTCAAATGCTGCATGCCTATGGGAATGCAGAGGAGCTGAGAAAATCGCCTCCATTTCCCCCACCAGCCGATCCATCACCCCAATCGGAGCTGGGTGGATATATTAGTCTAATTGGTACTGGAATGAAGGTTCCAGACTGTATATGAGATGAGGTGTTTGGGGGATGCAAGACATGAGATTTACAATTTGAATCATATTACAAGGCTTGCCCCAGCTTGTTTCATAGCAAGCTGAGAGCAAGCCATGCATGCAATATCAGCATGTGGAGGTGAAAAAAAAAAAAAAAAAGGAAGAAAGAAATGAAGAAAATTTAAAAACAAATAATGAATGAGAAGGTGTCTCCTTTATTACTTTTGGTTTCTTCCAGACATGCTAAATGTAAATTATTACCAATAAGTTCACATGAAATTAATTTATCTTTGTATTAGAATGTAAGAAAAATAAACACAAAACATTATATGCCTTAAACTACCAGAGTTGGCTAGGTGTATTCTAATAAAGTCCTGATCTATTAAATCCAGCAGTTCTATCAAAGTAGGGATGCTCCTTTTACACCAAAAATGTATTACTTCCTATCCATGAGGCATGAGATTAAGTCACAGAAGGTGAAAAGTTGCAGCTCTTCTAGGAAGGCTGACATTTAAAATTATCTACTTTATGGGTCAACTTTTTTTCTGAGAAATTAATCTCAACCTTGAACCTGTGTGTAAAATATTGCAAACTGCTATTGCTGGGTGCAATCAAATCTGGTGTAGTAACTCTGATTCCCTGTGCAATCACATTTGAAAGTGAAAATGAGCTGCACTTCTGGGGACATGAATAGTGGTGTGCTTGCTTATTATAGGGTCTGCAAACCCCCAAAAAAGGCAAGTGTAAAAAAATGCTCTGACAAAAGAAAATCTGGTAGTGCGGTAATGCAGGCTACATCCACACCTAGGATACATTTTCTTTCGTGAGGTCTTAGTACATTTGTACACACACTATTGATTAAAAACTTCACACTTCTTTTTTTTGTCTAGACAAAACACACACCATGGAGACATACTCGAGTTCATCTGACACATCTGTGTTGAAATCGGGGTTTGAACTCAGGTTCTTATCCTTTTTGGGTGTTGCCTTCAGCATAAAACGGGTCCAACTAGGGGTTATTTAATGTTTTTATATTTAAAAGGAGAGGGAGCAAAAAATTATACACCAATCGAAGACCTCTATTTTCAGATATGATTTTCTGTAGGATGCAAGAAGCAAGATGCAAACACATTATCAAGCACACTTTTTCTGCTCCTACCTTTGGTTTATTTAGTACAGTTTATTTGGACGCCAAAGGCATCACTGATGTAAGAATGTTGCTGGTCGGCAGCCTCCGCAAAGCAACGCTACCGGAGTGCGATACTTTTAACACCCTTTTCTGCATTCAGAGTGGGCTGAGGAAAGAGCTGTTCAAATATTCATAAAGGACAGAAGACAAATATTTGGCAACTCCCAACATTTCAGTGCTAAATCATTTAGTAAACACAGGCTAACAGCATTAACACAAGATCAGACAAAACTGCCCAGCACCACTCAGGGCTAGGTCAGCTGAAAGTAACCTTAATGCTGTAAATCAAGATTTTACTGCTACATATTTGACTGAACTTGTGTCTTTACTTGAACTTTTGAATTTTTCCCTTTCAAAGAAATGTATAAGACAGCCTCAAGGTGGAATATGCCAGAATGACTCCACTTCAGAGGCACAATCAATGAACAGCAATTATCTCAGACATATTTGAGCTTTTTATAGACAAAGACCTTTGTCTGGGTGGGTGCTGTGTAACATAATGTGTCTGCACAGGCTACTTCTCTTTCCCCTGTGCATTTTAATTACACTAGCAATTTTTTCCCCCCAAATAGCTATGAACAGAATTTCAATTACACTTATTCATGAGTGTGCAATGCTCATCCCTGCTTCTGTGAGCCTTGCATATGGGATTTGAAGAGGAGGCTAGGAGCTGCTGAGAGGCAGGCTGGTGTCTGTGCTGGGGATGGCACAGGGACCCACTGATGCTCCTCAATTAGAGAAGGGTCCGCAGCCCCCACAAACACACTTTGCAAGGGGTTCACAGCCAGTAAAGGCTGCCTCATGATTTGTTACACACCTCAAGGTGTCTTCCGTGTGGGTCTCTGTGGGGCTCATGTGGGTGTCTCAGGCTGCAGAGCAGGGTGGTCTTCACTGGGTGCCCACCATGGGACCCCATGCATGAGCACTGGTGGGAGGATGATCAATGTGCTGAGGAGCAGCCATTCTCTGCCAGGTCAACAAGCTTATTGTCCCTACTATGTGGAAACAGCTGTATAGCAATAGTAAAAAAACCTTAAGTGGGTACCCAAAAGTATCATTGTTAGAATTCAGCCTCTGTTGCTCTGCATTACACTATCCCTATTCCTCCATGTGTTCTCCAGAACTCTCTGCACAACCCTAGAATAACAGACATATAGAATCCCTAAGGGTAGAAAAGACCTTCTAGCTCATTGAGTCTAACATTTCACTGAACACCACCATGTCAACTAAACCATAACACTAAGTGCCTCATCCAGTTATTTCTTGAACACTCACAGACATGGTGACTCCACCACTCTACCCTGGGCAGCCTGTTCCAACACTTGACAACCCTTTCAGTAAAGAAACCCCTCCTTGATGTTCAGCCTGGACCTTCCCTGGCACAGCTTGAGGCCTCTTCCTCTTGCCTTGTCAGTGGTTGCCTGGGAGAAGAGCCCAACGCCCACCTGGCTACAGCCTGCTCTCAGGCAGGTGTAGAGAGCAATAAGGTCCTCCCTGAGCCTCCTTTTCTCCAGGCTAAACAACCTCAACTCCCTCCGCCACTCTTCATAGGACAGTCTCCAGACCCTTCACCAGCTCTGTTGCTCTCCTCTGGACATGCTACAGCACCTCAGTGTCTGTTTTGCAGTGAGGAGCCCTAAACTGGACACAGCCCTTGAGGCACACCCTCACTAGTGCCACTGAGCACAGGGGGACAATCATGGCCCTGGTCCTGCTGGCCACACTATTGCTGCTCCAGGCCAGGATGCCATTGGCCTTCTTGGCCACCTGGGCACACACTGCCCACTGCCCACTGATTATGTTCATCCAGTGTTGATCAGCACCCCCATGTCCTTTTCTCTGGGCCACTTTCTAGCTGCTCTGCCCGAGGTCTGTAGTGCTGCCTGGGGCTGCTGCGACTCAAGGGCAGAACTTGGTCTTGTTGAACCTTATCCTTTTGCCCTTAGCCCATAGATCCAGCCTCTCCAGACCCCTCTGCAGAGCCTTCCTACCTGCAGGTCAACAGTCCCAGCCAACTTAGTGTCGCCAGCAAATTCACTGAGGGCTCACTCAGTCTCTTCATGCAGACCCTCAATACAGATATTAAAGAAACTGGCCGCAATACTGAGCTTTGGGGAATACCACCATGACTGGCTGCCAACAGGATGTAGCACTCCTTTTCACCACCCTCTGGCTCTGGCCATCCAGCCAGTTTTTAACCCAGAGTGTTCAAGCCTTGGTACATCAGCTTCTCCTAATATCACCCTGTCTTTCCTCAGGGCTGACCCTGTGTCACAGGCTGTCACCCGTCCCTGGCACTGAGCACACATTCCTGTGGTCAGGCAGAAAAGGTATGGCCTGAGTTTTCTCAGCTCTCCCTCTCTGCAGGGTCTTGCTCAAGTCTCGCTTCTTCTGCTGTCACCAAGTTCCAGATAATATGTGGGGTTTTCTTCCCTTTGAGACAGACATTGCTATCTTGGGTTGCATTTAGCAAATGGTTCAAAAATTATTGATGATGGGCAGGCAAAGTCAGTGCAGTTGTGAAACTATGAGGAAAAAGCACCTACAGATAGAGAAAATCAGATGAAAACCCTCTTGCTGGAGAACTGCATGACAGTATTGACAAGGTGAGAGTATATCAGAGAAACTGGTAAGAATGCAACCACCATAAACAGCACCAGTTAAACACCGCAGGGTGAAGCTGCGCCAGTGCGCATAAGTAAAGAGCAACTGTTTGAGAAGTGGGAGAAACTGTAACTGCCTTTTGTATGAAAGGTGTCGTGCAGCCAAGGACATATTGACGTGCCTGGAAAATCCCCCTTTTTTCTGCAAGGAAGCCCAGGCACAAACTGTCTGCAGTAGGAACGCCAATGAACCTTCAGGCAAGTCTTTCAAATCTAAACAAACACAAAAGAAGAGATTTGCTTGGCTGCTTTTTTTTTTTTTTTTTTTTTTCCCCTGCCGTTGCAAAGACTGCACCTATTTTTTTTTTAAACAAAATCTGGAGGAAAGGCCCTGGTGTCATCAGAGTGCTGATACCCCATCACTGACATCCTTCCCCAAAGCCATGTGATGGTGGTATACGGGAGGTATCCTGATTTCCTGAAAATACATGATGTTCTTCTCCAGAGAATGGAAAGCAGATTTATTCCTTCTGTGAACTTGGAACAATCTGCTCAGACAAGTGACAGAAAAAACCATTTCTACCATTTTCTCTTGCTACCCAGCCTGGAAGCTCAATCATTCATGTGTTTTCTAAAGGATCACTGGCAATCCTCATCCCTTCCAACTGCCTGAGCCCAGGGGAGTCCATGGTTTTGCACAGGTGTCATTAAGGACTGTCTCTGGAGACAGTGGGCATAAGAGGCAACTGAGCTCTAAGAGGACTTTGTTGTTGGTGATGATGACAGGTAAGAGAGAACAAGGACTTGCAATTAGAGAAATCACTCTATATTTGTAAACCAAACACACCTGATATGAAAATCACTGACAAGAGACTTGGCTGCTCTGTGCAGCTCTTGCAGGCTCCTTTCAAAGCAGGGCTATGCTTTCAGCAGAGACAGACAGGTTTTTAGAGCTCATACAGCTTCAGTCAGTAAGTGTATGCATCATTGTGGCTGAATAAATAAATATCCACTAAAGGAACCTGGTTCAGAAGAGTAAAATAATTAAGAAACATGGAAAACATTACTGCCCATATTCAATTAACAGCTGAAGTATTGTTAGAAAGATGGATCAATCCGGAGCGATCAGACTAAAAGCAAAAGTTTAGATAACTTGTCTGATAATGGCATGAGCATACCCCATAAATGCCCAGCAATTCCATATCATTAAGCCTTCAAGGACAAGCCTGATTGATGGCAATGTACCTGCAGGAAACAGCTCAGATGGAAAAACTCCAATGTGTGCCAGCAAAGTAATTACCTGGGATGGTGACTACGCTCTGTGGTCAGATAGGAACAGGACAGATAATGCAGTGCTCTGAGCACTGCCTTGGCTCTTCCTGCTGAGAGGCAGCTCCATGCACCAGCTACCGAGGCACAGGGGGCTCCTTGCTCACTCCTCTTCTGTACTTATTCTACTGAGTCTTCAAGGTCACTGTGTCTGCCTCATTTCAGCATATTTGCACTACTTTTATGTGGCAAGGAATACTGTGCCCATCTTTATGCTTTGTGTAGCACTATATGAGCTGTTCCAAATATAAGCAAATTTCAGATGGACCAGAAATTTGAAACTAAAGGGGTGCCATCTCCCATGTGAAGAAGCACGTGAGCTGTTTAACAGTTAACAATCACCAGCAATGAATCTTTCATCCTTATTTTTTTCAAATCTGTCTCCTGTTACCATTCAGCACAAGGACTGAAAATAAGTATGTCACAATCATGTAACCCAATCCAAGTAATCAAGCATTCCTATTTCAGTAATGCTCTTTATGTATAAATATTTCAAGAATAAAGATTATTTTTGATCTCTCAAATGCTGAAATGTAATATTTACACTTACAAAAGTAATACTTGGAACAAGAATTCATCAAGTAAATCATTCTTCTCAGCTTCCTAACAAATGGAGGCAGTGTCTTTGCCCTCATGAGAAGAATTCAGCTTATGGGGAGGAGGGTAAGGGTACAGCAAAGTAAAAGACCAACAAATCTATGTCTTGGTAGTGTCCTGTTCCGAAGCACACAAGATGAGCAGCCCTCACCAGCAATCAACTCAGGTCAGCTTCATTTCCAATAAAGTACATAAAAACAGGAGAACAAAGTACAAAGACCTGTACAGAACTTACACTGAACTTTTGACAGATAAGGGTTTTTTTCTTTAAATCTCACCCCTGTCCCTTGACTTACCAGGGTACTTCTATATTTAAGGTTAGGTCTAAATTACACCCCAAGTCTGACAGTGGGTTTGGAAATCCAGCAAGGTTCATTTAGAGTTTCCCAGTACCACTGAGAATTTTTAGGCTAAATAAAGAAGATACCTCTGTTATGATCCTTTGGCAGAGGTGATTCCTGGTCCAGAGGCTTAAAAATTTGGCTTAAGTTAGTCTGAGCTTCAAGGCATAAGAAAGTCTTTTCCTATCATGTGCCTTCTACATGCAGAATTTAAAATTAAAGGAAACTACCTGCTCTTAATCTAAACCATCTTACTTGGTTTTAATTTTATTACCTCTTAGTCTTTTCAAACACAATGTTTACATTTAAATTTTTGACAGAAGTCCCCTCCTGATGATTTTACTGGAAGTGGGATCTGTCCCAAGGAAGACATCAATACACTTGTACTTTATGGGCTACCTATCTGTCCCTTAAACAAACTGTGTCAGAAAGCAAAAGCTGACCACATTCAAGATGTTGATTTTCTGTCTTGGACCCATACCTAAAAGTTAGCACAAAGATTGAATAAGCAAATTAAGAACCAGTAATTTTAATTGCTATTATTTACAGGATATGGAATATACTGATGTGAATATTTTGCTTCAGAAGATTATTTTTTGGGGACAGTCAGTCATATATTTCTTAGCTATGTTCTTAGTTATGGCAAAAATAAAAATTAGCAAAACAATTCGAGGCTTGTTTAAGCAAATTCAGACAACTGTGACAATTCTGTCATGAACCATCCGATATTCTACATTTACAGGTCACAAGTGACAGTCAAGGACTGCCACGCAAAGTTGACAAGAAAAGCTAAGGCTCCATCTTGGACCTTGCTGGTCCATGCAGTTCCTGCATGTGGAGACTTAACCAGAAATCAGAAATTCCAGAAATCATTTATTAAGAAAAAGATAGGTAATTACTTTTTGCTTCAAAAGCAGAGACAACACTGAAAGAGCCAGATACCACGTGAAGAATTAGTTGGGAATGTGAAAGAGATGGTGAGGAGGGCATAGTGTTTTGCATCAGCTTGATAAAATTCAAGGTCAGTTCAATGGTCCAAGATAATTCAAAAAAAGCATGCAGTAAAGAAGTATCCATTATGTTCTGCCTCCTTTAAAAGCCACAGCAAAATGCCCACTGGGTTTATGGGGCAGGACTGACTGAATGTGGCATCCATCATATTCACAGATACCTCATATAAGACTGTTTATACAAGTACTGAGTTGATTTCTGCTATACTGTAGGTGCTGCCTACTTCAGGAGAAGTCCAATCATTGTCTGAGTAAACATACAAAGTTTAGCCCACAACAGCCATGGTGCTTTCCACTGAGGTGTAGCAGGTTTTCTTGAGTACTAATGCCAGTATCTACTTAGTCACTCCAGGAAAAATAAGCCATTGAAACACAAAGAGTGCTTTTGTAAGTGAATTTTAAGGGAAAAAATGTTGCAGAAAACTTTCATGTACCTGTTTCAATGCTTTCATCTGTCAGTGTTTGTCATCCTACTTCTTTGCCTTTCATTTTCAGTGGCAAAATAGAGTGTGTAAAAGGCAGAATGTACTGCTCAGAAAGCTACAATATACAAATGAATTTAAAGTGTTTTACTTTTCCTTTTAGCACCATCTATATTTCTCAGATTCCCCTTGACTGGCTTGTCACTTGGTAAAGAAATTATGGTACTCATATATTGTTAAAAAGAAAATAATTCCAACTCCAGAAGCCATAAATTATTAGTGTACAGAAAGACTGAAGTTAAATGTAGACCTCTATACAGGATTTTTGGGCTTTTTTTACACTTAAAAGCATGACAACTGCTCAGAAAATCTGGAAACATGGAAAGGTGATGGTATCTTTTTTCCATGACTGAAGGGAAATTATACAGCTACATTTGATAGTTTTCTGGTAAGATTTTTGATGCTGACATTTGGCTCTTCATTCCCGTGAGTTTACATATTCCATGTTAAAAATACTTAATCCTTCAAGCCACTCAAGATAATATTAAATTAAAACAATGAGTTTTTCATAATGGAAAAGTACATCCAAGGAAGCATTTCATTTGTAGTATTTGAAGGAGAGGAGCCATTTGTTTAATGCCTTGACACTGATAAAGTGGGGACAAACAAATTCCATGGAACAGTTTACTTGAGTGGTTACTTACATGCTTAAAAGTTTTTGGGATGGGCCTCTAGGACGTGACTGGATTTCACTGCACTAAAATCATCAGAAATCATAAAATCATAAAATATTTCAGTAGTGATGTCAAGACAATGACCATTACAAAGTTTTTTCCATGTTATTCTCATTATTTTTCCTTGTGACAGATTTTTTTAAGGCTATGTATTGTTAACACATGGTGTGTGAGTTATTAGTATTGTGCATATATATGTATATGATTCCTGTGTTATTGCCCAACGTAACTAAGATTTCAGTGGAAAGACAGACTTGGAATTTCAAATGTTAAATTCCAGATGTCTTCTCAGTAGACCTTTTCTACACAAAGATGCATTATGCATTTATAGTTTACTACCTGGAGAGAAAAGAATTAATATAGGGGTTGCACATGTCCAGTTTCTATGTCAAGCTCAGCTGAGGAAATCAGTTCATACCACAGCTAGTCCAAAATCTATCACACTTTTACATTTTTGGCAGGATGTCACCTTAGGCACTGTAAATGGTGTATGTGTGCTATATAATTATATTGTCCATGGATTTAAGCACCTGTGTTGCATATTTCATTACATTTTCTTGGCCTGCTTATTAGGACTATATTTTACATTTCTAATAATACAATTCAAATTCTACCAAATATGAAACACTGACTTTCAAGCAGAGCTAAATGAAGCTTAAGTAATTTAACATAAACCAATGAAAGACAAAAGAATTTTTTCACTCATAGGCAAGGTCACGAGGTTCCTCTTGCTGCTCTTTCACCTGCATTTTCTTTCTTTCTGCTTGCAGAAAAAATTGAACCAGAGAGATGTAATTTTAATCCATTTATTTGCTGACAATACAACAGAAAACTCATTCCTCTTTTTGGAAATAAAGTGTTAATGGGACATTTGCAGGAAATCACAATGAGCTTGGAATCTTTTGTGGAATCAAATCAGAGTTCATACAACAAATATCACGCGTATTTTGTTGTTTCTAAACATCAATTGGCCGTATAAAAAGTGTAATAGAAAAATTAAAAATTTGTGATTACAATGACACAGAGCGTGTGCCAACAACTCTGTGGATGGCTTTTTATCTCATTCCCTTAGTGAAAACAGTTAACTAGGCACTGGTGAGATATTCTGTAACTGCGCAACAAAAAGCTGGCACAACTGCCAAGTGTGGCATGCCAGATGTGTGAATACATTCTGGAGAGCAGTATCAGCAGCTCCAACAGAAAGCCATAGCCATTAATCTAGAGACCTCTGGGAGTTCAGGATCGTGCTGTAAAACCTAGACCCTGCCAAGACTGCATCAGATAAAGCCATCAATGCATTGTAAAAAAGACACAAAACCTATTTCATGGGCTGCACTGATCAAGCAATTACAATCATTGACTACATTAAGCAAAGAAACAGCGGGGTGCCCTATAAAATTGACTGCCAACTTGAATAATCAATAGACTCCATGTAGAGTAAATTAAATAACTGAAAAACTATTTGGAAAAGCTGAAGTTAAAAAGCCAATCTGTAATCCCTCATCCATGGAAAAACAATCTCGCATCCAAAAGATTCTTTTGCTTGCTTTCATTTTGTCACTGGGAAATACAGCAACAGCAAACTAAGAAATTCTTTAACTCTCTCATTCACCAGTTAATAATTGTTCATTTAACCCAGGCATTCATAATCAATGTATGCATTAGTATCATACCTCCCAACCTGCCAGGTTTCAAACACAGTCCTAAATTGCAGGGCTAATACTCAGAACAAGGGAACCCAGAGAAATTGTATGTACTCTGGGAGGCTTAAAATGATACACTTTCCCTATTACAAGGCATACTCAATTTGGGCTGACTTTCCTGATTATTTCCAATGTAAACCATTTATAGCAATAGCCATAATTTTGTAATTGATAGCAGAATAGGTTGGAAATGTTACAACAGAGATTTTTTTTTCCCCCCAGATAAAAGATGCTGATTCATCAGAAAGAAAGGTCGTGGAAACAGAATGTGCTGACTCAAAGCTTTTTTAGTCCAGGAGGGTGGTTAACAGAGAACTTCCCCTCCCTCCTCACTGCAAATATGTGCAGGTGGAAATGATGTGCTCCTCCACCAAAGCTGCCCATCAAGTCAGCAGCTGGAGCCTGTGCTGGCCTTACAGCACTTCTCCAGGAGAGAAGTCTGAACCCAAGTGCTAAGCAAGGACGTCTACCCTGGATTTTCTCCCTTCTGGACCTCAAATGCTTTTTCTGAGAAATATTAACAGGTTTCGAGTTTTGAATGTAAAGAAGTCTAACATTCTGGTTTGCCTTATTTTTCCAAAATTTTTCAAAATTCTGAGAAGTTTTCAGGTTTGCCTAAATGGCTGTACAGGAGTAGCCTGCAGTGGTGCTGTGCAGCAGTTCCTGTATTTTTGCAGCCCCCTGCAAATTGCTGGAGCTAGGATCTAGGAGCTAGATAGGATCTGTCTTTTGCTGCCTAGACTGCACTGTCAATGGAGCTAATCCAGGCAAGGCTTTGGACAAGGACCACTGACTGCAGGATCATGGGTGTTTCTTTTGAGGCTGATACTTCCACCATAGCACTGGGACAGCCAGGGATGTATTGCAAAACCCAAGCCACTGCGCCCTAGCAGGTACCATTCACATTGTTAGCACTTCCAGGGCACAAAAGCCTGCAGGAAGAGGAGTCAGCTATTGGCACCTGAAGACTACCAGTATCTAAGGGTGCTCATTACTTTGTGCCTCATTACTGAGTGGAACACAAGCCTGAGCAAAAGCAGAGTGTGGGGGTTTTTACTGCTGTCCAAACTGGCCCAAGGACAATTTCACATGTCCACAGGTTTGACTGTATTCCCTGAACTAGGTTCAACACTTGGCAAGAAATATATTGCAGACAGGACATACCACAAAAGAACAGTTCAATGGTATTAGACCACTCCATATATCAACAAGGAGGGACACTTGTAAAACCTCAATTAATGGCAAATATTCTGCTTTTATATCTAAGTGGAAAGGAGTACTTTTTAATTATTGTAGCAAAACAAAAAATGTCCCTTTAAAAAAATTGTGCCTTTTCATGCCTATGTAAATTTTCGCAGTTTTCATTCCCTTGTTTTGAAAGAAAAGTCCCTTTCTGCAGTGAAAATATATTCTTTCTTGGAAAAAAAAAAAGCCTTCTGTTTTCATTCTACCAAACTAGGAAATATCAAAGGCAAAGCTGCAACATATTTTGCTTTTCAGAGAATTTGAAGAAATGTGATTTAGCAGTTTTTCCAGTGGTGCAAATATTTTTTACTCACCTCACACTAACATGTTTTTTTTGTATGTGGATAAATTAACACGTAAGCAAGGGTGTTAGGCTCTTTACCTATGTTAATAGAATGAGCTGGGTTCTTCACTGGCAAAGGTTTTCTTATTTTTTTAGCTGAAGCATAATGTAGAATTTAGGATTCTTTCAGTCTGGTCTGCAGATTAAAGAAAAACAGAAGAAAAATTGAAATTAACTCTTCACTGTACACAGTTTGTTCACTGGGTTGAAAAAGTACTTCTAGAATTTATTCAGCACATAATCAGAATAAATCTTGGAGCTGTCATCATTACTGAAAAAGAGGTTTATAAATTAAAGCACCTGGGAAATCTATAGGGCATTAATTTATTATTTGTGGGAGTTTTGCAGAAGCATTTTTCTTTCTTGGCACACAATAAATAAGTTGACAATAAACAGAGCAGGATAACACTATGCGCTTTTTCACCTGCTTAAAAAAGCTGGAGACAAACATCCTGAAAATGTGCATTATAAGTGAACTCACAGCAACTACATATCAAGCAAAATGAAATATGATGAACTAAAAGTGATCATCTGTCACAATAACATTTTCCAACTTGTCTGCTGATTAGATGGTAATGCTGCCCATAAAAGCAAAGGCGGGGGGGCGGGGGGGGAAGCACTGCAGAGAACCTGATAAAACATCCTATTGAAACCTATTGTATTTATGACTTATTAGATTCTGAACTCAAATAGATCTTGATTGTTGAGAGCTTGGGTATTTAAAAGCCTTAACATCATCAATTACATTACTCATAATTTCCACATCTGCCTGTTCCTCAGCAATTCAGAAGGAGAGAGAGATAGCTGTTATAAGAGTCTTTCTGCAACTTGATTACTATGAGTCTGTTACAATGCGCACTTGAAATGCCTTTAAGGATTTGAACTGAACTGTAATTTGCAGATTTCTGGAACTCCAACGTGGATCACTTTTTGGTGATAGGGAAAATCAAATGAGTGGAGATGGTCCAAATTACCTGGAAGAAAAACAGGTTCTTATCCACTCAAAGGAACCCCTACGAGCCTGCCAAAAGCACAATAAATGCACTCTTCTTTCCTGTGTTGTCTGGAAAGTGAAGATGTATTTCAAATTAAACAGAAGCACTGATTAGCACGGTTATTATGAAGCTAAACAGCAAGAAGACTATGTTTGCAGAAGCCATTTACAGACTACAGGGAATGTCATTTCCCTGTTGTGTCACTCTTCCTAAAATGAATACTTTTTAAACAAAACCTTTGCTTTTGTCGAAGCACTGTCACCCTGACCCTACTTCCCATTAAAGCCAATGGAGAACTGCCCATCATCTCTTGTGGGAGCTGGATCACACTAATGGAGTGCACTTTTTTCATTCACAAGCATCCAAATCCATGCCGAGTGAAGACAGTACAAGGTGTTCTTACTCTGAGATCAACCTGACTCTAGGAACAGAAATATGCTCTTCAATAACTCCACCAGCTGCTCTACAGTGCTGTAGAAGGAGGCAGACGTGCGCAAAATGGATCAATCAAGTAAAGCACTGCCATGGAAATAATGTGGAGGCACTCTTAGAGATTGCACAGAAATAAATACATAAAGGCATTTTCAGAAATTATTCTTGCAAAGGACAAGTGTAGAATATGCAGCTTCCTTAGCTGCCAGAATTTCAACATAACTTGCTTCTCACAGAGAGAAAAATGCTCTCAATGCTGCTTCACAGAAGGTGTCTTTAGGGAAGTCACCTATTATATTATTATATTAACCTATTATATTATTATATTATATTAACTCTAGTTAATATAACTTTTTTGAAATTTACTTTAATTGTTTATAGAACCAGTTGTTACTAACTCCTAATGTGATCTTCTGGAAAATGAGGAGTCTTGTTGGTTGCCCCCCATACCTATCCTTCATTAAACAGACTGCAGAGGATTTACGTACAAAAGGCTAAATGTTGGAATTGAGGCTCCAAACATCCAGAGATAGGCAACTTGGAATCAGAAATGGGTTTCCCAGGGAAGAAAGGATGAAAGAAAGCTAAGGAGAAGGAAGGGCAAAGGAAAGCATGGGCATAATAGAGGAAGCTATAAAGTCACAAAGACAGAGTATAAAGATGATGGAAGGGGCCATAGCAGGAGAAAGATGACAAGGAAATGCACACATTGCTAAAGTAATAGAAGATACGGCCAGGAAGAATAGCAGTTCTCAAGAAACATTTTCACCATCCTTTGATAAATGCAAGCAAGAATGTTGGGGCAAAAAGAATGATAACCATCAAACTCTATTTTGAATTACTGTTCAAAAATCTACTTTGCAAAACCCTGAAAAGAAGTATGCTGGTGACATGAAGACTCAGGACTGCCTCATCCAAGGCAGCTGTAGGACTATACAATAGGGAAATGCCACTTCTGTCCAGGTAGTAGGGCAGATTCTGCTTTCACCTCATTGCAGCAGACACAAGTATGATTTACACTGGTGGATGTTCTGAAAGGTGAGGCAGGCTTTCCTCCTGGAGAAACGTGACAGTTCAAACAGAATGCAGCACTGCTCATCCTGCCCTACATCAGAGAAAGGCTTTGTGGTGCAATACATTCTCTGAAAGTGACCCACAGAACTTTTACCCCAGAACATGGTTTGGTTGTACTGATTTGGGGTTAATTATACCCTCTTATAATTATACAAGAAGACTGAGCCCTCCAATTTAAGACAGTACAAAAAGGCAGCATTTTGTGTCTTTCAATGGCATAATTGATGTTGCTTCTTTGGATCTTCTGTGTCTGTGTGATGTTCTACCTCTCCGTGATTCCCCATTGATCTGTGTACATAAATGGATTACATGGTTAGGATTAATACCAGTGCAATAACTTTGATTTTCTCAGGCAAAGTGGAGCTAATGGTGAATGTTTTCTACTGAAAACACCACTACTACAGCACTTCTGTGGACTTTTCCAAGTGCTATAAATAACTGTATTTATATTCTGCTGCTTTCTGTGCACAGCTCTTGCTACAGATTTAGATATCAACTTTCTGGGAAGCCTAAAAGCATGGAAACGTGTTTCCCTTCTAACTATAGAAGTTTTGGGAAGATGGAAAATAACAGCACTGAACTGTACACTGAAGCTAAGTAATACTTTCTCATATAACTTACCTTAAAAAAATCCACTATCAAATGCATTTACTAAGTAAATATGAAATGAGTATATTGTCAAAGTACTTTGGATTAGAGGTGAGGCTGTTCTATGCATAAATGGAGCTACATTACAAAATGTAGGATATCTTAAAGTGCTGAAAATTGATATAATTAATACTTTTTACTTAAAAACTGAAATAGATGTAAAGAGACACTTAGAATGGGACTTATCTTTCTTCATCTCATTCCCCTAAACATTAACACACAAATTTAGGTTAATTGTCTGAGGTGTCTTTGTACTTTATAGACAGAAAGGATCCACCAGAAGCTGGATCATCTTATGCCCAAAACCCATCTCAGATCAATGAAATTAATCACACTTCAGAGGTTCTTATTCTTTCCATCAAACATAGCAAATGCCCTGGACCATGCCATCTAATGTTCCAATGCAGTTAGGTGCAGTTCTTGCTACACAGAAGGGAATTGCATTCCTCTGTCTAGAGAAAAAAAAACCACTTTGAAATAAGCTGGATCATTCTTATATATAGCTAAGATACTTATAGTTCAGTCTACTCAATATGGGATTGAGGACCAATAATAAATATGGCCTATAATGTACAGATCCACGCGGAATGAGACATTTCAATAGCCCACGACTAGTCTAAATATACCCCATCTAAAATATTTGTGGGAGAACATTTTGAAGAACACGGTCTCAGACTTTAAAGTTTGTCTTCCCACTCTAAGAGAAAACACCACATTAAAATTTTCTTTTAATTTTTGGATGTTTATATCGTTGTGTTAGAACTTAGATTTTATCAAGTGTGATTTTTGTTGTAAGTCTAAAATGTGAGTTGTTTCCCTGAACTTTTTCATAAACTCATATCCTCTCAGATTCTTTATTATTTACAAAAACTTTTTTTTAGTTCTCTCTATTCTTGCATATTTTATGTTATTTGTTGTTGTGATGTCTTAACAATGAGGGCAAAACCTTCTCAGACACGCATTTTACATGCTATAAATCCTTTTGTACTGCAAAGAATATGTAGATACATACAGACCATAGGATTTCCTTAAATCAACTCCGATTGGAAAGAAAATATATCTGTTGAACAAGTATAATAAACTTTTTTCACATCCACAAATTCCCTATCTCTCTTGCAACAGCACTGCAAGAAAAAGTTTCTGAGAAAGTGATTGATAAAAGTTTCAACAATAAAAAAAAATCAGGTTTACACAAGGAAATATAAAAGGCTTCAATCAGACAGGTGCAACTGCACACTGAAAATACACTCCTGGAAAATTCAAAATATAACACCATATATAAATATCCATTGCAGACAAACCTTCGCTAATGTTATGGCAATAGGAAAATCATTTGCTCAATTAAAAATAAAATTAAAACCAAACAATATTCACATAACCTAGAAGGCAATAACTAGCAGAAAAGCGTGTGATACACTGCACAAGGAACTGTCCAAATGGATATTAAGGAAAGGTGGAAAGCTGCTTTTCGGAGCTAAGCTGCTGGATAGATGGATGCCAGCAAGTGCTGTTATGGAATCAGTAGATTTTGTCATATTTTCAATCTGTCTGATGAATCTGGTCTAAATTGTTTCAGTGATTAACAGAAATAGTTAGTTAGGGATCCTGAGGGCTAGTTGGCAGGGTAGATTTTGGATTAATTCAGTCATGTCCAGGTAAATGCCTGAAGATGGATTACCACAATATTGATAACGGGCAGTGACATAGACATAGCCTAGAAGAAAGAAACAAATAACATGAAAATAAAACCCCTTTTTTTCTTTCATTCAGTTGCTTCAGCTTCCTTTTCAACTAGCTGCACAATAGAGTCATTATCACACTCTATGTATGATCAAAGGATGTTTTTTAAGCCTATCATTGTTTGAAAAACTTTGTTTGGAATCCATGGCTTATGTAAAGAGATCAGCTTCTTGCCCTCCAAATCTGTTGAGTGACAGTCTGAGAGATGCTGAGAAAACTCCCTTGGACCAAAGCACAGCGAATGCCATGCCCCACCCCTCTGAACCTGAACCACAGCACCCAGAGATCAGGAATGTGCCATACTGTTATATGTTCAAAGTTGATTAAATACCATTCATCTTAAAAGGGAAGTACATTTTGTAAAGGAGAAGACGCATCAATACCTGAATCTTTGTCAAAACTTTGGAAAAATGTTATTATATATTCACCTCTGTGCAGAGCTCAGATTCAGATAAGGTCATATTTCTGAGCAAATAACCGAGGCCTATTCTGCAAAGATGTTCAAGGCAATGACAAGTCACTGTGCCATCCCAGTAACTGTGAATCACCACTGGAAGCTACTATTTCATAGCTACTCCTACTGTCATAGAAACCAATACAAACAGCAGAAAGTAAGTCAATTTGCAGAAAGCCTTGTGCATTATTTTGCTGAGTAAAAGAAGCAGCAGATCTGTTTCTGTTTGGGGAAGTCAGCTGCGCTGCAGGAGCACGCGCCCCTCTGTCACCAGCCTTGGGGGGCACGGTTCTAATAGGACTAAGATTCAGACCTCATAAAATCAAGTGTAAACAACTTCTTTCAGTACCATCTAAATCTTATGTTTAGCCAAATTAAGTATTCAGTAAGGTCTTGCGGTCAAAATATTAATTGAAATTTCAAGGATATTGTTTTTTAAAAAAGGAAGAGAATTAAATAGACTATGAGATACTTATACAGCAACATTCAAAAGCATATCAATGTAAAACAACATTAAAGAAGAATTTTTAATTGATAGGCACATAATCTCAGTGCTCTGAAGGAAATCAGTGCACCCAGCATGAAACATATGAGTTTTACAAACATAATTTCAATTTTTTTTATTACCTACGAGCATTAGGATATACTTCCTTGATTCTATAATAATTGCTTGCAGTTAATTACAAATGAAACAGAAGTGCTGGTAATATTAGACTTGCACCCTGCATAAAGCTAGAAATTACTGCTATTACTCTTATTTGCTAAGAATATTGGGTCATGGATGCTAATTAGCAGTTCACAGCCCCCTACAGGAAAAAACTCATTATTATGAAAATCTGTCTTGGTAGCCAAAGCCACCACCCATGTCACTGTGAACATTTTTGTCAGAGCAATTATAGGTATAACAAAACTTAAGATTTACTTTTGTATCCAGAAAATTATGAAGGTTAAAAATACAACATGCTAATCTAAAAATTGCTTGCCATATCAAGAAAAGTGTTTCTGAACTACTTAATCTTAGAAAAATCTAACTATATATTGGGTAGAATGACAGCAAATTTTTATTGAGTATGTACAAAAGCATAATTTCTTTCAAATGTATATAAAATGCAAGAAAAGTCTCTCCATTGCCAAGTAAAAAAACAAAGTAAAATGAGACTTAAGCAGCTAACTGAAATGAATTTTGCAAGGTCATACACCTAGAGCAATGAACATGATTTATTAATCATCAGTAATTTGGGGGGGAACTTTCCATTTTCCTGTAAATGAGGACCCAATTCAGGGAAAAAAAAGCCTTGTTTACCCAAGTCTTCTGCAGAGTTTATTTGAAAAATAGAAGCAGAAAACATTGTTTTTGTGTGATTTATTAAACCTCTCTTTTCACAGCACAAACAGCCAACTTTGAATGCTTGAAGGGAAGGTGAGTAAAAGAGCAGCTAATTGTAGTGCCAGGCTGAATTCTGCTTGTTTACTGAAAAGGAAAAATGGAAATGCCACACTGGGATGAAGCAGTGGTTTAGGAGTGGTTCTAAGGCACAGAAGGGTGAGGGGGCTCTCATTGCTTCTCATTTCAGCCATGTAAAACCAGGTAGTCAGCATAAAGTGCCTGAACCCCCCAGGTTGACTAAAACAGAGGGAGGTATAACCTGCCCAGAGCAACCCCTCTGATGTCTACAGAGTGACCCTAAAACACAAGCGCAGGTGAGAAGTTAAACACCTCACAGCCACAGGTGGGAAAAAGCCAATCTCAGCTGTAAACAGCCTAAAATTACAAATCCATCCCAAGTTAGATACACTCAGCTACTTATTGCTACATTGAGTACAGCGAAATGATGAAAGAAAAATGGGAATTTGAATGACACATAAATGCTCTTTTAAGGTAAAGAGGGGGACCACATGAATTGTGCTGTGTTTTAAGGAAAAGCGGTTTCTCAAATCATACTTTACCTTGTCTACATTAGGCTGACTTTTGCTTCCAGCATCACCATCTGGATTTCCATCAGTGTAAAGGAGAATGGGACTTGACTACTAATGCAACCCCACTGCTCACCTACTAATGAAAATGAGTTTTCTTTTCATCAGAGGGGATTACATTAGTTAAACAGAACAATGCATAATTTGAAGACCTCTAACAGCACCTAGAGAGAGAAAAAATTCCTGTCTTCTAACTGAGAAGTTCTCTGTGCAGAGAATTTGCTATGCATATATACTGGCTTCTTGCTAATCCCGTGAAACTCTGGTATGAAACCTGGAACTATAAATAAAAGCAACAAAATTCCATCTTACTCAAATATTGCAGGCCTTGTTTCAAAAATGGGAGATCTGTGTGAGCAGACAGAGATGGGGCTTCATGTGTTAGGAATGTATGAAACAGTATACAAGGACTGCATTACAAAGAGGCTGGTTTTTTGTTTTTTTTTTTTTTTTTTTTTTTTTTTTTTTTTTTTTTTTTTTTTTTTTTTTTTTATGCAGCTACCCTGTTGTAGGTCTCTTTCCCTGGGAAATGTGCAATCAGTAGGGCTCCTGTGCTGACAAAACTGTATTGGCTATATCTAAACTTCATTGCCAAAAGCAAGGTCTATAATTTTTTAGGCATGCCTCTGTCATTTTAGGGTGGACAGGGGTAACATTTTATGACTGACATAACTGATGGCAAATGCCCCTCACACAGATAGTATATTTTGATAAATCTTACCATTACCCAACACAGTTTATTTTTCTTGGAGGAAAAAGGAGATGGCTGAAGCCTGGTATGTTGGCAAAAGCTTTCCTTTTTTTTTTTTTTTTTTTTTTTTTTTTTTTTTTTTTTTTTTTTTTTTTTTTTTTTTTTTTTTTTTTTTCTCAGAAATTTAAGAAAATGCAGCTACCCTGTTGTAGGTCTCTTTCCCTGGCCACTTGAAGCTGCCAGGCTACACATTACCCTGTTCTACCAGTGTACTTTGGCTACAACCTTTTGGACACACATTTGATGCTATTGCTTAGATAATGAACATGACAGTGAATTAACAAGATGAATTTAGAGGTGCAGTTTAGCAGGTTTATGGGAAACATTTGAACTCCAGAGACAAGTGGATTTTTTACATTGGTGTATCATAGAGGACCAGTCCTGTAATCTTCCTTTATGCAATCACCCTTCATTTGGATGAGGGGGAATTTGGCAAAATTAGGTCCTAAATTATTACTAGCAGTGGGGCTTTTGTCTGCCAGCCAAGGTCAAATGTCACTCTAATTCAGGCAATGCAAAGCCAAGCTATAGGTCTAACCATCAGTCACTGAGTGCATGATGGTGTGTGGAACACAGTGCTCAAAAATGAGAAGGCAGTGGAAATCCTGTGTATATTTAGTGATCCTGTTGGATTGAAAGCCTCGTGGGGGTCCAATTTGGCTAGCTCTGAACCCCGGCTTCACTGACAAGGACAAAAGCAAACGATGAGAAGTGCTCTTCTTCTTGGGATGAGCATCCACTCAGAGCAACACAACATGATCCTATGCAAAGCCAAGCTTTTTCAGGAATCATTTGGGCTGGTTGCTAACATTCTGTGGAGAGTTTAGGGGAGACCATCAGAGGCCCACCCCCGCCATCCATGTAGACATAGACAGTGTGCTGAGAAACACAGTTCTGCACGAGCCCTTGGCTCACACCAGGGATGGAGTATGAGTGTAACTCCCCACTGTGTTTACAGAGCACAATTCTTTGTTCTTCACATCCACAAAATGCTCTGGGTTTGCCAGCTGAAGTGAGTGATGTTAAGAAAATGTCTATTCTTTCCTACAAGTTACTAGTATCACTGCTTGATTCCAGAAACATGAATGTTTATGTTTCTACAATAAAATGGGAGAATTTACGCTACTTAATGTATCCTAGCAAAGTATGAACTAACAGTGCATGATATGATACTATGACACCAGTGGAAACAAAATATTGTCCAAAAATCTGTAAATAATTCCATCCCGGTATGAATTGTTATTACTACAATAAGAAGCAAATCAGAATTGCTTTCAAACCTCTGGGCTAGGTCTCGTCTATATTATTCAAAACATCTCTCTGCTGAATCCTCAAAGACATTCAGCTAAGAATCAGTACTGCTCATTGTAAAGTAGAGCTATTAACGCGTCTCTTGCTTTCACCTGTAGATCTCTTTATAAAGATATGTACATGTCATTATCACCTTTTTATAAATCCCATAGCTAAAATCAAATTACATTAGTATGCATGAGACCGTTTCTTGCCTAGTGCATGCAATATGGTTCTAATACATTGGAGACTGCAGCTCTGCTGATTTACCTCTCCCAAATTTCTTACCAAGATTCATCACTATTAGAATTCTTAACCCAAGTTAATTGATTTTCACGTAATTCAGTCTAGGTAAAAAAATCTGTGAAGACTATTGTAGGTACAAATGCTTGTTGCTCCATGAATTCACATCATATTCTATATAATTATCTCAAAATTTCCCTTTTTTCTCAGATACACAGAACAGGTCACAGTAGAGGCTGTACAGAATTTCAGAGCTAAAGAATTTTGAAGGTCATCTGCAGCAAAGAAAATAAGGAGTTTGTCTTCATTTTTTCTGTGTGTTTTTGTTCATGATTATGACAGATACGTATGAAAGCCTTGAAAATTTTCCGAGGCCAAAACACATCCTTAACAAATCAAGGAAATGGTGGGTTTTTGCCAATTGTAAAGAAGTTTAATTCTAGAAATCCATGTCTTGTCTACCCTAGAGGACAGCATGTTAGCTGCAGAACTAGTCAGATAGTTATCTCCCAAGAGAATGGAGAAATCTGAGCAACTCAGAAACCAGATGTTTTTAGCTATATTCTCTAGATTCTTTACTTTTCTTAACACTCATTTAACTCCACTAACAAATAAACTCTGAAGAGAAATGATGTCTTTGTTAAAGATTCAATACTCCTCGAGAGCTTCAAATAAGCATCTGAAATTTCCCAAGAAAATTCTTCCACAAACAAAAAGTTAATTACATTTTAGTGGGTATCTCTGGGTGAAGGCTACTTTCCTTCCATGCATTGACAATAAGAGTAAATTGAAGGTTTTTGGAATTTCAGAGGTTTGATTGATGCATTCGTTAATTCACTTTTTCAAACTGAGGAAGAATCAAGTTTTAAATATTTTATTAATCATTTGTATTTTTTCCTGATGTTGTTTTTCTATTGTTACTTTGTCTGATTGGCTGGTACCTGATGGTTTCAGATACCAAAGTCCTTTCTTATCCTGATTACAAATGAGGTTTGAGTATTCACACAGTTGGGATGTATTTCTTCCTGCTTGTAAATTTTGAACTGTTTGGCCATTTTCAACCAAAATGGGCAGAGTTGTGTCTCAAAGGACTTGTTTTACAACAGCTTCCAGAAAATTAGGTGGCCAGGTAGGAAAGAGACACCCTATTTATCATCTACTGCAGGAGGGGTGGGAGGATGAGCTCTTCCTTTACCACACAGAGGATTCACACCAAGTTCACACAGAAAATACAGAGAAGGATTTTCAAAAAGCAACACCTAATTAGACAACAGAGAAACCTGAGGGATGCACGCCTGTAGGAAACTAAGCTCAGCTAGCTCTAACACATATCAGCTGTTTGGGAAAGAAATTCCCACATTACATGGGTAATAACATAGCAGTTAATGTGCTCATCACTGACACAGCCCAGGCTTATTTAAAAGCTACTTCTCAGATAACAGTTGTGTAGTTACCACCTTAGACTTCCCACCCAGAAACTCTGGCCAGGATGAAAGAATATCAGCTGGTGTTTGCAGAGTGTGAAGTTCCCACATGGTAACCCATGCCTATGGGTGAAGATTCCAGTTAGACCTGGAATAATGCCAATTACCATCCCCTCTGCCACAGCTGGTGGTTTAGTTTGCAGCCTGTAGCCTGATTACAGACTTCAGGTAATGCCAGGTGACCTGGCAGTTAACCTTCCAATCTCACCTGATGATATTGTTCTAACATTAGGTACAAAGCAGACAGGAAAACTTCATTTACTCCCCCGGAAAGGCCCAGCTTTGATACATCCATGGAAAAATGTACTGCTGCTGTCTGTGTCTATAGAGAGGACCATGTCTCATTCAATCATGGAAAAGCAGTAAAAGCAGAGATTCTCCCAGAAGGATGAAGAGAAGAATGCTTGTGGCTGCAGAAAAGGCACCCAGAAAGAGACATCATTGCCCAGGAAGGGTGCAAGTGATGAGTTTGAGCAAAGGAACAGAAATAAAGGGTTGATGATATTCAGGAATATTGGAGAAACATTAATACCTACAGAAATCAGAGCTCTGATGTTCTAGGAATGGTACAAACTTATAGAAGGAATAATCTCCACCTTCTTTGATCTTAATTTAAATGCAAAATATATTATTTAGGTAATAGTCATGACAACCTCCTGTTCTGCACCAATTAATTGACTCTTTTAATTGGCTGGCCTAGGAATGCTTGACATTCGACTGGAGCATCTTCAAGGCTAGAGCCAGAAACTCTCAGCTGGGGACATTCTGGAGGGGACTCCCCTCAGACCACTCAGCATACATTTTCTTCCATTTTCTAAGCAAGTGGCTTGGAGAAGGTTCCATCCTTGTGCCAGGCCCTGAACAGATCACCAAGTATTAGGATTAGGAGGTGTCAGTAAAAATCACCTATTTTCCAGTCCAGAGTCTGATTGAGAGAAATGCTTCAATGTGTGTTTTCAGTAAAACAGAGAAAGCCAATGTACAGTGAAAGTCTGCCTGCAGGGCAGGAGTGAAGTCCAGCTGTGATGGATCTCTGTGAGGGAAGAGATATGTTTCCTAAATATAACTTCTTTTTCTTGAGAAAAGCAGAGAATTGAGGGGAGGAGGAGAGGGGAAAGGGGAAGAAGTGCTACTGGCTCTCCCTTTAAAGATGTTAATAAGATCATGTTTTGATGTTGCATTTTGAAATAAGAGGATTCCCTTTTTAATTTTAAAAATGTGCCATAAAAATGCCACCACTATTTATTGCATAGCATTAGCAAAGACTTTACATCTTCTATTTCACAACTGAAAATATTATTTGTTATCCACAACTCTCTCAATAGTGTTATGCTGAAATTGAAATCTATGACTGTCTTCTACCAGCTTAAGCCCACATCCTTCACTTTCTTAAGGATCATGGAAAAAAAGAAAGGCACTAGTGTAAAATACTTTATCAGATGCTGACCTCCTGGCAGGAAGTCAGAACCATCTTGTGGGAAAATGAATAACTCCTTGCTCTCAGTCTCATTTTCCCTGATGCTGTCCTACCTCCATGCTTTTACTATGCTTTTATTTCATGCAGGACTTGCGGAGGATATCAGGCATCCATTGCATTTATTCCCTTATGTTTTTACAGATACATGTATAAATATACATACATAAACCCTCAAATCTAATAATTAGTTCTCCTTATGGCAGCTTGAGCACTTGTTCCAACTCAGTCTGCTGAAATCATTAAAAAAGTCTCTCTGCCAAGTGAAGCCATGTTTAGTGAAAAACTTTTCCTAATATATCTAAAACAAAACATACACAGAAAGTACTTAAGCCTGAATGAAGTCTCCAAACACTAAAAGAGAAGAATCATCCAGAAGAAAACAAGTCCTGGATTTTATTTTATCACAATGTATCATTTTTCTCCTTGGTGTATGAAAGTCTCATCAGAGACTCAGATCAGATTTATAGGTTTCCCACAACTGTATAAGCAACTGAGCAGCACTAAAGCAGACTCTGTCTAGCTCAGGACAGCAATTACATTGCTATTCCTCTACAACTGTAGAGGAATGGGAACTTAGTGTAAAGTCATTATCAGACACATATTACAAATTCAATGTGTTGCACATAAAATATGTATGATTTCTTCTTACTGTATATCATGTATCAGAATATAATGTGTTTCTGAGGCACGAATGAATTGAAAATGAAATATTTTATTGAAAAAACACACAGCTTTCCTGATATAGGTAAGCGGAATTTAAAATTGAAAATGTTTCACAACCATCCATTAAAGCACATTTTGAAACATTTTTAGAATCCAGATTTCCTGCCAGGGAAATGAAGTAGAGTTAAATATCCCAAGCAGGAAGCTTGCCTGATAGACCCTATCTACCAGTAGAAATTTTTATGACATGAAAAGATGATACTTTGCAAGGAAAACACTCACAACCTCAAGTCTCGAAGAGAGCAGATAGTCTGCAAAAACCTGCAAGGCTGTTGGGTTTTTTTTAATGGAAGTACAAGTTTGTAAGAGAGAGGATGATGGGAAATGAAAAGGACTCAGACTTGGAAAAGTTTGATTAATATTTTGTGTTTGTGAGGGGTTTTTTTTGTTTTTATTAAAATTAAACTTTTTGGAGGGCTGATCTGTTTCTGTTTTGCTTCCCGTTCTTGCAGAGTCTGGGAGTGGGGAGAACAGTCATTCACACCAAGTGCAGGATAAGTGGATGCCCACTTCATGCTGCACCTTCAGGCAGAAATCGCACTGGAAGCTGGGCTGCAGGGAACTGACAGAGCCATGAGTGAGCCCAGGTAACGCCTCAGCTGCTGTATTTTATCCTGAGGGCTGCACTGGCACTCATTACAAAGAGATACAAGTGCTGAAAAGGGAGATCTGTGCCTCTTGTAAAGTTGGAATTAAAAATCTAAGCCAAAGAAGACAGATAAGTTGCCCTAGGAAAATCCTTATCCCAAAAGCAAATGAAAATATGGTCTGAAAGATATTTCTTATGAGTGGGCTCTACCATCCATCTCTATTGGGCAGGAGAAGCATGCAGAAGAGAAAATAATCATAAACTAGCCTGAGACAAGTAGAAACAAGAATAATTAAAGTGGCCACAAGTGAGTGGCAGAAACTAGAAATAGAAAAGTGCATTTTCGCATATCTCTCCCTTCCAATCACTGAATCAGAGAGTATCTCAAGTTGGAAGGGACCCATGAAGATCCTCAAGTCCAACTCCCTGCTCCTCACGGGATTACCTAAAACTAAACCATGTGGCTAAAAGCATCATCCAGATGCTCTTTGAATTATGAAAAAAGGTCGAGCCATATGAACAATATCAGATATTTCTACCAAGTTCTTCCAAATATGAAATGTTTACCACAGCAATCCCAATGCCTGCAGATCCTCAAGTCCAACTCCCTGCTCCTCACGGGATTACCTAAAACTAAACCATGTGGCTAAAAGCATCATCCAGATGCTCTTTGAATTATGAAAAAAGGTCGAGCCATATGAACAATATCAGATATTTCTACCAAGTTCTTCCAAATATGAAATGTTTACCACAGCAATCCCACAGCTCTGTTCTCCCAGTCCACAGTGCAGCCACTTGCCTGTGCCTTCCTCGTTGATGATGGATCCATAACCCAAGCACATTTGTCTTCTATCAGTCTGGGAAAGCCTTTGAGTATCATATTTTGTGAAATACGCCAGTTGACTTACCAGGACTTGTATGTATCTGCCTAAGAAAGAGTGCTGCCTAAGTGCAGCAAAAGTTAATTATGTACAGAATAATTAATAGCAATTTACTTAGTACTTCTATATACTTGCAAAAATAGAAATTGCATTTGAAGTACTCCTATTGGTTTGAGAGTGCCTGCTTTAACCAGTGCTTTTCCTTTCCTGGGCTGTCAATCCAAGGAAGATTTTGCAGATGGGAATTTTAGATGAAAAAACATGGCCACTGAGCAGTATTTGCCTACACCGACTTGTTGGTAAAGATTTATGAGTCAATTATGTTTTAGTGATGGGCACATAGATTTACCTTTCTTGACAGAAGTAAGACAGGCTCTGCATTGCAGGGAACCCAGCCGTGTTTGCTCAGCCAAACACTGACCAAAAGTCTTCTTGGTAAAGGTAGGAAAACCCACATTTACCTTGCTATCTCCATTCAGAAGGTAACAATTCATGTTTCTGAGCACTCTGCAACCCACACTCCAAAACTTATTCAGGAAACCTCAGATTGCCATTGTTCAGGGTCTTTGCAGGGTATATCAAACCCTTTATTAGGACTATAACTCAGAAAGAACCTGAGTTACAGCATGGATGTGAGGCCAGGCAGGAGTACAGCTCTCACAAGGGGCAAGAATCCTATTATATGAAGACTGTGACATGCAGCTGAAAAAAGCCAAGATAAAAATGTGAGTAAACATTTTCCATGAGAAGGGACTCCCCTCATGCCGGAAATACGTTTGAAGGGAGAAGCAAATGTACACCTATTTACAACATTGGCTGTCTGAGTTTCTCTGCAGATCCACCTTAAAATGCAATTTTTTTTTTTTTTTATTCCCTTAAAGCTGCACATCCCAGCTGGCATGTCCCAGTCCTATAAATGTCTCAATATAATACACCATCATTGTCTGATGTATGGGCTTCCATTTGGTGCACCATGTCCAAAGAATATTTCTTCATGCTTGAATGACTCATGTATGAGGAGATTAATCTCTCTGGGGGAGAAATTGGTGTCTCTCCTATGGAAGCAAGTTGCTATGTGCACATTAGCTGCTGATCTCACTTGTGTTCTTAATATTCAGGGTACAGCTTCTATCTGCCATAAAAATCCTTTTGTCTTTCCACAACTTGATGTGCTTTTCCAGCTCTGCTTGCAAAACAAAAGGAAAAATCTTAAATTAACCATTAAAATAGTACAGTGAAATAACATACTATTAATTTTTAACTTGTAATTCTGTTTGCCATACATTCTAGGTGCCAGGTAGTTTTATTCATGCTTTTCTTTAGCCTGTAGCTCTTAACAAGAGGATGTAAATAGCTGGCTTTACTAAGTGAAGAGGGCATCCGTTTTGATTTAGATCAGCTCCACAGATTCTCAGAGAGACAAGGTTTCAGCCTATACCATTTTGATTGCTGGCAAGAAAATATTTAAAGGCAGCTTCTGTCTTTGAGAGGAATGAAAGCACAACATGCACGTATCACTCAATGTACATTATCACTTTCTTGTTGGCTAAGAACTAAACTTCATGTTCCAAATGTTTTCATCAATATGAAAACTTCTTGTGAGCTTTCTTATTCCTTGTTTGTTTCAAACTCCACTTTTGCATCCAGTGAGCAACATAGAAAGCAATAAATATATTCGCATAATAAGTAAATTTGCAAATATCTTAATTCATACTGTAAACTGCAATTTGAAAGATCAAGCAATGTGTCTCCCCAGAAAGGAGACCTTATCCAAGCAATTACATTTATATTCAGAGACTTAGTTTTATTCAGCTTTGTCTTTTATTGAAACCTATCAAAAACCTGAGGCTGCCGCAGCCAGTGCCAGTAAGCAATCTAGAGCTATTAATTAGTACACCCATGTTTTTGCCACAACAAACATTTTAATTTGTCCTCTAAACAGTGTTCATGATATCAGCCCTTTACTCCTGTTTTATTTCTGTCTGTGTGATATACGTTACACATGAGAGAGTCCTACGTCCATATGTCCACAAACTGCAGTGGACATATGGCAGCACACAGAAAAGCGCTCTTTTACATTTTGCATACTATTATCATGGAGGTATTACAGCATCCCTTTATGTCATGTTGCTATTTAGTCAAGTTTGTGTCATGTATTTGAACCTTCTCAGCTGGCTTGATTTATTCTAATTGTAGGCATTGGGTTAGTCTATTTGTAACAAGCAGTGTGCGGAAATTGCCCCAGTAATGACTCCTGCAACAAACGTAATTTGTTTAGCTGATCACAAAGAAATGTTGGTTATGCTTGAAGAAGAGAACAATAAAATGTTTTCTTTTTAGACATTTATTGTTATTTGTCATTAGTTCTCTATCTAATAAAAAATATATATATATATGACTGAAAAGTTGCCAAAGACAATGGAAAAAACAGCTCACAGGAAGGATTTATGCTTTATTTTGAATTCTAGAAAGTCGGGTGATCTCATTAAAAATCTATTGAAAAAATTATGCCCATTAAAGAAGGTTGGTTTGAAATGTCCAGCCCTTGCAATACAAACTGCAGGCATTTAATATAAACAAGGTGTATTGAGAGAGGGGATATATGCAGGTACCCACTTTCAGGCAGTCAGAAAATTCTCTCATTGAATTCTCTCTTCTCTCAATGAATTCTTCCCAGCCAGCTCAAACCAGACACCATTGTTCGGAAAAACACTAATACATGCAGACAGGCCAAGCTCAGAAGAGATTCTTGCATGAGCATGGGACTTACTGGATGTATATCCACAGAACCTCCTGTCCAGCCCTTGTGGTCTCACTCTTAATATTTTCCATGCTTTTGTTCACAATATTTTTCTCAAAATATTTTAAGAAAAAGTGATAAATAAATAAACCAAGAGAAGAGATTATAACTGCACTGGATATATCTGGTAATGAGATAAGGTCTAAGAGCTTACTTCAGACCAGCTGCCCAAAAGCATGGACCATCCACTCCAGTCCACCTTCCAAGGTCTACTCCATTTTAAGGAATCAGCTGCTGCTGGAGGTGTCTGTGTCTCTCCAATATATATGGAAAGAGTATAAGCAGGAGACAGATTAGGTAGCCACATGCCTAACACTGTCATTTTACTTGGCTGATATCAGGCAAGAGTAACTACATTCTTAGGCTGAAGTTTCCTCCAGACAGGAAGTATACTGCAGAAGAAAATGGAGCCTTTCATTTGCTGTAAAGCTTTACATTAGTCTTTTCACCTAATGTTTCAAGGACCATAGGCCATACTGCCTTTCCATCCCTCTGAAATAGGTGCTCCTCTGTTGGACATTCTGCACACAGAGCTGATGACAGATTCCATGTTGCTGCACAAAGTACTGGCTGCCAGCATTTCCCAGAGCCAGCACCAGCTGATAGTGCTCAGGGTTCATTGTGCCTTGAGCTGGTTCTACTACTCTCTGCCTGACATCATTTGTGCAATACAAAATTGAGCATGGTGAAAGAAAGACAACAGATTCTTTGGGCACAAATAAGCAAAAGCTAGGTATAAAATCAGCTTCTGTAAGTCTAAACCAGCTTCTTCTGACATCATGATGGTAGAGATCTAACAGATACCAACAAGAGCAGACCCTTCTCTTGGTATTGGACTGATTGCTGTCAGACACAAAAATACATTTGCAGTATTAAAAATAACAGTAAGGCAATATATGGGCTCAAACAGCACCAACAATTTCTCTGTAAAGACTTGGGTGTTGAAAAGCCAAAGGCTAAAACTCTTCTTCAGTTGTCCTGGGCAAAGCTAAGTCATTCTGCTGTTTCTGGCGCTGGGAGAAGTTGGAGTAGCATCACCACACACCTCCTTTCCAAGGTGGCACAGGGGAGAAAGGTCTGAGAGCCTTAATAGTGCTAGAGCCCTGTGCAGACAGACAGACTGACGACAGCTGTGTGCCTCCCACATTGCAGCTATCTTCTTGTGGAAGGTATAACCAATCTGGTTTCCTCAGGGTAAGCAATAAAGGTTCTGAATATAAAGGTTAAGTAATAAATACAAAGCAGAGGGAAACTATTCCCTCAATTCTTGAATAAAACATTCCAAGAAAGTGCAGCACTAATGGATTTGAAAAAATAAGCACAAAGTAGCAATGTAGCACCATGTGTCCTCAAGTGCACAGAACATCACGCACATTGACTGGTTTAAATTTTATGCAGTTTCACCCCACATATTTCAGATGAGAGCAGTAATGTACCCTTCAGTTCTGCATTTCCTTGTAGCAGCAGGTACAAGGAGCTGCTCTTTTCCTTACGTTCATTAAGCACCTTCCAAGCAGATGACAAAGACAGTTGCCAGCTAAACTAAGTGTGGGTTAAAACTGCTTTTCATGTGCCCAGCTACAATATTTATGTGCCAACAAGTATTTCTTTTCTTTCTCTCCCCAAACTGTTAGTGTAGGCAAAAATGTGAGTGCTAAACTAATTTCCAATTTAAGCATAAAATTCCTTCCAGGATCCATTTCTTGGCTGGGATGGAGAGTGCAGCTCCCCCAGTTCCATTCAGTTCCAGTGACTATACTGGCCCAAAGGTGTTTACTTCTCCCAGCTCCAAATCTATGGTATAGGAGAAAAAAGCATGACAACTAGGAGGTAGAGGGATAAGCGATCAGGAACACTTGCTAATTTAGACAACCAATTCAATCTCTAGTCCTCAACAGACTGATCCCAGCACATGGCTGTCTGTTATGTCCCTTATTCCTGTTGGACTGGACTTTATCTTGCTGGAATGTGAACTTACAGGCCCATTGAATTTGAAAGGCACACAGCTCCACCTATGCTATCCAAGTGATATGCAGGCCACCCAGGGAGGTCACAGCTCCACTGGCTCTGACATGACAACACACCTACCTAAGGATCTGCCCCAGAGTACCTGTTTGGTTTCTCTAGTCAATCCACATGCTTTAGTTAAGAGAGATTTGAGGTTTGTTTATTTTTTAAAACCTAGCATGATTTTAGTTGTCTGCTTCTAAAATGAGAGGAATACCACAGTGCAAAACAACCACAACAGCAAAAGGACTCTAAGGCTAAGGACAAAAAGGGAAGTTCTTCCTAAATCTGATATCCCTACATTTAAAAAATAACTAAAAAATGGAAAATCCTTCCTGTAGCAGACTGAGCACAGCATATACGCCAGAAGGGTCTTTAATGCTTTGGGAGTATGGGACAAAACAGGCTGTTTTATCTTCTGTCACATCATAAAAGTGAATTTGTGCACAGTTGTAAGTACAGAACATACAAATATGAAGAGTAACAAATAGCACACTCTCAGATCCAAGCTTATTCCTCTCTTTTCACAAACCCATGACTCCTACTTCAAGTTCCAAAAGATCTGAATCAGGAGCCTGGTTTTGTTGCAGCATTACCTGTACAGATGAGGAGGGAGGCAGAGAAGAGAGACAGACAATAGAGACTTGGGGGAAGCAGGCTTAAGGGCTTGCTCATAACCTGTCATTCCTCATTGGCAGGTGTTTAGATGACTCTTTATGAACTCCAGCTTGGACCAGTGAAAGTTTTCCTTACCTAGGTCTGCACCTGTAGCCTATACCACTTTTAATCAAAATTATTAAAATAACTGAAGATTCCAGTCCTCATCTCCTGCTCTGCCCACCACAAATCAGCAGAACACTCCTTGTCTTGGTCTCCTATGGGAGTTCCCATTTCTAGTTTTGTATGTCATCTTCTCACCTCATCTTCTGCTGTCTTCTCTTGTGTCTCCACACACCCTTATCAGTGAGATTCCCTTCACTGCTGCTACTCTCATCTCATGGATGGGCACTGGTGGGAGGTAGGGACAAACCCACATCACACAGCAGGTGAGAGCAGATTGCCAACAGGCCTCCACAACCTGGTTCTCATCCCCATCCTGACCCCCAGGAAATGCTCAACACCCTGAAGGCCAAACGCCTCCAGCATGGAAGGCAGGGCAGTGCTTTCCCAGGCTCCGGAGAGCGCAGGGGGAAAGGCAGTGCTGCAGTGTAATCAGAGGGCAACGACCTCACAGCTGCAAACTGTAACCTTTTAGAAAGTGTTTAATGCAGTCTTTATGGCAGCCATTATTTTTACAGTGTTTTCACTTTGAGAAAGAAAACAGAGTAAATGTTTACAACAGCTTAACTAAATAAGTTCAACAGGTGAGGTGTGGCCCTCACCTGGGCTAGTGCAGCCCACCCAGCAGCTCACAACCCTCAGTGTCTGGAAATTAAAGGGGCTGTTGAAAATGGACCTTCACTCAGAAGGGAAAAAGTTTCTTTCCCCGCTTCAGTTTTTGTTTGTTTCTTTAAGTAACAGACTGTTTCAGAAAAATAAACACACAGAAGGGCTCAGGGCAAAGATACATTTTGTATACAGCTTTAATGAAAACATGTTTTTCTTGTTAACACCTTGTTATATCCTAAAATCACAATACAGAAAAAACTGTGAATAAGGCTGTGTGCATAGACATCTCAGATTTTTAATGAAATTCAGAAACCAACACAGCTTCCCCCACACTCTCGCCACTACCGCAGCATCGGCAGCTCTTGGTGGGCATGACCCAGGCTGAGTGCTACCTGAGCACTCTCCCTGCACACACTGTGATGCAAGGACTGCTCAAGCACAGCTCTGCAGCACTAAACTTCTCACCACGCTGAAAAGTGCAGGCACGAGATACAACTGTCAAAGACAGAGGCCCAGAGCCACAGCCACAGGCTGTAATTTTTCATCAGAGCTCACTTCCGCAGTTTAACAGACAGACTGCTGTCTTGTAAGCCAAAAGCAATTGCCCATGGACTGGCCAAAATACTAGAATTACGCTTCACAGCCTCTCTGAGTTTGGGGTGGATTTTTCCTTCACCACATTATGATTAATACCTCACCAAACAGACACTATCAGAAGCTTTTATCTGAGCAGCTTCATGAGGCCCTTCAGTACTCAACATAGTGTGTTCCACCCAAGAGATAATACTTCCTTTTAAAAAGATGTTAGCTGCTTCTTTCCAAAAAAATTTCATAATTTAATTCCCTGCTGAAACACCTCAGCTGAAACCGCTGGGTTGCAGAAGTTAGATGGGATTCAGAAGACAACAGCTGCCACACAGAGCTGGAGAGAATATGCCTTTTTTAACAAAAAAAAAAAAAAAAAAAGTAATACTTTTCTCTGATAATGACCCCAAAGTGACTCTGTTCTCTGGTAATGATCCAGAGCCCCATGTTTCTGCAATCTGCTGGGCCACCATGAAAGAGCAGCACATTGCTGTAATGAGTGACAGCAGTCAGAGAAAAGATCTTGGGACAATGCTGATGCTGGAAAGTGGGCACTGGTTGTTCTGCAGGTAATGAAATCTTACTTGTAACAAGGAGACAAGAAAAGATGGTACTGGAAATTGCCAGTGTTTGAACTCTGAAACTCAGTGGGAGGGAAAAGAGATACAGTTTTTGTGAAATACCTTGTTCTCAGGAGATTCAGAGAAAAATCCATACTTTGGGGCACCTGAATGTTCACTCAGATCAACTCTTAAAGAAAAAGCTTGAATTCCCTCATATATTTAGTGGCAAGAGGGGGCCTTAAAGCAGGATTTAGACCCACTTTATGCCACATTATTAATATCAAGAAGTCATAAAAGACCTTTATTGTTACTGCAAATCGGATTTTGAATCCCAACCGAGTACAAAAACTGAGTCTGCACTAGAATATCAAACCCAGACTTTGGTAAAGTTCAGAAATGAATCTCCTTTTAAAACTATTACTGAGTTTAGAAAATAGATCACTCATCTGAAATGTGAGCTGCAATTCCCATTAGCTTTGGGGAAATTCTCCTATTGATCTGGACTGCTAGCATAACTTAACTTCTGCATAATAATTACTGCCCTTGGAACATCACTACTTTATTATTTGTAAGGACAAAAGAAAACTACTGCAGATTTTATAGGAATAATTTTTTTTATTTTTTTTTGTTTCTCAAAAGGGTACAGGCCTATCAAACCTAGGAGAGAGAACAGCCTCCAGTGCAGATGGGTAGGTATGAGATACCCACTCACTCCTGCCACTACTTAAGCGCAGCTACAGTGGCATTATTTTTAGCAGAGAAGGTGTAGAAAAGGGTGGTTTTGAAGGAAAGAAAACAAAAAACAACAACAAAAAAATTAATTATTTATGCAAGTTAAATCAAAATATGCCCCATATAAATGTTTAATCAGGTTTTCACCAACTTCTCTCCATATGCTCTGCCTTGCTCAACAGCAGATTTCTAATGGAATCACAAAATATAGTTTAATAGCTTTGTATTATGCAATTCAACTTCTGCTTACAGAGTTTTTTTATTCAAAGTAGCTTCAGTAAAATAAGCACTAAAATCTCAGAGTTAATATGTAAAGAAAAGTAGTAAAAACTACTGAAGGATTTGCCTTCTGCAGCCTATTTGTCACAGACAAGTGTTACAGGAGGTGAAGCTATGTGATATAAGTGAGTACAATCAATGCAAATTGGGACAGATGAAAGCCTTTGTCACATTTGAGAAATACAAGTTGTATTTATCAGACAACTTGCTGGGACAGCCAAGAGAGAGGGCACTAGCTCTTTACTTCCTTCAGTACTCTAGAAAGATACCAAAATCTTCCACTGCCTTTTTTTTTTTTTCTTTTTTTTTTTTTTTTCATTTTTGAGAAGCATTCAGTTGAAATCAGAGACAGTTTGGGACTTATTAACCCCGGCTTGTTCAGTTACCAGCTTTTGCCCTACAGGGCCATCTTTTTAGGAGTGCCTACAAAACAAAAGCCAGTATCCTGGGTGGGCTGCCAATCATCACCAGCAATAACAGCTCCTCAGGCAAACCAAAATACCTACAGAGCTCTTCTTCCTTTTCCAGCAAACCAAAAGGCTGATACAAAAGTGCTCACTCCCCCTTTCCCAAACTTAGCAATTCAATACCCTCAGCTTTCCCTCGGCACTAGCCACTCTGTTTCTTGTCTTCCTTTTTATACAAAGCAGCTGGTCCCTGCAGATTAACAGAGCCCAGCTGGTCTCCAGCCATTTAACCCTTTCTGAGCTAGTTCCACAGCCCCACAAAGGAAAACAGCATTGTCAGCTTTCCAGGACTCTCCCAGAACTTGCAAGAGGAGCATCCCTACCAGCAAAGTATAGGCTTTAAACTGGGGAGAAAAGCTTGCCATGGTCTGAAAAAGACTTTTATAGAGTGTAGTAAGCCTAACTCTTTATAGAGGTTAGAGACAAGGATGTGAGAGAACTAAGTAGACTTGAGAACAAAAAGTAGACTTGAAAACAAAAAGTCATACACAAGTGTGCTAAGGGTTTATGGATATTATTTATAATTTGTTGAGTTTGGGGGTGTGGAATGATCTCTGCCCTATAACTACCTTAATTATTTTGTACAATACTCTACTGCTATGCTGTCACTTTTCAAGCATGTTGTGTAGTGGTTAAAAACATTTAGACAGAGCCCCATATTCAAAAGAATTTATTCTTAGAGCTTGTGAAATCCTCAGAAACATGAGGTCAATATGATATAAGTATTTGTGGTGGCTGAAGTATTTATTACCTTCTGGAGAAAATCACAAAAATTAAACATGAGTAGTTGTGTTGGAAACATCTATGTATGAATTTAGTTATATTTGCAGTAAGAATTTATTTGAAAATTTCACACTATTTTTTTCACCAATCTAAACTTCTGAGTAATCGTTTGAAATTAGGAGTCAAGGTGTTTGAATAAAATATATTTGAGGAGAAGCCTTCCCTCTTGCAACATAAAGTGATTTTTGATATCTTTAAGTGCAGAGCAACAACTAATACCTCGCAAAGATGCAAAAGGGATAATGGAGTTAAAAGAATTGAGACCTATGAAGTTAGAATTTAATCCAATTTTAGATCCAGTCACCTGTTGTCTCCCACTCCTTCAGGTTATTTCAATTAATGAACCTATTTCTCCATCACTGTGGCCAGCTCCTGCTCCCACCAAAGAATTTCCTCTTTGGAAGGCTGTTGTACCCTTTCCTGGCAATTCTGGTGTGAGACTGCAATCTGCTTAATATTATTTATATTGTCTTCCAAATGAACCCTCTAAAGGACACTCAGGATTCATGTAACTGCAACTAGAGCTGTTCTCCAGTTCCCCAAATAGGCACCCAGACAAGTCTGGACACCACCACTCATCTTTCCAGACATTATGTAGTTCAACTTTTGCTTTGATGGAAACACTTCTTGTTGCATCTGTGATTCCCTTCTCCAGCCACGGGAGGAACTGAGGCTGACCAACAGAAACAAGCAACTGCTTGCAGCTCAGCCCAGCCATTAAGCCTTTCTGAAAACATGAAGGTGTGGAGCAATAGCCCACCCTTTTACCCCTCCTCAAAGGCATCCAGTGCTCTTCTCATCTTTGGCTGCATTTTAGCAGCTCCTTTTTGTGGGACTCCATCGGGTTGTCTTGTATCCTCTAGACCAGAAGGCTTCTTCTAAGCCTATGGGAGCCAGTATTTTTTCCACATGAGAGTGGTGAAATTCATTGCTTCATGATGTGCTTCTGACCCTGGAAAGCCCCAGAGCTACAAGAGATGGAGACAGCTGTTAGTCTAGCAGAAACTGCCAGGTTTGCAAAGACCTTGCAAGAGACCCAGAACATCAGCAGAATTAAAGGGCCCTGGGGGAAGAGCAGACCTTACCTTAAATCAGACCAAAAGCAGAGCAAAAGGGGAAACAGGAAGGGAGAAAAGTTAAAGTGAGAATAGCTAAAAAGTCTAAATCTGAGCCAAGAAGATCAGCTGGAGAGCTGCTAGTTTATGCAAGGGTGATAGGTGAGGTGGTCTAGGGCTGGACTAAAGCAAGTGTGAGGCAGAAGAGTATGGACCTGGTCAAGTTGGGAAGGAAAGGATTGAATACAGACATGTATAAAGTGAAAAGGTAATACAGAGCATAAACTTTAGAAGCTAAGACAAACATTTCTTAGAAATGGAGTATTATTTTCATTTTGAGTCCACTCCTTCTTGTGCTGCTTGTAAGTAAATTAACACATTAATATATGATGTTGCCCCAAGTGCAGGGACTGTGTTCTTTGCATAAAAGAGACTAGGTGTTTTTTTTTTGGTGGGGAGAGGAGCAGGATTGAGCATGAAGGAGTTCAAAAATCCTGGTCTGATTGTTCTACTTCTATTTCTGAGTAGAAAACCAAAATAATGTGGAGCCGGCGCAGTCTCCACTCATTGATGCCCTGAGAAACAACTGCTGCAAAAGAGGAGACAGTGGGTTTTAGCGGCTGAGAGACCCTGCCACTTGCTGGAGAGCCTAAAATCAAACTGCCCACCACTTCCTACACCCGGTAATCAATCACCTCCTAGTCTCCGCTCATTTTTCATCCCATAATATTCAGATCAAAGCATTCTTACCATGCCATCCCTTTCCAGGGTGTAATGCAAAAAGGTTAATAGTTGAAGGTCACCAGCCTCCATCTCTCAGCACCTTGCCCGCGCCCTGCCCCGCAGGGTGCAGCTGGTGCGGGGCTGGGGCGCAGCCTCCCTCTCGCCCGGCCAGCAGATGCGCCGGGCCCGCTGCTGCCATCAGGGTGCACCTGTTGGGCTGCCACCATCTGCTCGCCAAAATGGGAACGAGCCACACCCAGCGCCGGCTGGCCGGCTGGGGACAGCCTAATCTCCTCCTCGCAGCCTTCAAACCGGCAGCCACAGCATGGGCCACACAAAGGTCGCCTGCACAAAGGCGCCAACCGGCTCGGATCAGCCTTGGGGGGCTCCTAATCTCTGGCCATGGCGGGGGGCTGCCGCCTGTGCTGACAAGAAAGGACTCTCTAAATTAATCCAGAGAGCTATTACCTGACAAGAAAGCGTCCTGCAAACTGCCCTGGTTTTGAAAGAAAGAAAGGTATTAAGTTAACATGTATACTAATATTAAGTAAATTAAGCCACAGTGTTATTTTTGAAGATTATTTAATGATGTGTAAGCATTGTAAAGACGCCGCCAGTGCTGGTCTTTACTAACAGGGATGACTTGTGAGCTGCATAGGCTGAATGCTTGCTTTGGAAACTGGAGACTCTGTTCAGCACACGCTGGCTCCTGTAAAGAATTACCTGACTTGCTGGTGTGAGTTCCAGCAGCCGGTGTCAGCACTTTCCAAAAAATACATTCTATCTGGAACCTGTCACCAAAATGCTTAAAAATGTCTTTATTATCAAATTTATAAGAAAGTGAGAAATACATGAAACACGGACGGGACTTATGCAAAAAAATAAAGCTTATTTCTGAAACTTCACATTCCAATCTCTTAGCCACAATGAAATACTGCAGAAACCAGCACATATAATTGCATGACCTATTCAGGCTCGGTTTCAGTGTTCATTTTTGACATATTTACCTGCATTCAATTTAACACTGAGGTGATAAAAGGGATGAAAAGGCAACCTGCCAACACTGACCCTTATCCTGAGCCCTTCTTGCAGAGCACCCTTATTTCCATTAGGCCACAGTAGCAGCAGCATCAGACGTTGGCTTCTTTAGGATGCATGTCTGAGCTTTTTCTGAGTGTTTTTCCCCATTAAATGAAGAAAGTTGGCACCTTAGTCTCTTTCAGGGAATCTCCTGGTTCCACAGTATTCTGGGACTTCATTCTATAATAGCTCAAACTCTCCAGCATTCCATGCTGCTAATGCACCAGTTCACACTGTGCTGGACAGGATCTCTGGTCCAGATCTGCACAGGTGATGCTGGAAACTGAGAGCAAGACTGGTTTTCACCCAACCTCCCTCCTTACAAGCAGTAAGAAAGCAAGATCCCCTGTGTCTGAACCCTTAAGTGCAGATACCTTCTGTGTCCCATCAGCACTCTGTACTGTTTGTTTGCTTTTTTGTCCACCTGTGTATTTGTGCCCGAGGGCTACACAGTGAGCTCTCGGAGACAGACTCATTTTTGTTATGGGTCACTGCACTACAATGGGACTACAATTTTTTTTTTTTTTTTTGCATCAGTTTCCATCAGGTACATTAATAGAAATACACCAAAATAAAATAATAATGACAATATTGTAAGAGCTGCTCATCACCCTTAGGCTATGAAGCCAGCGAGAATAATTTTGTTATGGTATATATATTCAAGGAAAATATTAGACATTTCATCACTTGAAATGTTTTAATTTAGAATTGATAAAGCAGTAGAGAATAGGGTAATGATTTTACCTCTGCAGGGATTAGGACTTTTCTATCTTCAAATTTGCAGCAGCTATCTGAAGGCAAACACTGAATAGAAATATATTAAATTACTGTGAGCAATCCAAATTTTTTAAGGAAGTTAAATATTAAGATATATAAATAAATGACAAGTTCCCCCTTTAAAATATGCACAAGGTAATTCAGAGAAAATGTTAGAACAAGTCCATCTGCTAAATTAGTTGCAAGGTGGCTACTTTTCCATTTACACTAATGATGAGAAATGTAAAAGGCCAGCTTCATAATTCAGGGTGTTCACTTCAAGAGGTTCCAAGAACACTTATGCTAAATGTGTCTGTCTACCTAATCAGCCAGTTTCTTCTTTCCTTTAAAGACTGAAACACAATTACAGAACCTGTAGTCCCACTTTTTAAATTCCTTGGCCTCATACTAATATATATTTCAATGTAAGGAAAGCTGGAAGATGATAGAGTTGAATTAACACCTTTAAACTAAGCATATTGCATTCTCTTAAATCAATGGTTTCACTTGTGCCCTCAAGCAATATGTGATTTGTAAATTTGAGACATGCTACCTTTAGGCAGTAAGCAATCTCTTTAAAAACACTAAAGTAGGCAACATATGGTGGCACTGTGCAATATGAAATTGTTCTAAAGATACAAGTTTCCAGCCTCAGTGGTACAAGCCCAATTTTAAATAAAACATAGTATCATATGGTTCCTGCTTAAACACTGCAGTAAAAAAAAAAAAAAAAAAAAAAAGCTGGCTATATGGTCATCCTCTAAACGACAGAGGGAACAGTTTGCACACGCACACTTGGAAACTCGCTGTCTACAAACACGCCGCTACCCACTACCTTTCAATACTTGTAAATACTGAAATACGACAGCTTGTGTATTTGCACAGCCCTATAAGCTCATGGATTTCTCTCTCCTTATTTTTATTTTTGGTTGAATCACACAAACAAAACCATGGGTATTTTTTTGTTGTCAACTTATATGTGTGTCTCATAAAACACACATTCTATGTTCACATTTTTCTACTGCAGAGACCAGCTGGGTCACATTAGTCATGTCAAAGCATGTCAAGGACTATAACATGTAATTCAGTCCAATGTTATGGTGAAGGTGAATCTGTTCCATTACCCATGCAGAGAGGGGATAGCGGTTTTTTGGCTTGGGGACATGACTTTTTACTTAAGTCTTCTCTTATTGACAAATGTAAGTATAAATTCCCAAAACATAGCATAACTATTTTTTTTTCCATTGGTCACAAGGATAGGAAAGAAATCAGAAGAGGGAAACATGTTTTATTGTTAGTCATCAATTATCTGATCTAGCAGCTGAACAATTGATTTGAAAAGACACAGGACTAGACTTGGAAAAGAAATTATTACTGTGCTGGTATGTACATGGCCAGAGCCCAACTTCTCTTCCAATTTTTGGCATTACAAAAACTGTACAATTACTTTGGTCTGTAATTTAACCTAGCATATACTATACTTCACTGTTACAGTCTGGAAAATGAAGAACTCTTCCTCAGGAATGATTTTCTTGTAAAACAGGGGTAAAGAAGTTTATATAAAAGTTTTGTACACTTCTGTCTTGTCTCTGTAGACATTGCACATTCTCTTTCCCACAGGTGGACTTGAAGAAGGGAAATCTGAATGTTCTGGCCACTAACAGCTCTGATCAGTCATTAATTACATAGGCCTCTTGCCTTGATTGGGTTATCTCTCAGCCTCAGGGTCCTACAGTGTTTTTTTTATAGCAGTCTGTGATAATCTATGGGCTGTATGTTGGTAAGAAAGCAGTGAAAGAGCATGGATTTCTTCTACATAGGAATTTTACAGATTGTATGCCACATTATTGATGGTGCCAGATTTGTCAGCTCTCCTCAGCCATAGATACTGGAAAGGAAAGTAGTGTTGTGCTTTGGAAAGCATGGAATTGGATTAGTCAAGACCTCTCAGAGGACGTATCAGCTTATACCTGTGGCAAACACATTCTTTACAAACAAATGACCTCTAGGCTAGTAATTCGAAACTGGATATTTAAAGATATTTAGACATTTAATATTCATTGACTTCAATGAATTTAGACACATTCCTTTAAGATTCTGACTCTCATCCTTGTGGCTATGAAAGGGTTGGGGCATGGCTTGCTTTTATCTCGTCTCTATCCCCATTTGATCACCTTCTTCAGGGATTCAACAGTGACAAATCACAGACAGAAACAATGAAAAGTCACAGATGAACTAGAGGTGTCTAGTTAATTCAGGGAAGTTTTGTTTTTCTCCTGGTGAAAAGCTCTGAATCCTGCTGCACTTTGTGTTTGTCTTTCTCCCAAACCAGCAGAACATCAGTGCACATTGGCATGCCTCTTCTGTTGCAGGGGGACTCCTCAGGACACAACAGTGATGTAGGGGCCTCATCTTGTCTAGAACACTGTGTCACTTAGAATATTTAGGACAATTACACCAGCTCTGTGGTTAGTATGTGACCCAAAAATAAAGTAAATATATTTCTTTTATTTAACCTTCATTTCCTGGGCACCATCTACATTCAAATCACCTTGAGACATGCCTTGATTAGTACTGAAACCTCTTCCTTTCTGGATTCCAAGTATGAAAAGCCAAACTTTTCCATCACAGGTTTATATGTGGGTCATTTTGCTGTGCATCTTCCCTGTTTTGAAAATCTCCACAGGATATGAGTTTGTATGCTCTACAAGGGCTAATTTTATCACAAGCATTCTTACCCAATGTTTTCATCTGCTGCTTCTACTTACTTTTGCATGTCGGTTGTTGTATTAGTATGTTGTATAATCATTGCATTTCTGACTTCTAACTGGATTTTTGGAAAGACAGATGGACTCCTTTCACACAACAAGGTATAGCTGTGCTGAAGTGTAATGAGCTGGGAGCTGCTACAGGAGATATTGATCTTACTCCAACTTTTTAGTTGTTATGGCACTAATTGTCTCAGGGTTGTTTACTTGATAAACAGAAGAATGAGATTACACATGTGGACTGTAGTCAAAGTAATGATGCCAGGTAAATATTCTGTCACTACTATTAATAATGGCAATTATGGAGTTCCCTTCACTTCAGCAAAAGCAAACAGAGGCAAGACCTTACAAAAGACACACTTGCAACCAGAAAAACGAAAAAAATAAGAGCAAGTTAGACCTCATAGTGCAGAGGAGCCAGGAAAAAACAGCATGATGAGACTTTTTTCCATGATTTTGCATCAACAGTGAGATGCTTGTCTTCATGGGATGCATTAAAATGCTGTACAGTGGAACAAGGAAACACAAGGTAATTAAAGGAGTTACATTATGATCCTTACTAAAACAGGATAGCTTGTGCTTTGACTTCTGTTTTTTATTTCTAAATAATGTATTTTTATAGAAAAAACCACTGGTGACATAAAAATGCTCAGTGATAAAACAGAGTCGAGTTTCAGTTTTAGTTTACAGGGCCCTTTTGGCAAGAATTGAAATCCAAAAGGAGTTTTTGCTACCTTGCAAAACTTGGATTGTAACTCGGTTTATTTTTAAACTAATTAGAGATGCATTCCACACTGCCAATCTAGTATTTGGGTACATGTCTTTGGAAAAGTTCCAAAAAAGTGACACTCAGTTACCACGGTTACACCCACAAGTGTATCAAGTCTACCTGGAAATGATCAACCACAAGCTTAACTGGTCCCCCGCGCATACAAATGCTGTGACCTGTGAATACAATGCATTATAATGATCTACAAAAACTACGTTTGCTGTGAATAAAATGAGATGAAAGGATGCATACAGGATTGTAAAAATCCTGGTAATACTGTCAGACAGGGGACATTGTGACAACCCTCCTCTTGCTCCTTCCCCCTTCTGCTCCCACCCATTGAAACCGGGTAGAACTTTTTACCTATTGGATTGTGCAAGCAAGATACATGAGATGTTTGATTAGGTTCTCAAAACTTCAGAACAGGTAAGCCTGCACTTACATTTTCACAACAGGAACAGGTAATATTTGTGGTATTCCTTGGCAGCAGATAAAACCCGGGTGAAACATGGCAATTTTAAATATATATTTTTATCAGAATTCTGGGACTGCTGAAATGGGAAAATCAAACAAAACAGAGATGTTTTTAATATTGCAATAGATACACATAAAATTTGCATGTACTTTTATTCATAAGTAGCTTTAACAGAAGTACTTTTCAGTACAGAAAATATTCCTGTTCCTGTACGGAACCGGCCTAAAGATCCGAGGTATGAATATATCTGTGTGGAGAATACAGAGCAAAGAGTATGTGATAGATTTGGCAAGTCTCTCTTTTTTGTCTTTGCCTAATGCAAACAGGATTCCACATGTGATCTTTTTTTCAGACCTCTCATAAATACAAGGCAGAGGAAATGTTCTCATGAACCCCTGCAAAGAGAAGCCATCAAACCTCACCCCTGAGTTGTAAAACAGTATCATATGTTTCAGGTACTATGATAAAATCCCACTTGCAATTGTCCTTGTGCTGTCTGGGTTTCATAAATCAGATTGCAGGACAACAGAAATTTGATGTAGAAGGAGCCTGATAAACCGTCCTGTTCACCTCATTTCTACTGCCACATGTTTTAGGCTGTTTTGTCAGCCCTTGTTTCAAATGGGCCAAGTGGCAAGGCTTTCATTATATCCCTTACAATTTTATTCCATGTTTTAATACATCTCATTGTCTGGGAATTTCCTCCTCTTGTACAGCTTGAAGTTTGTCTGCTTTAATTTCAGCCAATCATTTCTTGCAATATCCCCTCTGTGCTAGGCATAAATATTTAATCTTTCACTTGAGGTTTGAATCGTTTCAACAACAATCGAAAGGAATTGAGCATTTGCATGAATAACAGAAATATCTAGAATCATTATAGCTAAAAACAATGTGGATTTTGGAAAGGAGATAAAAGCTATGTTTGAGAATGTTCACCACCTTTTTACTACCTGAAATTATAAAATTACTTTCTTGAGTGTGGAGTTCATCTTGTCTGATGGTTCTGATCTCCCACTATTCAGGTCTCCCTGCTCCCAACACCTGCTATAGGCCATCCTTGGGGATGGAGTACTTGGAGTATTCTGACAATTTGGGGTTCACAAGAACTTCAAAGCCCTCGACTGTCTGGTAATTTGCTCATTCTTAAAACAGGGAAAGTGTGAATTTCACAGCAATACAGAACATAGATCCTGGAAGTTTTTCTGCAGTCACCAGTAACCCTTATTTGTTGTGTCTGGATTCATGGGGAATAAAGGAGGGAAAAGCATTTAAAGACCATTCTACCTTTCTTTAATAATTTTCTCTACTTAAAGCATGAACATTTTCTACTATTTGTATCTGCAAAGGTCTGCCCTAACTTCAGTCAGTGCCAGCTGAAGCCAGAACCTTGACACATGCTTGCTCACTACTCTGAGCGCTAGAAACTTGCGGTGTCTTTCCGCACTTGAAATTCTTCCCCACTCTCCACAGTCCCTAATAATATCATGGACATGTACCGTCATCTTTATTCATGAGAGTGCAGATGCAGCCAAATTAGTGGCAGCAAAGCACATTTTACACAGTAGAAAATACAATCTGTCTTCTTTTTGATTTTTTTTTAATAAAAAAAAGTTTTATTTAAAAAAAAAAATCAGACAGTAAGATTTAAATTCAGCACCACCCGTTGCAAGAGTCTGTTTAAAAATGCACAGCTGGCTTGATGATGAGTGACAAATCAAAAGTCAGAGTGAAACTTCCCAATCATCTGAGCCCTTGCCACCCGATTAGCAGAAGAAAAACAGGGCAGATGGAGGGAGACGCAGCAGTTCGGAGGGAACAGATGGCCACTACGAACTTGATATATGAAATTAATAACACTTTCTCAAATACAATTAGTAGCAGGAATACATTACCTGAATTTTCATAACTGTGAGCAAGCTGACATTAAATGAGGTTTTTCAGATTAACAGTCAATATAACATTGATATTTGGAGAGAAATAAAAAATTATATGGAAAGTAATAAGGACCTTTCTGCTTTTTGTGCTAAAACTGATTATGAGTGCCCAGCTGTACAAAGCCTGCATGATTCTATAGTCTGAAACTCCCCAGATATGTGCTTTCATGATTAACTCATTTATTTCTTAAACCAAAGACAGGCAACATGAGGTTTCACACAGACTCTCACCATGTCTCACTGTGTCGTGAGAATCTGTCTTATGGTGAAGGTTTCTTCGGTCCTTACAGCCAAGGGCTTATAAAAATTTGGAATAAAATTTTTGGAAGATTGGTTTTGGAACTCTAAACCAATATGTCTTACCATGGTATATTTCCACACCTTCTGAAATGAAACCAGGTCCATTTAATTTGTCTTTAATTTGGCATCCAACACAATTAATCTGCTTTGAGAATGCTGATTCCTTCTTTTATAGATAGTCTGTACAGAGGGGATGAGATTCAGAACAAGAACAAGGGAAAATGTAATGCATTTCAAGGCTTGGAAAATACTGCACATAAGCCAGTTCAGTGGATTGCACGGACACATGTCTGGGTGAGGGGATGACAAGGACCTTGTTTGGTTCCTTACAAGTCCTGGCATACCTAGGAGGATGATTAAGTAGGTGTTTCTTTAATCATATGTACTGACACTTTTTCACAAACCAGAGGTAGTAGAATCAGCTGAGAGGTCATTTTTGCAGCTTAGAAGAAAGTGTCACAAAAAAAAAATTAATAAAAACAAATGCTGGCACTCTCCTAAGGAAATATAAGTAAAAAATACTGTTTTCAAGTTAAAACTGGCTATTGTTTTCAAGTTAAAACTGGCTTTTTTAGAGTGTGAGCATACATGTACATACACCCATCAAAGAAAGCCTTTTATTTTTCTTAATATGCAATTTTTTACTGCAATGCAACAGCTATCCCCAGAGAACCTTACCTTTGGTGTTGAACCTTCTGTCATTCATACTGGCTTTTGAAACTTCAATTCAGATGCATAAAAAGGACATTCTGGAAAATTCAGGAGAGGACTGGAAGTGCAAGAGATGGGACTGAAAGTGCAAGAGTTATTGTATTAACATTTTCCTGAAATGGTCTGAAATAAACAATGGTATTTTCAGTCTACAGGGATTAAATAGCTTTTTTCTGCATAGAACTCTCATGAAAGTTCTAAGAAACCTTTTAAGCCCTTGCTACTTGATACCTGGGATGATATGGAAATGTAGTTGAGATTCTCCCTTTCACTGTCACACAATTATCACTTTTTTCTCCCTTTCCTCTCTGTTGTTATTTTCTTTATTGTTGCTCCTCAGCCATAGTCGACAGATGCAAATGTAATTTGTTTATGAATCACAGCACATATTTATGTGAATATACCATATGAATATGCTTGCAGTATGATTTCAGCTGGGTGAATACTGCAAAAAATGATTTGCAAACACTGCTACGAATAAAGGGCATGATACAAAGCTCATTGCAATCCATGGGATGACTCCTGTTGGCTTCCAGGAGTCTGGCTCAAGCTCCAAGCCAAGACTTTCCATTCAAAGGAATACTTGCTTGCTGATTGTCTGTTGTTCATGTTTATCCAGGCAGAGCTTTGTTTGTGCAAATACTGGGACGAAGCTTCTACTCGGGGTAACGCACATTTCTGCACAAATACATGAATTTTCTCTATGACTACATATGGTCATATGGAAGTGTTATCAACACAAGAATCTATGAGTAATCATTTTTGATAATGATTTCTATGAACTATGGAGAGTTCAGTAGTCACAGACACATGTATTTTATCTAGTTTTTCAAACTAGAAAGATTTTTCTGTCCCAAACAGAGCTGTCAGTCCAGGATTGGGACACAGTAGTACTGTGTCTGGAACAAACAGGTAGAGCTTGGCCTCATGCTGCCTGAAAGCAATATCACATTTGGCCTCAACAAAGGCAGGTTCAAGATTGTTCTCAGCACTGTAACTTAAGAAAAATGCTGAAAATAGAGATGAACTTGGGCTTTAGGTTTCAGAATTTTTAAGTATTTGCTTACTACTTTAAATTTCAGTTCTGCAAGGCGTCATTTTGATGGATGTTAAACTCACAGAACCTTACAGGATTGGGTTTGGGTCACTGCCAGAGAGCATAGCTGTTATTGTTTGGTCTTGTATTCATAGACAATGTCTATTGTCTTTACCCAGATAAGCAGGTTTTGGCCAGAAGTACCATTTCTCACACCAGACACAAAACAACATGATTGGCATCAGATTCTAATGAACAGTAATGAGAAAAAGTGTTCCAACAACAGAATGAAAATGCCTTTTAGTGCAAATGTTAAAGCATCTCTCTTCTGATTTCCACTGCCAACATTTAAGTTGCAGAATTTGGTAATGTTTATTCTTCAATTCTAGAAACTCTTTGCAACTGCTTTCAGTCTTGTCTTTTTCACTTTCTTGCATGGCAGAAAATATCTTCAAATGACAATACAAACTGGCATCAAACAAAACCTTTCTATGTATTTAAACTTTTGCTGTTCACTTGACTCAGTGACCCAGTGGTATTGTCCAGAATTGCATTAGCCAGTTCCAGGCAGTGGAGAAAAAAATTCCTTTCATTCATCAACAGATAAGGAGTTTTGACAACTATCCCTTGGGAGCAAGAGAGGGGGAAAACCCCCCCCCCCCCCTCCCCCCCCCCCCAAAAAACCAAAAAAAAAAAAACAAGAAGAGATTACAATGTAATAATGTAAAAAGCACAGTCAAAGAGCCAAAGAAAGACTGGAGGAAGCTGTAGGGCTGCCTGGGCAGACAGGGAGACTGCTATCAGAATTGAACAAGAGAAAATCCAGACCCCCCTTCCACTCCTCTACCTGTTTCTTCTCAATGTCACTATCAGTGCACACAGTGATATAAAACAGGTCCAACAAGTATTCCAGTAACTCCTCAGGACCACCAGGGCAAAACCAAAAACATTCAGGGCTTGACACTTAACCAAGGCAACATGCCAAGCTTATCACATGTGAAAAAGCCTTGTAGAGGAAAATAATCATCTTCATGTTCACAGGGTCTGGGTGTTAACTCTCCAAAGACTCTCCTGTATTTTCCACTCCTTTGACTATTGCAGATGAGGAGGTTATTTGCACGGAAATTCAAACCTCTGAACAGATTTTTGTTAACTACAGAGCATGGGAATGAGCCAGAGATTTCTCTTTTGTATCTTAGTACTGATTATAAACAGGGCACTTCTTACTGCAGAGGCTTGCATGGCAAGATGGCCCAAAGGATGGTCAACTTTCTGCTGTGAACCAGAAATCACTCTAGGAAGGAGCTGAGGAGGGGACAGCAGTTCCACTTGCTCACAGCCTTCAGAGTTTCATTCCCACCCCCCGCTTTTTGCAGTGGAAAAATAAATTTTTCAACAACATAAAAATGGCTTGTGTCAACAAACTGTAGTGACCCCAAACCAGAAATGGGGCCCCTGCCCAGCTGACTGCCAACATTTGCTTCATGTCTTTCTTCACCTCTTACGCCTGGAGGCTCTGAGTCCAATTCCAGCATGTTTGGTAGTGACACCTCACAGAAAATGTTCTTTTTGGCTCCTACCTGAGAGGACATAGAGGACTGGTTAGCTGCAAACAAAGAAGACCTAAATTCAGAAGTTCCTGTTCTGCAAGATTCAAAGTATGAAAGATGAGTAATTCATTACTCTACCCTCCTGAGACATTACTAGGACTTCCCTTTGTTGTTGTCTCCCCAAATCACGCAAAGCTCTGCTGTAGCTTAGTGTTGTACCACTGGTTATTGCTCATGATGAAAGAATAAAGCTTGTTGATGAGCCTTTTTTAGGAATAAATCAGGGCATACTTTGAGTTTAGCATCTGATATTATTTGAAGGTAGCATGCAGTTCATTTGCACCTGAAGATGCATGATCCTGTGTGGTGCTGAAGGCTTCAGATCCTCAGCTCTTCATCACAAGTAAGTGTTAAGCATTAATCAATGCTAATTACAAATATCATACTCATACACATGTAGCCATTCAAGAAAAATATCACTAATTTTAATTGGATGCTTCCAAACATATTAAAATTGCGTCTTCTTTTCTTTCACTGAACACTACTTTATTTCTCCTCATTAGATTCCTGCCACCTGTATCTTAAGTTCCCCTCCAGTGTAATTCATAATTCCCCTTGCATTTACTTTCTTTTGAGTGAGGACTTGAATCTCTGAAATGTTGTATATGTGCTGAGCACTTGCTGAATACTTAGCTCTCCACAATTCAGTGATGCTCAGCTTCACAGAGTATTGAATATTATGGTATTTGGGAAGTCATGAAAATTAGGGAGAAAACTCAGAAATACTGTTTAAGGCACAATTTTTTACACTTCCATCTGCATTGTGGCTGGCCAAGTGGAAGAGGTGGAGGTAAAGACAAGTATAGTGTTTGCATATTCGGAAAAAAACTTCCTGAGACTTCTTTCTGAAGGGATGTGGGAGTTGCATACATTATTTCTACCTGATGCTGAAGGGACATTGAAATATTAATTTAATCAGCATCTAACATCAGCAGATTTGAGAGCACAAACTTTAATTTCTCAGTGGAATCAAATTGAATGACACTGGCAACTACAAATAAAAGAGATACAGATTCTGCCCCTGCTAAAAACATCAATTGCTTCAAAGTAGTTTTTGGTATTGTCAGTTAAAAAACAATAAATTAAAAGAGAAAGCCTAATGAGTATGTTTATGACCAATGGGAACATCAACAAGCATCTGTTGATGAGAACCTAGTAGAATTAGTGCTGAAGAAATATGACTTGGTTTACTACCTGTAGAATCTCTGTTACATTGGTGACATGCATGTGACATGGTGACATGAAATGTTATTTTTCCTGCAGGTAAAGAAAACATTAGTTAGGAAATACTTACTTTGACTATTATTTTTCTTACCAATCTATTAGAGAGGCTGCAAATGCTGAGGGCACTGTGATGGCTCTGTAGAGATCATCTTGGTTTCTTACTCACATCATGTAGCCTTTAAGCTAAAGATCCACAGCTGGAGCCTGGAAATAGTTGTATCATTCACACATCTAACAACCACGGGTTTGCAATAATGTATTACATAGGTAAATAAATACTATGGTCCTTACAGGTAGGTCAACAAAATGAATGAAACTGATGGTTCTGTAGGCGAGCAGCAAAAGCATTAAATCCTCATTGTTGCCTTCTGACTGGTGTCCTTTTTGCCTAATTTCTCTTTCTGGGTTTCCATCGATGGCAAGTACCCTCTATGGAGTGCTCCTTTTCCCGGAGCTAGTCTAAGGATTTCTTTTCTGACCTTACGCTTTCTCTCCTTGCCTCTCAGAAGAACTTGCTTTCCTGTGTTCCAGTTTTCTGGCCCATCTGCTGCCCTCCCACACATGGCAGAGGGCAACAGATGGGTGATAATCATGCGGAAAAAGGCAAATGGAGGCCATGCGGAGGGGAAATGCAGCTCTGTGGCATCGTGCCCTGGCAACACAAAGCCACCACTAGTCATCCACTGCACACACACCGTGAATCCGTCAGTGACAAGTAAGGCGTGTGGCTGGCTGGAACAGGAACAGTTTGGGACACTGCCAGTGCTGGGTGGCTCGTTTCCCCTGGTAAACATTGTTACTTATGGTACAGCATTTCTCAGGAGTAAGTGAAGCACACCTTGTCCACCTCTTCAAGAAAGTATCATCTCCATTTTTGATATGAGGGCAAGATGATATTTCATGGTGTCTCATTTAGGGCTCCTCTAGGTTGCAGATATAAAGTTAATTTGTGGTCTAAGAACAGTGAGCTCTGATGCTGGATGGAATGAGGCATGCACATAGCAATAACCAACATGTTTGCACAGGTCTGAATCCACAGCAGCTCATCTTCTTCCAATGACAACTTGCTAGGACATGTAAAGTCACTGGCAGGAGATGACAGAAGAAATGGACTTCGCAATGTCAGTCAGCCACAGATCACTGTGAGCTATCAACATGATCCTGAAGAAAAACAACAACGTAAAAAAAGAGACAAATATTGCATGTTTAAAACATGCAGAAAGGGTATCTCTCTGGTATGTTGGTGCATGGCTAGCTCAATAAGACAAATAAGAATAAAAAGACTTGCCTATATGGTCCATTTGTATATTGCAGCACAAAGACCATAGACTTGATAGCCTTAAGGTTTCTTTCCAGTGCAATGTAACTCACATTTCTAGGAAATACATGCAGTTCCATTAGCAAAGAGTACCTTTCCCAAAGAAATTAAGGCTACCTAAGTTACAGTTCCGTCAATCAGTCTTAAATATTTCAAAAAGTTTTAATTGCTTACAGAGCTGTACAACCTTACAAAAGACACAGAAATACTAACAAGTTGAACCTTAATATTCTGCATCAATCTCTTTAAGAAGTGTAACTTTTCTACTATGTTATGAAATGGTATGTAATTGTCACCAGTGACAGGACTTGAGAAAATGGCCTGAAGTTGTACCAGGGGAGATTTAGGTAGGATATTAGGGAAAGGTTTGCCACCCAGAGGGTAGTTGGGCACCCCTGGCACAGGCTCCACAGGGACGTGGCCACAGCACTAGCCTGGCTGAGTTCAAGAAGCATTTGGACGATGCTCTCAAGCACATGGTGTGACTCTTGGGTTGTCCTGGGCACGGCCAGGACTTGGACTTGATGATCCTTGTGGGCCCCTTCCAACTCAGCTTGTTCTGTGATTCTGTGACATCCCATGTGTTAACTAGCAAGCTGGAATACAATATACAAATGGGGTAAATATGCTGAGCAGTTGTGCATGTTGTATTACCTTGTGTTTGAGAAGCCAAATGAACAGAGAAGTTCTGAACCACTCCTTTCCAGCAGTGAAACACTCACGGAACAATGCCAATGCTGCTACATAGATAGGCAACATCATCTGGAAAACTGCAAATAAAAACTCTTGACTGTTCAGACAGTATACACAACCTTCAAAACTTTTCTTGTTCTTAAAAAGTATTTTTACTATTCTTGCTTCCTATCCTAGAAAGAACTTGTTCATATTTCTACCATATACATACATATACACTGCATATTTGAAGCGTTCATTTTTCCATTGCTTCTTCCCCCATACTTTCTCATATTTTACCTTTCAGTTACCAATCTTTCAATGTATTTGAACAGTAAAGAAGATATTTCATTTTAGAAAAATTACTTTAAAATTATGCTTTCCAAGGCCTTGGATCTACAACAAATAAGTAATAGTATGGTTCCCAGATAGTTTCTACCTACAGTGAGATGCTCCAAAAAAATGAAACAGTGGAAGGAAAATACACATAGGTGCTAATGACAAATGATCATGTTAAGAGATAAATGACTTGTTAAGAGATAAAAATGAGCTAGTCTGAAAGATCTCCTTGTTCTGTAAGGCCATTTCATAATAAACAATATCAATAGGATTTTACCATTGTCCTGTGCAGAATCAAGGTAAGGATGAGCAGAACCAAATCTATATTAGTTTTGGAGGGTTGGCAAGGTAAAACTAATTTGATTTTTTAATTTCCTTGCCAGCCATTTCTTGTCCAAAAAGCAAACCCTTTGCACTCCATATTATTTTCCAAGAATAACAGCTTTGGATGTTTAGTTTGGCTAAATTAGAGATGCTGACCACCTGTTTGTAGAAAAACAAGACATTCTTGCAGATGGAAGTCCTGAGCTATGATAAGGAGTTCTAAAAGCAATCTTGTTGGGTGCAGAGAGTGAAGTAGGCAAAATACAGACACAAAAATAAACCTCTTTGTGGACATTTTTGAGTGTAGGGTAGATGAAATGGAATAAAAATCTATAAGTGTTCTCATCTCCAGTTTCATAATAAATAGCAAAAGCATCATATCTTGAATTCTGCAAAAATGTACAGGACAGTATTGATTACTGTAAAAGGAACAGCCTTGTGCTAGCAAAGAGATGGATGAGGTTCTTTATATGCTCTTGAAGAAGAGTGTCCCATAAAACCGGAAATTTGCAGTGTGTATATGGCCGTTCTTATATACAAAATGGTCTTTCAGCAAATGAATGATGATGTGTCAAAATGACTCATAGGGACTTTGCCACAGTGAAGTGTGTTTGAGAAAATTGCTGCCACAGAGTAAATATTTTTTATGTTGATTAACAGTAACACAGCTGGCCTCTGACTTTGCAAATTTAATGGAAATTTCAGGGTTAATGAATGAAACTAATCCTCCCTTACTCTCTCCTTGTTTTACTTTCTCACACATGCACAAATGCGCACAAAGTTTGTGCAAAAACTCTCACTTATGTTGTTGCTAATGAGAAACATCCATGCAAATCAACATAGCTGCACTACACAGATACCAAAGAAAATACAGAGGCTTTCGGAGACTCATTCCTTCCAAAAAACACATTATAGTGAACTGCACTGCCGTATCACAATTAATAATCTACCTTATCACTATTAAAAGTTGTGCATGATAATAAAAAAATGCAAATAAATGAAAGAGACACTGGGGGGAAGGCTGATTCCCAAGAGAAGGGAAATCAATGAATCAGAAATGTTCCTGAGCTCTATAACCCAGCACTTGAGAGGAGCGAAAGACCCTTGCTCTGGTGTATGGCCTTAACATCTCTGCTCATAGAAAGATTTCACTTTAAATCTTGCAAGGTCAAGCTTCTTTTGCAGGTGTCTGGGTTCCCTTTTTATCAGCCGGGCTGGAAATTTAAGTGATGATTTTGCTTGGTTTTCTTCCCTGCACTGTCCTTGTTTATGGTCCTGTGCAAATGGTGGGGCTGGGCAGGGCTCCTGCAACTGCTTTGCAAATTCCCACTGTTGTAATTGCAGATTCACCATCTTAAAGTGTGCATATTCTGCCATAAAGGGGACTTAATCCCACGGATGATCATTCTCAGGTCCTCAAGCACTTTAGTTGCAAACAGTGTTGGGAGATAAAGACATAAGTAGTAGCTCTGCAGTTTTGGCCACGGATATAAGACATCATCCTACTTGTCAAGGAATTCCTGGGGAGGAGGGGTGGATGGTGTGTGTCATTTTCAGCTCTGATTTCTCTGATCCCTTAATGCTCTCCAACTTCATTAAAACACCTGAAGAAAATTATGTACCTCCAGAGGCAATTTAAAAGGAATCTACCTGCTGAAGCCAGTGAGAAAATAGAGCAGATGAGTGCTTACAAAAGCAAAAAGAAATCTTACAAAAGGCAAAACAAATTACAAATAAATATATGGTTAGAGAAATAAAACAGCACACCTCTTTTCTGAGACACCAGGCTAGAACAAAACCCTCGCAGCATGTTTTAGCGTGGTGGGCATTAATCAAAGTACTTCCTATTCTTTTATTTTCTTTTCTTCCTCCTGCTCCACCTCCCCATACTTTTATTTTTCTTAGAACAATTCTATAATAGCCACTTACTTTAACTTCCAGAAAAAAGGTTTATAGAGTGCAGGGAAATTTGATTTGCAAATTCAATCAATTCTATATCCAGGAAAAATAGATAATAATGATTGTAGAACCAACAAAAACCATTGACTTACTGAAATTAATCCATTCTAATAATGCTGATCTCTTCCCCGATCAAAGGAAAGGTTGGATAATTACATTTTTTTTTTCCATTCATACAATTACATTTTGTTTGCAAGTTTCTTGAGGTTCAGTTTGCAAAGGCTTTAGAGGCAGTTCTATGTGCCTTACCTGCCCACTCTTCCTGAGACAAAATTAAACAAATTTTCCACATGATAAGATTATGTAGGCTTCTATGCAATTTTCATGCAGAAGTCACAGGAATGCTCTGTGCATTCGGTATGCCTCAACTCTATAACACTCGGCTTTGATGGTGGAGCAGACTCAAGGTCTTTCAACATTGGCATAGCAGAAGCTTGAGAATGGTCAGGATACTCCCCACAGGAAAAATTCTCCGTGGAAGGTGAACTGGGATGGAGACCAGCATCAGAGAATGGGGCTGCCTGGTCCTTTTTGCTGATGAGATCACAGCAGGAGCAGCTGATGATGCCTCAAGGAGCTGAAACAGGAGGCACCCAACTCTTCCTTCTCTGGCAACAGCAGCAAACCTGACTGTGAACTTGGCTATGGAACAGGTAAAAGAAAGATTGCTCTCCTGAATAGGAATGTCCGGGGCACCCTTCTGAATCCATAATGTCATGAAAACACACTGGCCAAAACCTAATTTGAAGCTCTAAGGTTTGAACTATGAATGAAAAGTTATACACAAAAGCACATAGGAAATAAATGAAAAAAATGCCAGAACCAACAAAAAAAACCCAAACCAGTAACAATGTCCTATAAATAGTGCTTGGCAAACAAAACGTGCAATCTATTATGATATAGTAGTCTCCGTTTGTCTGGAGATATGACTTCCAGTTATTTTGGTTTTCATGTTCTTAGAAACATCTATAGTTAGGTCTATCCAAGAAAATAGGTGGCATTTGTAGCAAAGGAAGAGCATAAATAGCCTAACTGGTTTTACTGGAGTGGGATATGAATCTAGTAGGACCACTACAGAGCACAGCCTTGCCTTTCATATGAAGTGTAAGCTCAAGTTCTCTGAATGTAGCTTCACAAACCTTCCATTTCAGTGATTTTCCTTCTGTATCAAGCCCTTAACTATTTTCCAGGTTCATTTCAAATGAAATCTCCTAGAGACATGTTTAATCAAATATGATGGCACCTTTATGATTCTCTTAGATGACAGAAAAAGTCTGATTTCTGTTGAATCTCAGCCCTTCCTCAATCTTGAACCCAAACCCAGTTTCTAGGTAAGTCAGACTCAGCACTTTTTCCTGTTTTGATCATTGTGGCACAAAAGAGCCAGAAAATCCTACTGTTAAACAGAGGAGAAGATTATGAAAGATCATAGAAGCATCTCAAACCCCCTGCCATTAGAAGATTTAACTCTTGTGGAAGTCATTCTAAGGGTGTTGGCTTGATCCAGGAAAAACACTCATGTACATCCCCACCACAGCACAGATGATTTGTACACACAGCTCCCACTTCTGCTCATAGGATAAATCCACATCACCTCCCTCAGACGTACAAAAATCAAAGCAGCATACTCCACATCTTCCCTTCCAAGAGCAAAAGACAGCATTCATCTGTGTGTATGTATCTATCTCATTATTTAGGTACTTCTCTGCCTATCCAGATACAAAACTAGAGCTGATGAAATACAGTGTACTCCAGAATTTCTTTCTTTTTCCTTTCAGTCCACTCCTCTTTTAAACTTACAAACTAATAAATAATTTTCCCGGGAGAGTGTTATATCTGTATAATTTTTTCCTCTGTATTGATAATTACTGTATTTCACATGCCCCTTTTAATTACTTAATGTCTGAGATTAAAATTCAACAGCCTCTCTCAAAGAGAAAGTGCTTTAATATCTGAAGTGCTGCTCCTGTAAATTGGCATCTGAAAGATAGGCTAAAAAAGGGGCATAAATACGAACATTCCCATCCTTCCTAACTGACTGCAATACCAACGAGCTGCACCGACTTTACACAGACCTCCCACATTCTTGATAGGATGTTTTCTAGCAGAGTGATCCACAAATATTATCATTCAATGACAATACAGTTTTATCAAGGTACGTCTCAATCCACAGGATACAAGCCCCACAGAACAGACGGAAGATTTGGCGCAGCGATGCGCACACTGCGTGTTACTTACTGGTTATTGCAGTGGTCATACCGAGTCCCGTATGGCGCTACATTAACGAATGGCATGCAAGCACCTTCTGTTGAAACATCTGCGACAGGGAAATTTCAGGCATTTTTCCAGATATTTTTTTGTGCTCTCGACCAAATTTTCATTAGGGCTATAAAACCTGGCAGGCAGCATTGTTGTGTATGATTTTTTAATAAACTGGGACATGCCTTTGTTAGAGGAGTGAAGAAAAGGGCTCTTTAGAGACTTATTCCTATTACAAAAAGTTCAGAAAACATATGACAGCTCACCAAACAGTGCCTCCTAACTTTTTTTCTGTCTCCTCCAAGACTAAGATTTCCTGCTTCTTTAGATGTATACAAAGATTTACAGGTTTTGAAATGAAACCAAAAATGTAGATTTTTTTTTTTTATCTATCAGATTAAATGATTCCAACGGTGGAATTACTAGAGAATGTGTTCAAAGAAAGAGCACATAGATAACGTAGATTTTTAGCATCTTTTTGATGCCTGCTGCCAGGAATTTCACAAAGGATTTTCACTTACTTAACAGACAAGGTCCCTCAGAAAAAAAAGGAAGAAAGGCAAGCAAATGCACGTGTGCAGATCAGATCTTGTACGCAATGCAAGCCGAGAACACAGCCTTACTCCTTTTTCTTTCTCTTTTCCAGAAACATGCCATCGTCTGCCCTCCCTTCTCTGCTCCCCTGCAAGACAACAGTCACCAGGCATAAACTGAAGTTCCATTTTGCAATTCTCCCTGCCACACTATGAACACTAATGCAGAACAAACATTCTTGGCAGTAAATATGTACATTATCATTATGTAAATAGGTATGTTATCATTATAGCAAAATGATGATGTTCTTTACTAAGTCTATATTCCCTTTCCAAGAATATTATGTAGTTTGAAGTATAATTTCCATTATGCCACTGGGGCTGAAAAACACTTCAGTTCAACAATAATTAGTATACTGTATATAACAAAATGTTTACCATGGATAATGATGATGTGCAATCCTAAGTCTTTTTGGACAAACAAACAAATGCAGTTTTACATGGTAGTGTTCAGCCTGAGTAACCAACAGAAAGCATTTTCAGACTAATATCCATCCCCATATCCAAGGTGAGCCTCTTATTGACATTTTATACCAACAACACCATGAGCAATAACATTTTAAATTGTATGAGGTGAATGATCTACTGTTAGCATGAAGGTGACTTCATTTCTGAACCTTAAATGAACTAGAAATGACTGCATGTCACAGGCTGCTGGCACTGTTAACAGTGTTTACATGAAGTCCATTGCTCAAGTGTAGGTAAGTATATCATCACAGCAAAACCCAAATCCTTAGGTTTCAATAATTCAAAAAGTTCTTGTGATGAAAGAGCAAGACAAGGCCAACTCTTAGTCCAGCAGCTGTAAGCTACTTCTACACACCTACAGACCCCATGCTACTACCTGAGAATCAAGATATGTGTGTCCTAGGCTGAAGTAAAATAAGGGCTAACTTCTTACAGAAAAAACAGAATTGCTGGCATGAGGAAAATTTTATGAAAGTGTTAATATTTTCACAGCTTCTTTTGAGGTGAGTAAATGTAAATACTTGTCTCTCATTTTCCCTGAAAAAGTGGATTAGTTATTTAGAAGTATGTAAATGCATTCAAAATGTCTTCAGTTTCTTCTCATTCCTTTGAATGCTGCTTTGAACTGAAAAATCAATTTTCAGAAAGGAAGATATGCCAATTAGAATTAAGAAAAAAAAAAAAAAAACAAACCAAAAACCAAAACAGAAGAAAGGAAATTAATTTATAAATTATAAAATATATAATTGCCACATTCCCACTGTTCTGCTACCCATTTCTATCACATACCACATTGGAATTGTGAAAATATTGTATGAAAATATGCATATGACTCTCAGCATTCTTCATTATGCACCAGCTCCCTTCAGAAACCTTTTCCTGGGAAAAATTAGATAAGGAGGATAGCCTTTGAGGACTCTCACAGAGATTGCGCATGCTGATTTCTCCTTTCCCAAAGCCAATAATGAGATAATTGTTTTGCATCTTCAGGCAAATATTGTGGAAGCATAACAAACTACAAACTACTTTTCTCTCACATTTCTATTCCCTTTTTACTTCAAAGTGTCTGATACACTTGTGTTCACCACACAAGTGTGTAAAGTGTTTCTGCACAGGATAGCAGCACATGTTATCGAGTGGTTTTTTTCTCTGACATCTGAAAACAGCTGCTGATGTTGGGCTGCCAGTGTCTTCAGCCAGGCAGGACCAGCACACATCCTGGCCAGTGCACTGGATCAAAGCCAAACCAGTTGAGAGGAAGAAGCAGCAGGGAAGAATTTCCCATATCCCTTGGATGTTTCAATTTTGTTTCAAACTGATCAAACCATGCAAAAGTCTAATTTCTTACTGATGCTCTCCAAACTTAAGCCTCCTCAGCAAAGTGTATTGCAAAATGAGACTGTGGCTGCTATAGCTATTTCTCTTCTAGACCTGTTTTTTAGTAGCACCACAGGATTCCCCTTATTCTTCTATTGAGAGAAAGAGTGAGCTCCCTGTATATATTCTCTGAAATATCCATGACTTCATGCACCTCTTTCATATCATCTGAACATTTTTTTAACCTGAAAAGCCCTACTCTGTTCAGTCTCTTTGCACACAAAAGCCATACCATACCCATGGATATCTGCTACCCGTGTCTAGGGTATGTTTCCTACTTCTACCACACCTTCTGCACACAATATAAGACATAATATACTACTGATTTATAAGATAATCCAGTGATATTTTCAGTCATTTTCCACTACAAGTGGAAAAGAAAATTCAGTTTCACATAGGCAGTCACAGCTTGAACTAAGCAAATAATTAACTGGGAGAGTTGTTGGTCAAGTGGAAACAAGTAATCTAAATGAAAAATTCATTGCAAGTCAAGGGAAAGCAAACAGCATCAAAAAATAACTTATTTCTGCAAAGCAATGAAACAAGTTCTAAAAACCCCTATCATTTCCAGATGAGATGAAAAACTTTATTTTATTCTAAGGACTTCAGCTGTTTTTAAAGAAAACTTACGGAAAAGTTACCCCAAAAAGTTACTTTTTTTTTTTTTTTTTTTTTTTTTTTTTTTAATTTAAGGCAAATCAGGTGAATCATGAAAAGAAGGAGCAATATGAGAAAATGGATATAAGCAGGACTTTTTAAATCAGAGCAGAATGCTCTAAGTTTTCCTCTCTAATCTAAGCACCACTATTAATATATTTGATATTCTTGTTGCTTTAATAAAGCCAGTTAGGACCCATATCTGGAAGATTTGCACTTATATTTAGCATTAGGAGTCCAGGTCATCAAAGCCAGCTCACACAATTATTGTGCTGTTGGAGCTCAGACCACTTCCTATGCCTGTAAGATTTAAATGTAGCACTTAGGCAAAATTATGGACACAGCATGATCCACAAACACAACAGTATCTGTTGGCCAAGTCTTTCCAGGACAAAGGATGAGCAGAGGAGGTATCGTGTTGTACTCTAAACAAAGCAAACAGAATGCAAGGAGATGAGTTACTCAGACTGCTGCTGTAATGTGGACAGTAACTCTCTAAGTGTTGAAGCTTCTCATTTCTTCCATCTGAAAAATGCAGCTGCTGAAAGAGATTGACACAGCAGTTTCATGGATGTAGATGCATCCGATACTTGTCTAACAGAACAGCGATTTAATGTAGCCCTAGCCAGAACTGAAACAAAGCTTTAAATAGTGGAAACAATTAATTCTCAAAAAAATATGCCCACGGAACAAGAGGGCACTGCCATAATTCTGAAGCTTTAAACTTTCAGGAGTTAGTACTTCTGTTTCTCCAGCTGGTGATATTTTCTCAATTTTATGCCTGGCAAAGGTCTCTCTCTTCTCTTCAGATAGGTCAAGAATTCTGTTGAATCTGAAAAGATTTAAGGGTCGGAGAAGATTTTGCAGATTTTCTGAAGAACCCAACATGTTCCAGCCAGTAGCAGGGACAAAGATGTTGCAAGTTTTTCTGTTTTTCATGATCCTGGTTATTTACCCTGGGCCTAACAGAAGTTGCTGTAAGACCAACTTTCCAAAAGCTGGTGGCACATTATAGAGGAGGAGTGTCATGGTGGAGCTGTCCTTTGTTGAAGGTCACATGTCTGGGTTACAATACATGGTTAATTTTTTAAAAGAATGGCATATAAAATGTTGTGGTGCAGGCAAGGGGATCTCTTGATCTCTGTATTTTGCATGCCCCTTTGTGAAAAGAAGAAAATACACATTCCTCTCCCACTGAATGCAGGCAGCCCTGCAGATTGATTTTGGTCCATGCCATGAGGTTAATGCACAGCTTGATCTGCACTGACATGAAAATACCATCTGCATAACCCCAGCTTGCCTTGCTGGGAGAAGAGAAGATACAGGCCTCAGCAGCTGGTCTCAGCTACTCTGGGAAAATATTCGTCTCCAGACCAAGTTTGGATCCAGCCATATCTGGCAAAAGTATTATAACTATATCACATGCATACTCCAGAGAAATCTTAGGAAGCTTAATGGAAGTTCAGTTCATATGTTGAGGCTGTTACATGAAAAGCATCAGGAAAAGCATAAACTGTTCCTATTTCAAAATTGTACAGGGAAATAGTATATGGTATAACTTCACAGGACTGTCATGAGTTACTCAAATATTCCTAACTTAACATACATAATTCAAAGAAGAAATTTTCTTTCTCTTTGGTTAATATCAAAGTAATAGTTTTCACCCCTGAGCTGTGCAACAGAAAGCTGATTTCCTTTTTGGTGAGCAGGACATAATATTGAATCTTGCCATAAGCATGCATGCACAATAATCTGTTTTGTGCATTACACAAAGGAAGGACTACACTCAATCTCCTGAACTTTCTGACAGCAAGAGTGCAAGTTTGAAACAATGCTTGTCCCAACAGAAAAAACCTTTCTGTTCCAGGTTACACCAAAGGAAAAGGCTTTTGTTTGTTTGTTTGTCTTGTGTGAGGTTTTTGGTGGTGGTGTTGGGTTTTTTTTGGTTTTTTGTTTCCTTAAACATAAGTGTACACTCTGTTTATTTAAAAGTTAATTGAGTTTAGTAAATTACTGCAATCTTTTGTAATGTGCCAGATTTTAAAAATATCAAATTTGTAATCAGTTTAGTGTATTGTTCCCACCAGGACTGACCAGAGGGGAATAAAGGTAATTATAAAGCCACAGGGCGACATTCACCTCAGCTGAAGTCAACATACGACTACTCTTCTGTGCTCCCTACACGGCATGGCAGCCCTGTTGAAGAGTGTGAGCAGAGCTGTTAGGAGAGCCCTTGCCCAAAAGCATCCCCTCATCTCCAGGGTGCTCCCGGGGGCTCTGCCCAGCGGGGCTGGCTCTGCCCCCGCCCCTGCGCCACGGCCGCGGCCAGACTGCGAGGTGACATGGTCAGCCTGATGAAGCACACAAAAGCTTTTGGCACTGCATATCTGCAATATCATGGACAGTCAAGGAGGCGCCTGTTATAAAAATACACAGTGAAACACAACTGGAGGACTGCTCTTTCTCAAAGGCTAACGTAATGCATTCCTTCTGTTTAGGCTCATTTTCCAGCCTTTCACATTCTTTGTGAACAAGAGTTATAAAACAAGCCTGATGCAGTCCAATTATTTTTACTTTGAAGGCCATTAATCAAGATTGACTAAGAAAATGAAGACAGCTAAGCAAAATTTCATATGTGACTAGAGTGAGATTAAAATAAAACCAGATGGGGATGGACAGAGACATTAAGCTGCTTTCTCTCCCCCTTCCCTCCCCTTTTTTTACTTTTTTGACTCATGTAATAAATGTCTTTTACAAATTACAGCACTCTTATTTTCTTACAGTAAATCAAATTGGGTCATAATGTACAAGTGGTCTCATTGCTGAAATGTCAAAAATAGAACCCGCCTTGTTCTTCCAAAGCAATTCTTCAAATCTAAACCAGCAGTGTGGCCTGACAGTCTATAAACCATCTACCTGGATGCAGATCCCTTTTAAGGTAACTGTCTGTAGCTGATAGAAGTATTTCACAAGCATCCAACATGAGCCATACACAGAGATCTATAGCATGCAGTCATTTGCAGGGGTCTGAATCAGAAGGTCTTACATACATTGCATTTCTACCATTTTCAGGGAGCTTGGGAACCAGGACTTTATTTTTTCTAAAGATCAAACAACTTTGAGGTAATGCCAACCACTAGGCCTATAAAAATTCCGGAAAAGCTTGCATTATTTTCACAAAACCCCTTTTTAATTGATTAGATGAAAGCCAGTGTACACACTGAGGAGCTTCTTTAGAGACTTAAGGACACAGCAAGAAAAACACAATCACAAGGACAGATAAAGGTCCAGAATGATGGTCATATATCACAAAGATTTTCTTTTTATAAAGTGACTATTACAAATTATCTTAGGTATGAAGATGAAAAAGTCATGTACACATTATTGCCCTTTATGAAAAAAACTATTGGATGAAAAGAAGGGAAAAATTTTCAAAGTATTTTTAGACCCACAATGTAAAATAAGTCCTGCTTTGGAACCAGAGTTTGAACAAGTATATACCAGTAAGTAAGCTCACTTATAGCAGTCCTGACTTCTCCAGGAGCACATTTGACTAAAGACAACTATCTCACTGCCAAGGGAAAAAAACAATCAACCCACCAAACAAAAAAATCCAAACAAGTAGTTAATCAGTATCTCATACAGGGGGTCTGAGACATACTAATTTTGCAGAAAGGTTACCCGGTACAGTCCACCAGAGAGGCTACATCCCCAAATTCTACTGTGCTTGAAATGTTAATTGAGTCAGAGATTGGCCACTATCCCTATGAGAACATCTTGTTTTTAAGAAGAGAAGATCATGCGCATGTAACTTGAAATTTTGTAAGTTCTGAGTGAATATTTCTTTCCCAAACTCTTTCATGCATCACCTGTCCTAATGAATATAAACCCATAGCTTTCTTCTACCCATTCACTATAATGTTGCAGAAATAAGCCTGGAAGGCATCTCAAGGGATCATTTAGGCCATCCTCTCCATCTCCACCAAGGATCAGCTGTTCCCAAATTATTTTTGACAGACGTTTGTCTAACCTGTTTATCAGGCCTCATACAGTGAAGGTTTACAGGCTTCCTACACAATCAATTCTGATACTATCAAGAAAAGATTTCCTCGTGTTTACCCTTAATCTCTTTTCCTGAAAGTTAAGCCTGCTACTTCTTTTGGGCATTCACAACAGTTTATTACTTTCCTCTTTGCAGCTACCTTTTAAACATTTGAAGACTTATCATATACCCCTTCAGTTTGCCTCTTTCTAGACTAAACAACCTCACTGGCTTGAGTCTTTCCTCACAGGTCATGTCTTCCAGACCCTCAATCACTCATGCTCGTCTCCTTGGACTCTTTCCAACTGATTTACATCTTTCTTAAAATGCAGTGCCCCAACTTGGACCCAGTGCTCTAGATGAGGTGAGAAAGCAGAAGGACTATTTCATGTTTCTTACATATGCCAACATTGTTTATACAACCCAGTATGATATTTGGGGTTTGGTAACAGCCTGACCTTCCTCACTCATGTTCCTTTTGTGTTTGCTCTGGCCTCCAGCTCCTCCAGTGAAGAAAAACTAATTTGTAATCCACTCCACCCCCTTGCGGCCCCCATCGAAGGCCAAGCACACTGCCTGCTCTTCCACACTGCACTGCACCCTCTCTGCTTCAATCCATTGCCCCAGTTTTTCAGGATCATTTTCATCCTCCAAAGCCTTTGCAGTCCATCCTGACTTGGTATCATGTGCAGTTTCCTACCTAGGTTTTTAACTAAAATAAATAATAGAAATGGGCCCAAGAAAAAGCTTGAAGGATCCACCCTTCTGGTCAGATAGTGAACTGGCTGTAACTACTTTTTGTGTAACAGTTTCCCACATAGTTACATCTTGACAGTGTATCCTTCATTTATTTTTATTGAACATCGTGTGGGTCAGTGTCAAAAATCTTAATGAAGTCAAGATGCATGACACCTATTTCTTTGCTTTATCCAGAAGTCCTATTAACCTTAATTCCTTCTGTAGTGTTATCTGGCATGTTTTGTTTCCTTCCACTTGGTAATTTATTGCTCTGCTATCTTGTAGGAGTCTTGTTACATGTTTGCATTTTTTTTTCTGCAGAGAAAATGAGTCTTAAAGTCTCTTTTAATTCCATTGGTCCCCTTTTCTTGATTTTTAAGTGTAAATTACTTTTTATACACTGTTTTTGTTTCTATATTTCACTTTAAAAAAATAAAATAATGAAGTTTATGTTTCTAAGAGTAGCAGAATATTTTAAAGCAATAGCCTACTCCATATAGTCTTGAAGACCTCATTCTCTTTGTGTTATATCTTCCCATTCCTGCTTGGGTCTCCTGTCACAATTTATTTGTTTATCTTTTTCCTCATTGTACTTGCTCCATCCCAGCCTATTTTCTCCTTCAGTTCTTTCTTGCTGTCCCTTTTCTGACTGATAAATGGAAATGTAGTTCAACAATATTCAAGTGCAATTTAAGCTTTTGAACCCGAGGTATTTGTGGTGCTTTAGTATAAAGGTTAATTCACCTAATTCCTGATTTTCACATTCAAATATCCTTATGAGCAGCAGATCACACGATTGTCTCTGAGGGTAAAGCTGCTTAGGAGCACAAAAAAGCTGTGCACTCTGCCTCGTCGTTTCTCAGATCAGAGAGATTTGAGTGGTGCTGATAGTAGCTTTCAAAAGATGTTACTAGTGGCAAAATTCAGTAGTTGTCTTCCTGGATGCTTGTTTATCTCTCTCACATTCTCCTTCTTAATTTAGCTAAACATATACCTCAGTCAACCTTCCATTGTTTGTTGCCCTTGATAATGCCTTTACTCGCCTCATTTCCCATGTCTCACTTGCTGAGGAATAAAAATGCAGATGTATTATTATTACAGTGTACAGAGAGGGATGAAAGAAAAAACAGACACCTGTTTTGGCCTCTGCAAAGCCATAGTGTTTTGGAAGGGTGGTTTTGTGACACTGCATTTTAGACGGCCTCCACCCTGAAAAAACAAAGCAAGCAAAATATAATTTTGAATTATGAGGCAAACAATGACTTAAGCTTTCCCATTTGCTTGAAGGTGCTTTTGAACTAGCACTATTCCTCTGAGCCTGTGATTCTGTATTTCATTGTATCCATTTTATATAGGGCTTTCTGAGAAGCTGAGACTTTCCTGAAACAATAGCAGTGGAAGATGTCTGAATCAGCTGCAATGAAAGCACGCACCCTGCCAGGGCTCTGCTTAGCTCACCTCGCAGCACAAGCAGAAGACAAGAGCTGCTTCTCCAGCCATGCCAGTTTCCTACCACCTTCCCAGTCTCTGCTCTCACATCTGTTTTTCCAGCTCTCTCTGATGCTTCCAGACACAAACTACCTTTTTTTTCCCTCCTAAGTGCCTTGATAAATAAAGCAGAAAATACAACCTTTCACTGAAAGAAAGTGTTTATCTATTTTTGTAAATAACAGCTGTGTGGAGTTGGTGAATGTTCATTTCAACATATTCCTATGGAAAGCTGGAAGTATTTATATTTAAAAAAACCCTAAAACAACACCAACTTTATTAACATGGTCTACTTGTTATGCTGGTCTGCTATGGACGCTCCTTGAAGTTAATGGAAATCCAGTAGATCCCTTCTAATCTCCAGCTCCATGGAACTGGCTCACCAGCAGAATAGAGCCAGCACCACTGGAACACTGCTGTAGTACCTCACTGCTTTTGGGACATCAAAGTGGGAAAAAATTCATTCTCCAAGTGAGCATCTTCAGCTTGAGCCCAGATACTTCAGGGTTTAGCTATCACATATCTCCTTTCAAAACAAGAGAAAGATTATTCCATTTTCTTACATTCTTCGCAGAAGTTCAGCACCTCTCCCCTGTTGCACCTGACCTTAGGTTATCAGAGCACTGCACAGGAGGTGCATTGCCAAGCTCTGCTAAAGACATTGGTGGTCTGAGGCTTTCCAGATGCCTTACAGAACTCAACCTGCTCCCTAGACAGCAACACCTGCTTGTGAACTCTGCTTCCCTGCTCAGGTGTTTTCTTTGTCACATGTACCACTAATGATCTGCAGATGGGCTGAACTGCTGGCTAGTTCATCACTCCAAGGCTTGACTCAGGGAGGAAAGACTTAATCCAGATGGGATTTAACCTGCAGTGTGTTGCACAGGCTGTCCATTCGAAATTATTGCCCACTTGCATAGAGTGAAAAAACATTTTCCACTGTGTGTGGTGAGACATATTGACACTGCAACACACTGGTAAGCAACTAAGAAAATAAATAGTCAGTATTTGCTAGTATTCACTGACAATTTCTGACAGAATATACAGAGCCTCCCGGTCCTGCTCCTTTGCATGGCTGAGGCTAAAGATACTCTCCTGCCTACTCACCAGACACATTTTATAGCCCAAGCAGTGCAACTCAGTGAGGTGTTTCAGCCAATGTTAATGAAGTGGAATTTATGGCAAAGGTTGAAAGATGGAATAACAAAGCAGGTAATTTGCTCTAAGAAGTGTGGGGTTTGTGGTCTGTTTCCATTCCCAGAGGTAGGTGAGGAAGGAAAACCTAATGGGTAATACATAAGAGTCTCAAGACTTGAGCTTGATTCAAAGTGGTGCTTTAAACTTCTCGAGCAAGCCACATATTTGTGCCTCCTTGTCTCAGTGAGCAGCTGTAGGTTAAGATCATGCATGATGGAAATGAGCAGTGTGGAAAATCCTGACATGGAAAAACACCTCAAGAGGAAGCTGCGAAGTTATTTCCTGGTAGTTTGGGGCTGGACGGAACATAAGCCTGTATTTCATCTCAAGCGCTTGCATCAGACTGTTGTGTGACCTTTTCAAAGAACGTCTGTTGAGCCCAAGTTACAATTTGTTTAGGACACTAAGAAAGCCAGGAAAACTTTCAAACCATAACAAGTTACTGTTAGCTCCTGTATAGAAGCTAAAATAGTAATACAGACATCCAGGCATGTCTACTAGGACAGAAATCTGCCTTCAAACTTATCTTCTGTTTCTCACCAGCCTTTCACCCCACATCCTCTCTGGGAAAGCCCCACACTTTATAAAGAACTTTGGGCTTTGCTACCTCTGGTCTCACCTGTTCCAAAGACCATGTCATAACTATGTCTTAACCCATATATCCAGGGTTGCTTGCTAGCAGAGCAGGAAAGCTGGACTGTGTGGCTTCCTGGGGGGAGACCTCTAGTAGCCAGGCAGTGCTATCATCAATTCCACTCAGGAATCCAGTCAGCAGCCCTTTCAGCACATGGTATGATAACATCACACCATTTTGATATGGTCATACTACAGCTTTTACAACACTTCTAAGAAGTATATTTAAATGACATTTTATCTGCTACTGTTTAAGGCTACCTCAAACCTTCAATGACACCATCAGGGAATAGCTGTGCTACTCCTGAGGCAGATTTTGATGGCTGCCCATACAGAACAGTCATCTCTATTTGCTGCAGATTAGTAATAGTAAATGAAGTAAATGAAGAACAGTTTCTGGAGCCCTTCTAGTTCTGAAATCTACCTTGACTCTTTGTGTTGTGTCAAACATGTGTTTGCTGAATTTAGTGCCTTATTTCTTCCATCACCAGTTACTGATACCATTGTTTATGATTATGCCTATTATATTTACCAGATGTCAATGAAGAGATACATTTGAATCCTTAGTGTAGTGAAGACCTTATTGTAAAGAAAAATGAGGGTTTTTTTTTTCTTCAGTCACTACCTCTTTGGAATAAACTCTGAAGGAATTAATTCTGTTCTCTTCTGGATGGGTGAATTCACATAAAGAAAGAGAAAAAAGAAATATTATCTCTTGTAGAGAGGTAATGCTTCGCTTTAGGATAGGAGATAAAAAGGATTATGGAATTTTAGAAATAATTTCTTTCTTCCCTCCTGGGCTACCCTTGTTTTGTCTACAGTATCATTCCTAGAATACCTAGGCTGCATGCAGTGTTGAAGTATAATTTTCTGTCATTACAAAGTAATATACGCATATGCAGTTCTCCTTAGGAAGGGTATAGTCAGAGACTTACCTGGCTACTTTAAGTGCTTTTGCCATATGATGTCTCATACCAAAGAAATCATGCATAAATATTTTTCATGCTGTAGAAGACAAACATATATCCCGCACTAAATTCACTATTTTCAGTTATTTGGCATAACAGTGAACTCTGCAGAGCATGCAGCTCATTTCCAGTGTCTTTGTGCACACACAGCTCAGATGTTGTTAAAATATCTGACATAGCATGAACCCAGAGCAAAGAAGGCACTCCAAAGACTTTGCTGTCTGACACTTTTTCCTCAAATTTTACTGTTTTACTGAATGCTTTCTCTCTCTCTAGCATGTCCATGCCCTCCTTTCACATATCTTGTTGGCCTGTTCAGGGTTCTTTTCCACATATAACTAAATTACAAGTGGAAAGCCAAGTATCTGCAGAAGTGACAATTTGAAAAGTTTGATACAGTATGTGGTTGGCATGAGCACATTTTGCCTACCACTGTACTTGAGGCATGCCAACTTCTCTAAGTAAAAGCACAGAGACAAATGGGGGGGTTTTAACATCTGATGGCCTGTGGTTCCTCAGCCTGAACCATACAGTCAAATTTTGGATACAGCTCCACTGACAGGGAGGAAACCTCAGAACAGATCTGCAGCAAGGTGTGAATTCGTGCCTCTGGTCTAGGGTACAGTAGTTAAGGCAGTTCACTAACACCTCTACACACTGTAAGAATATAAATCAGTATTTTCAGTCTGAGGAAACAACACTTTTGAATTAGGTCTACTTCTTGATCATCACCACCCTAAGAGAACTTTTGCTCCACTGGACTGTTTCGGAGTAAGAAATTAACTTCTGAGATTAAAGTGAGAAAGTGAACTGCATATGAATATATCCAAAGAACAAGGAAAACAGCAAGCATCTGGAAAAAATCAAGTTCACTCCTGCTTAGATTATTCCAAAACAAGATTCTTAAAAGTTTTATTGGGCACCTGAGAAATGTCTCACAATCAGGTTTTTCACCTGGTGGAAAATGTTGGAGGTGCCAGTTCCAGAACAGCCATCAAATCTATCACACCTACTTATTTTCTTGTTCTGTAGGCAAGTAGCAGACTGATATTTCTAGAGGCCTCTCCTATTTGCTACAAGTTTCATTGTGTTCTGTGCTTTGTGGTCCCACATTTTCGTCAGGACCTATTTCATCTCTGCAGTACTGACACTAGCTACGTTGTCTATGTGAGGCAAACTATGGATCATCCAGGTACCTGAGCAGATCAGGTGTGTTCTATCTCTGTGCTTCAACAGGATTTCAAATACTGGAGAGCTCAGTAACATACACTGACTGCCTAAGAATTTCTAGGCAGAGATGTAGTTGCCAACATTTTAAAATACTGTGCCTGCGAAACTACTGTGATGTTAGTTGCTAGAAGCCACTTTATTTCTGTCAGATCTGCAGACAGAGTCTGTTTGCCTTAGCTTAGAAAGTTGAACTCCCCCAACACACTCCCCTTGTGCCCCCCAGCCAACATGGCCACATGGCCCTTTCCATCTTGGGCAGGAAAATTAGTGCCAAAGTGCTCATCAACCTTATCAGTTTACCAGCAACCTCATCCCCTTCAGCACACACTGTCCTGACCAAAGATATTCTCACAGGTACCAGACCCTGGCTTACAGGGTTAGTCTTCTCGTTTTGTGCTAGTTTCTGTTGGGCATCAAGGTCTTTTTTTTTACAATTCAGCTGAGACACTTGAAGGCAGACATAAAGAACACTTTTAAGACTTCTGGCTTGGCAGCCTCTATTCCCACTGAAGCAAAAGTGAATTTTACTGAAGACACAGCTACACCAAGAACAAATATGTCCAAGCACCTCACTCCAGCTGTCTTGTCTTGTAGGTGAATGTTCTTCCCTTTAAAGAATATGCTTAAGGGGACTAAACACATATGTAGAGGGATTATCTCCTGTGACATCTGTGACATCTAAGATGAATGAATAGTGGGTACTTAAATTGAAATTCAAGAAAGCATTGAATGAGTCAGAGCAATTAATTCAAGGTCTGCCAGACCAGTTAGCCTATGACCCCTTAAACACTCAAAGAGATGTAGACACAACATTTGAGTTAAATAATTATAATGGCAGTCTTACTACTTCCATTGATTCTAGAGGGAGCCAGGTTCTGTTAGTCTAGGGAAGAAATCTAAATCAATCATTGTCCTCTAAAACAGAGACAATGATGTATACAATCCCAAAAGATTCCTTCATCAGTTTGAAAAGTATGTGGATCAAGTTCGCACCTCCTTTACACCGTTGGCAGACACTCTGGGTCCCATGAGATTTTACAGCTATGATAGAAAAAAAATTTAAAACACTGAATCATAAAGACCACATCTGCATCTCTTTTCTTCTGCCTTCTCCCTCTTCCACCTTTTTCTTGCATTCTGTTTTGAGACACTTTGAATATATACACATGAAAATTGCATGGGGATTGTTCTGTTCACCTAATTAATGTTAGCATTGCAAATTAAAAAAAAAAATAACAAAATTAAAAATGTAAAAATTTATCTTGTAGCAGGAAACTACCTTTCATTTCTTATACATTTTCATAGAAGTTTTTTGTTTGTCAGTTTTTTGTAGCTTGGATATTTTTTTTTTCTCCAGGAGAGCATGTTCTATATACAAATTGGTACAACAAACCCAAGCAGATCCACAGGCAATCATTTAAGGGAAAATGTTTGCCTTATACATATTCAATGACAAACCAAAATGTTCCTGTATAACAGCTACATAATATATATTTCAATAAATTATTTAAGTGTGTATTTATGTAGAGGATCTGAACAGCACTAAGAGCACCTTTCTGATGCATGGATGTGTATTCTAGTCTGGAGGAGAAATCAAAACTGATTTTGCTAAGTAATTTTTTGGTAGACCAGGGCTGCAAGTGTCGTCACTCCACACCCTCTCCCAAGGACAATTAGCTTCAAAGCTGCTGAAGGACTGAGGCTGCCCTGTGTGCTGCCAGGACACTCCTTGCAGAGCAGCCTGTATCTCCATTTCCCCTCCTCTTTGTGCCAGGGTATCTGTTTGCATCTTCCTTGCCCAGCTGCCTGCATCACCACGCCTTCTCACTGCACTTGGTGGCACACAAATGCTCCCTTCCTCTCACGTGCCCCCAGCTCTCCCCACTAGCACTATGGATTATTTTTCTGAGAATTAAACCATTCTGCATGTCAACACATTCCATAGGGAGGATGGCACAGATATGATATAGATTACAGAAGAGCTATCCAGACTGAGTGCAGGGTGTTGCAGCTGACAACACTTAAATAATAATTAATAAGCCATGAGTCTTTTAACTACATCCCTTCCATGATCTGTCTCAGTCTCATGTTCTTCTGACATCAGATGAACAAGACAGGCTTTATGATTTAACTTCGCTTTTTCAACTTTTTTTTTAACATACAAATCCATGACACAGATTTTGCTTCTTTCTGCCAGTCCCTTCTCCATTATTCAACATTAGTTAGAAAGATAAGACTTGTTAACTTAAATGTGTACAGAGTAGAATATTTAGATTGATGTATAGAGATGTTGCTCATAAAAGTATGCACAAGGCCTTGACAAAATCATGCAACCTGTTTTCTCCAGGCAGTTAAAATATTTTCCAATTTAGCCAATGACTAGACTTATCCCCTGTTTTATTCATGAAAACAGTGTCAAAATGCGAAATAAGGGCATTCTGCTTCCTCCCCTAATTTGAAATATCGTCTTGAATTGGAAATGAAACAGTTTTTAAAAAAATCTTACAAGCCTCAAACTCATGATTTTTTTTTTTTTTTTTTTATGCCGAGACATTTAATTCCCTCCCCTCTTTCAAACTGTGATTTTTTAGACAAGTGAGGTTTTTTCCAAATGCCCTCAACTCCCATGAAATAGTTCCAAGGCATCCTCTCCAGTTATGTCAATCAGTTTCAGGCAGTCTGCAAAGAGACATGACATTTCATAACAATGACATACCAGCCTGGGAAATGAGTGGTGGGAAATAACTGGTTTGCTTAAAATAATCTCATTCATCTACACAAATTCATATATATCTATATACATATATATATATAACATATTATCTGTCTTCGACTTAACCTAGTTAAATGCAAAAAATATTAAAAAGTGAATTAAAAATTGAAAGGCTTGCTACCTGGGAAAAGATTCAGGTTTCACAAGTAATGAGTGGGAAGGAAAAAATGTCTGATTTCTCTGCTGCTCATGGGTATTTTGATTGAATTTAACACATCTCAAGCTGCCAAAAGCCAATGCTACTCATATGAAGCAGTACTGCTTCTCCAATTAAAAAGTGGAAGCACAGCTGCTTCCAGGCAAGTGGAAAGGAAAGTTGGATTGAGTGGCAGCAAAGAAGAGGAGAAAAAAATAAATACATGTGCTAATTTCTTTGTAAGAAGTTTATCATTTGGTTGTTTTTGCAAACAGTTGGCGGCTGTGGTTGTAACAAGCCAGGGCACAGGTGGAATGGTTGTTACTGTGCATTACCAAAGGAAACGCAGGAACACAAACTCCTTCCCTGACCACACCTTGTTTTCTATTCAACATTTTTACCAGCCTTGTTCCCTCTCTCTTTTAACTTTCCTGCCAGGAAAAATTTGTATATATTGGACCCTTGTAGTTCACTTCTCAAGAATGAAAAGATTAACAGAAATTTCTTTTTGAGATACCTCAGGAGTAAGATCTATATATATGAGGCACACTCTTCCATGGTGTTAGGTCAACTGTAGATAGTTTAAAAGGGTAGAACCCAATCCAGCTGGAGTACTGGTGTTTTCTCATCCTTCCTATTGAACTGATGAGCAGACGAGGTCTAATACTAGATCATCTGTCAATATTGTGCTGCGTATTTCACACAAGAGCTGTGAAAAGCAGTAAAACTGTCTTCCACTGCAGGACAGTGCACACACATGCCTAACATCCAATATCTACCACATGCAAATATTATTGTTATAACATTAATTAGCACACCAATAAAAAACATAGAAAGTAATCAGCCATCACACTCTTGTCCATTTCTCTTCAGACCTGTGGCTGTATGGAACACAAATAATTAATTAAATAAATACTGCAGCCTAAAAAGAAAACCTGCAAACCATTAAAGACAAAAATAAGACATTCTCAGATTCTAGGATATGTTAGACTTTGGAAAGCACAAATTGCTCTGAACTTTTCCAAATATCCATAAATCATTATTGGGTACTTTTGGAAGTATTTGGAAATCAGATATAAGTTTGAGAGTGCATCTTAAGAGCTGAGAAAACCTCAGGTAACTGTGAGATACCAAATCATTACATATTAACTGAGACAAGTTATACATGTGCTTTCACTCTTCACCAAAGTTGAAACAGTTTGAAGAGGCTTAAAATAATCCCTGTAACTTTGCACTCCTTGTGGCCCGTGTCCATAGAGTCTATCCACACAGAGTTTATTCATCCCTCCTGACCTCCAGGTACTTGTGCTGTGCTACCAACTCTGCTTTTCAAAGCTGATTTTTAAACTATGCATATAAATAAGAAAATAGACCAAACAACAAGATCTATACTAGATAATAGTGGTGACAAAGATGGATCAAATATTGTCCCACCCTACCTGGGTTCAAGGTCCAAGAAAGTAGGCAATATAAGTACTTTCCCTAAATGAGAGCTGTCAGATGGACTGAACTTTCAAAACTGCTTAAATCACACAGGAACTTACACTGCATTTTAAAAACATGATATTACTGTCCAAGAGACAGGGTTTTCTAAGGCAATTTGGTATTTAACCTTGTAGGTAGGTGTCGAGTGGGATTTTCAGAAATGCCCAAACACCACTTAAATCAATGGGACTGAAGTCAGTCCCACTGAAATCAATACTCAAATGTTATTTTACAGTGACAGACAACCTTTCCAATGGCTAAATGCAATAGGGTTGAACCCTGTGCCAAGTCTCTTATGCCAATGATTATTAAATAAAATAATACAGAGTATTTTAAAAAGTTCACTGTTCTTTGCCTTTCAGACGCACTTGGAATATTCTGCTTGCATGCCCTGAGAATAAAGTATTGGACAGCTTAGTGCCAGGCATACAGCTAAAGCAAATCATACTGCTGTCATGTCGAATAATTAAATAAATTATTTGTTATTTAAGTTAAAACCTAGACCAAATAACAACGCAGCTCTCTTATCTGGAGGAGTAAAATGGCAACTAAAGCTTTGTGGAACTTTGTTGTAAGGAAGATCAAACACAAGAGGCCTTATAAGGCCTTATAAGGTCAAAAGAGTGAAAATGTCATTGCTATCATCATTCTCTTTTTAAATTAGATGCATATCATCATAAAAAACCCTTCATTTTAAGAAACCAACAAACAAAACCACAGCAAACAAAAAAAACTCTAGTAACATTTCTGGGTTTACTTTAATTCTCTTTCTGTTTTGAAAACCAGATGAAAAAAGACAGAATAGGCTGGCTGTACTGAACAAATTTATTGATAAATAATATACTCACCATAAGAAGAAACTGGAATTATTTCCAACTTCTAATTTAAATGTCATTCTGAAAAAGAATATGATAAAAAAAAAATTAATTGAAATTTAACATCTCCCCCCCCCGCCCCCGCCTCCAGCTTTATGGGTTTGGCTAGTATTTTGAAATAACTAAATTTTCCAGTTCACCTCCCTTGATATATGGCAACATTATTTTATTAGTAATAGGTTTTCTGGCTATAATTATTTTTGTCTGCTGAAATGCCCAAGGTTTTCTTTGATTTGATCTAAACCAAAGTTCTGTTCCTAAATTTTCAAATCTATTATCAAAGTAAAAAAAAAAAAAAAAAAAAAAAAAAGCTTGAAATCCAAAAACATTATTTCTTAACCCTAGCTAGTAATTGGTAGGTAAGGGCCAATTTTTCAAAAGCACTTGTACACTATGAAAATCATTGTCCACAATTTTGAAGGCTTCATTCTTAAGGCATCATGAAGAAATGCTGACTTGAAAATACCTCGTCTAAAGCAAACTCTTACAAGTAAATTTTTCTAAAGTACCATGGTGGAGCGATGCCCAAAATTCTGAACAGCAGGTCCTACGCATTCAGTTTATGGACAGTCACTTTCAGATAAAGAATTTTTACCAACTTGAAAGCTGACTTTTGCAGTATCTCTTGAATTGTCAGCAAGACTTGCTAGAATCCTGACAGAGCCAAATGCAAACCTGGCTTAAGCCCCACTCTTAGGAAATAAAAAGATTTGCTGGTGAAGTTCCTTCTCCTTAGAGATCCTTCCGGTGCAGATGCGATGCTTATCGACAGGAATGCCTCACCCGTCCCTTGGATGAAACAAACTCTGCTGGTAGGAGGATTTGATGGTTCAACTAAGAGTATGCTAGGGAATCTGTCCTCGTAAAAGTGTCATAAAAAATAAATTATACTACCAGATCACACAACTGTATTAACAAAAGTTGTTAAGAGAAGATCTGGCTTGTGCAGAGCAAAGGATCATTTGAGCAGGAGAAGCTTTTGAGATAACTTCAGGTGAAACTAAGCAGACTTCAAGAGCTGTGACCTGGTGCTAGGCAGAGCTGCATGTTTTTTCTCTATGAAGCAAAGAGCACTAAGGCTTCATGCAACTTCATTAGTGCTGGGATTACTATCTGACCTTGCTCACCAATCTGAAAGCAGACTCAGACCCTCACTGTTCATCATTACAGGCAAGGTGTTGCCAGATTTAAATAGGTACCCTCAAAGGAAAAGAAGATCAGTACATCAAAGCATTATCTCCAGTTTATTTAATGTGGAATGGCCAAATGGCAGGCCTTTTTCATGTTTGAGGCTAGAACTGTAAGCAATTATATCTGTACCATTGTAACTGATACAGGCAAGCCTGTATACTTACCAGGATGTCTTTCATCCTGTTTAGTTTATATAGCATTATCACCCCCAGGAGCTCACATTGCTTTCACAGTTTTCTAATGTTTTATAGACATATTTGGTCTCTAGGGATGAAATGAGGTACAGAAAAATAATAGCCAGTCCCATCCAGATATGGGTATCTGCCTTTATCTGCTGCTTTAGCACTACTGTGAAATACAGGCTATTTTTACAGCTTAAGAAAATATCTGTATCAAAGCAACACAACAGTAAAGCAGCAAAAATACCGCATAATTCTGAATTCCTGCTAAGCCAGATCTGAGGATACACTAAAACAGAGCTAAAGAGAACACAAGTGAAGATTTCTCTGTGGTGTCTGACTGTGGATTTATTGTTGTCCCGTGGCTTGGGATGCCTGCTGAAAGCTAATATTATTTAATCTCCATTTAAGCTAGCTCTGCAACCAAAGCTGAGCATTTCTCTTCATTGCACTTAGCACCTGAAATGTCATTAGCATTCACTAAAAACCTCTCCAGGAGCAGCTGAGGTGCCTCCTTCCCCGACCCTGCGCCCCTCCTGCAGTGTGAAACACAGCCTCTCCTTCCAGCTGCCCTGCCCTTCAGGGACCATCTTCCTTGTGAGGAAGGCTAAATGCTTTCTCTGCGGGAGTACTTCGAGGGAGTTTAGCAAACCAGGCTTGTGACACCACGGCAGAGTGGCACACAGCTCCAGGGAAGAGCACTCAGAGAGCAAGGAACTCTGGACTCTGGTGAAGAGCTCTGTTTTCCCACACAGCTTTAAATAGCATTTCAGGCATGACCAAAGCTGTGTAGCACCCACCAGGAGTAACTTCTCCTGCATGGAAAATGTTCAGGGGAGGAAAAGACAGGGGAAAAGATGAAGTGTCTGCTATGGTGAGTGGTGTGTCACCAGCAAATAACAGCCCTGTTTCAGCTTTTATCTAACATCCTAGAGCTTTTGCCTGAGTCTTCAAAGTCTTCAGTTGAAGACTTTGTTCTGTGAAACTGAGAAGTAATTTGTTCATGGGAAAAATAGCAACAAAAAAGAATGCTGTTCAATATTTTGATAATGTCCCCCTCTCTTCCTTCACACGACTTGATCTGACCCCAGTGACACCAGTTACAGAGACTTCATCTGCTAGAATGACTTTGGACTGGGGATGCCTTTGGCTTTTATATACAGATGAATGTGCAAATATGTTCTTCTACTTAGGTGTGTAACATTTGTCTGTGGTAGGTTCTGCTGTGGGACAAAGCTGCTTATTGCTCTTGGTTCAACTTAGCCTATCCTCAACTGAGTTTAGTGGGGCATTTGATTTTCTTTCTCCTTTGCCTACCTCTCAGTGGGAGCTGTGGTTTTGGAATATGATCCAGGAGCCTGAAGCTGTATCTGGAGGATCTAAACCTAACATAATGAGCATATGTAAAAGCCTAGATAGATCAGCAGAGATCTATGGATGATTTTGTAAAGGAAAGGGTTGTGCCTTCAAGTAAAGCAACTGGAAAATAAGAACTTTTTATGGTATGGCTTGAAAAGCTTTTCAGTCTTAAAAAGACAATTATTATCATTAAAAAGAAGGAAAAAAAGCAGGTATATACTTTTTCAGTTTAGAAGTAATGAGTGCATTCTATAGAAATAGTGGTGCAACACTTGTAACAATTAAAAAGTGTTCTCAAGAGCATTTCTCGTAAGGGATGTGTCTCCCATGTATTTTATGTAGCAGACTGACTGGGATGGGCTACCTTTTTTCCTCAGGAATTAATGACCATATGACTTGTAACAGAAGCCAGCACTTCTGTAGCACAGCTTAGCACTCTGATTTCTCCAGACAGGAGAAATTAATTTTGCTACACACCTCTAAAGGGAAAAACTCATCTCTCAGTCACATTGTTTTTAACGTGATGCTAAATGCAGTCACACCAACAAGAGTGCTTCAGAAGGCACTGGATGGGAGGTGAGAAACAGAAAGTTTTTACAACAATGAAAAAAAGAACTAGAATTTTCCAGGTCTAAAAGCCTATATTCTTATTCTTCTGAAATGGTTTAATACCATTAACAGATAAGCACTGAAAGTTCAAAACATCATTCTTGGGGCCAAATCCTGAGACATCTAAGGGAAAGGAAGTAGCAAAATTAAATAGAATGGAGGAAAATGGATTTTTCAGGAGCCTAAGGGAGCCACAACACATGGGTATCCATTTGAAAAACCAGTCTCTTAGGGATCACAAAATTTAATGCACAAAAATCTTTTTCTTTCTTATGAAGACTAGTTCAGTGCATGGACTACAAAATCACTATGTGGCTGTTTTATGCTGGGTTTTACATTTGCTCTTTTTTAATTTCACTCAGGATAATAATGCATTTTAGGATGAAGTTACATCTCACCACCTAAAACACGTCAGTAGCAGACCAGTGTTGAATGGCAGTCTCCTGCCTTCCCTTACCCTCCCTCATCTTCACTCCTTTTCCTTGCACAAGCTCTGAAACTCAGCCCTGTGTTGGGCTAGGTAAGTTCCCTGGCAAGACAGCTAAGGTGACTAAAAAAAGTGCCAATTTTCCTGCTGGCTTCACAAGCTGAACCAGTGAAAGGCCTGATGAGCACCAGACATGGATTAAAAAAGGAAGAGCCTGACTAAGAGAGGAGCAGGCAAAAAGAAGGACCTCCCTCTTGGCAGCAGTGAGCTGTTAAACTACCCCAGCTTCACCCTCAGAGAAAGGAATGTGAAAAAGGGCAAAGTAAACAAAACAGCAGCAAGGTTTTAAAGGTGCTGGTGGAACGTGCTGACAGGGGAAGACAGACCTGGCTGGGTTATGATGACCTGTTGTTTTTCACCCTGACTCTTGCACTTGGATGGAGAAAGAGCTGCTGAGAGCTGCAGCCTCAGAGGGAGCTGGAGGAGGAGGGGAGGGAGAGAGGAGGAAGCAGGAGGGTCTACTCTGGCAACACTGATTCTGGATAATTTCTCACATCCTTTGATAGGGAAAATAGCCTCTCAAGGGAAATACAGAGCTTTTGATATTTGATGAAAGTTCTCATGAATATTTTGATATTTCAACCTACCAGTGACTCCTATGGACAGGAAATGTCTTATGGGAAGCAGAATAAAGCAATTTTTAAAGCAATCGTCATCATATTTCAAGCACTACTAGCTAACAGGATTCTCAAGTTACTAAAAACTTTCCTCTGGCTAATATAGAGCCTATTAGTGAAGTATTATATTATTTGTCAAGAATGCTTTATAACACTGCCCATGCCTGCCCACATGAACTAGAAAACCACAGTCAGCAGTTTGCTAGTGAGATTCATATTTAAATGCTGTTCTGTTGCTTGCAGCCTGGGACAATGGGTTAAACAAAGTCTTGAGAAGGAAGGCACAGAAAACCAAGGGTTCAGAATCTGAGCGTGGCTTGGTGAGGTACCAAGATGGCTTGTATTGTTGCTTCTAGTGACAGCACTGTGCAGAAGCACTTGCAACACTCTCCTCTGGAGTATCTTCATTCTCCATCTATTTCCCCTTTATGCTCTTCCATTGTTCTGCAACCCGATGTATACCATAGTGACAGAGTGGAAGGCAAAACCAATACCCAGACTATAAGTATTTATTCTTCAATCCAACCATCTCCCACTCTAAACTTGCACACTTTTACTAAGCTTGATCTCCCTCTCTCTGCACTGCTATTTGAGAAAATGCAACCATGGGTATGGTTTTGTTTCTGTTTTGCATATTGCCTCGGAGCTTTTGCTAAGCTGTAACAGCTATTGTGTAGCAAATGCTTCACAGCAGCTCATCTCCTTCTAGTGCAACTGCAAAACCAAAATACACAACACAGGAGAAATACAAGGTTTTAGTAATTTCCTTTAGAGCTTTTCAGAATGTTCCTAAGAGTTTTAGCAGGAAAAAAAGCATGACTGATCAAATTATTTGAGCACTTTCACTGAGCATAACGGCACATGACTTGCAGTTGTCTTGTTATCTAGTAGAAAGGATTCAAACTATTCTGGAAAGAAAACAAAACAGGAAGAGAATGTGGGAAACCAAGGTTCAGCCTATGATGTCCTTAAAGGATAAGCAAGGATGGTGCTTGTGGTAAGACAAGCAAGAATGTGCTACTCCAGGATTTTTCAGGAGTGACCATTCAGAGAACACTTTTCCTGAAACAGAAGTGGGAAGAATGAAAATTTCACTTCATCAGACTGATTACACCACTCAGCTACAAGAAGGACAACTGTGATACAATCCCTGCTCTGATTAGTGTTAAAAGTGTAATGGATCTTAAGTAATTATTAAGGAATTATCATAAGGGAGTATAATTAATACCTATTATTTGTAATAGGTATCCTGCATGTGGATGCATTTGGGAAGATGAAATCATCAATCAGACGTAAGAATCGGATTTTGTCCTCTAAGTGTCCAAATTAATCATTAAACACTTTCAAATTCAGGTGTCACACCTGACTTTAGTCTGTTTCTGGGGTCATACAGTCTGCTGCTATACAAAGGAGATGCTGTCTTGAGAATCATCAGTGCCTCACCATGGCCTTGTCTGACCCACCCGGGAGTGATGAAGGCACCCACTGTGTGCGCTCCACGGTGAGGATGGTGGGAGCTGGCTGGGGGCTGAGTGCCTCTTGGCTGGAGCACAGAAGGCAGCACAGGACTAACCTTGCAGGAAGTGGGATGGAGGTGTGGTGGTTTAACACCAGCAGGAATTCAACCTCCCAATAAGCCACTCCCATTCTCACATCCCAAGGCAAGATGGTTGGGGGCAAGGGGGCTCCCACAGCTCCCAGCCCAAAACAGCAAAAAACAATGACAAACACCCAAAAGCTACATCTTCCAAGTCAGGCCGTGTTGCTGCTCTGCTGGGCTCAGTTTTGCGCTGGTGCTTGTTCTGCGGTTTTATAGCTTCACCATGCTGGAGGTCAGTCCCACAGGCCGCTGCTCCTTTCCTTCTGCTCTACTGCATTCCTTTCAGCTCAGCTGGGCTGGATTTGGCTCAGCTCAGCTCCTGTGGGCTGGGCTCCCTTCAGCTGGACTGCAGATCACCCCCACCAGTCCATTCCCTGCTGGCGCTGCCATCCAACACCCATCCATTTTCGTTTCTCCGCTCTCCTTTCAGCACCACATCCTTTAACTGCATGATGGACAAAAGTGCAGAGGGAGCTGCAGGGCAGCAGAGAGACCAGATCCACGGGGCAAATCCCAACATACTGACTGCAGGACAGAGAAAGAGGCAAAATGGCACACACTCTGGGGCAGGCTCATTTTCTTTCTCATTCCCTGTGGCCACGCCCCCAGTGATGACGTGACTGGTCTAGAATAAGGTGTAGCCACACCTACCCCACACTAAGCTCCGCCCCCTCACAGCCAGGACAGTGCCATGCTGTGCCAGGGTGGGGACAACTGGGGTCCAATTTAGGCACAAAACAGCAAAGTTCTTCACAGCTGAACAGAACCAGCACGGGCACAAACGCCCCTAGAGGCAGCTGAGCCAGTTTGTTCTCCAGCACTAATCTGATCCATGAGACCCACCAACAAAACCTAGAATTTCTATTTTATTCTTTAACATAAGGCCTTTTTTGCAACAATTCACAATTTAAAAAATGATGGTCATTTGCTTTTGATTAAACACTACAACACCAAAAAAACATTGATGGCGCTCATAAAGCTCCAGTATTTCATGGCAAATACCTTTGTCCATTCTCAACATTTGACTGCAAGAGTCATATGAAAGGGTTACTGGAAATACAGCAGGCTACAGTGGTGAGAGCTGTTGAATTGTAAAATTATTTTGTCTTTTCAAGCCTGATAAAACCTATGGCTTCATTCAAAGTTTCATTTCTGGCTTCCTTGCATGGTTCAAGAGCTGCTTCAGGGGACACAAGGCACTTTCCCATGAGGCAGGTGTATCCCAGGGGTTCTCTGAGGAGCACCAAAGGGTGATTCCAATTCAGCAAGAAGTTTCAGCTCAAAAAGAAAAAAGGGGGTTTTTTTCCCAGTTTGGTCCCTTTTCCAGATTCAGGTTTCTTTTCATCCTTATATTTGTCACAAATCCAGAAGGAATCCACCTGTTTCTGAGAGCAGTAGAGAGTACTTAGTTTTCCATTGAAATTTTGATAATACAATTGCAGAAGTATTGCAAATGTCCAAGTCCTTCGTTTTCCCGTGGTTATAAATCAAGCATGTTCTTTTCAAATAGCATGGAAACAGATATCAGTAAATCAATCATATTAAAGGGTAAATCTTATTTATTCAAATATTACCTCTTTTCTCTGTGTCCAGTTTCTGGAAGACTGAAAGATTAAAAAAAAAAACCAAAAAAAACAAACCCATAACCTACATATCTAACAAAGCCAAGTTCTTTTAAAGCTTGAGAATTATTATTTTTTCATGTCTCCCCAGGTGCCTGGATTGAGCAGAGGTTTAGATTTTGCCTCAGAACTGTTGTAAAAAGTTAATTTAAGTGAACTGCTATATTCATGAACAAAGAGACTTTTTACACTCAGTGACGTGGGTCATTAATTGGACATCTCATTCATCACAGACCCTTACCAGAGAAAACAAAGAACAAGAACAAAAACAGGACCCTGGATTTGTCAAAAAAAAAAAAAAAAAAAAAAAAAAAAAAAAAAAAAAGAGAGAGAGAAAAAGAAAAAAAGTGAAGGAATCTGCATTTAATCAAAACATGCAAAACAATCTCCAGATACTGTCTGGCAACAAATTTAGGATTTGTGGAGCTGAAGTGTTCATTTGCTTGGCTATAAATATTATGTTGATGAAAGACAGTCCTAACTCTGTCTTCCACCACTTCACTTCTGATAGGGAAGTTAAGGTTTTATGTGTTTGCTTAGAAACCCATTAGATCTAACCTTTCCAGGAGAATTACAAAGGGGAATGATAAATGACTGCGTATCAGTTCAGGGGAGGGAGAGGTTTCATCTGGGGTACTGCAGGGGTAGGTACTCGGTCTAGGCATATTTGGTGTTATCATTCATGATGTAGCATATAAATGAAAATCGAAGATTGCACTAAGGTGGGAGGAACTGCTAATACTAGAGAGAAAAAATTTAATATGACATCAAGCGGTTAGGAAGAGGAGCAAGAAAATAAGATTAAAAATGGAAAAATGCAAGATATACCTGTGAGAAAGCACTCCAAATCGAGATTTAGTGGAAGGAAAAGAACAATAATATAAGGGCTGAAGTTGAGCAGGATATTAGACATTCACTTGCAACAGGAATAGACGACAACAACAACAAAAGTTAAATGAGCTGTTAGGTTTTCACAGGCCTTAGCTCACAACTGTGGAATTAGTAAACCTTTTCCATATGAATTGGCAGCAAAAGCACATTTAGAGAAAGGAGATGATCTGTGAAGTGTGTGAGCTGAGTTTTGTATAACCAAGTCAGACTGGTTATACAAAACTCTATGCTGACTCTTGCTGACTATTAGGTTCTGCAGCATCTTGGCAGAAAGATTGTCAGCTACCTGTGCAAGCCTTGCCTCAGATCTCTCTATGAGCATAAATGTGAAATCTGCAGAAGGAACCACAATTTAAGGTTAAATTTTTGCACAGTGGTTTCCCTACTTCACTGCAGAATTTAACCATCAGTAGACATGGAAGAGAAAAATACTGAGCTGCATATAAATAAAGGCATCACAGATACAGTCTGTTCTGTGGACTTAGCACAGCATGGGTTGTGCTAATTACTGATTTTTATTTGAGCATCTATATTGGGCTGAAACAATATCCTTGCAACTGAAACTATCAAACTGCAGTATTTGGTGGTGGAGTTTGAATATAATTTTCAATGCAACTTCTTGGGAAAATATGCAGCAATACAATAAATCTTTTTACAGCCTTCGTTATGTAAAGCACAACACCTTCTGAAAGAAATATCACAAAACAGAGAAGAGTAAATAATTTTAAAAGCCCAGGAATCAGAGAAAAATACTGCAAAACCATCTTTCAATTGGTGACAAAAAATGTATAAATATCATTAGTGCAAATATTTGCTAAAATCTGTTCATTTGCAGAGCAGAATATTTAGAATATACACAGCATTTTATCCTCCTTTGGATTAGTGGCTCCTATTAAAAAAATCATATGAAGAATAATTTTTCTCTACTCAAATATAAATTTTCACACTTTGTCTAAAATTTTCCACACATAAACCCCTGGTCATGTTTTACACCATGTTACCTGTTTAATAACTTCACAATCAACCTGGGAGAGTAACACCAATTTATCAGGAACTGGGCTCAGCTCTGAAAGATTATCAGAGAACACTATAAAAATGCTGCTGTTTGCAAGAGACCACTAGGAACAGTGCCTTATGCCCTGTAAAGCAGCCAGGGCAGTTTTATTAAGGTGAGATGGCATTTGAAGAAAGAATCATGAAGAAACATATTAAAAAAAGGTTTTTATAGAATGGTCTTGTTGTGAAAATGCCTTAGGGACTTAAATGCATGAATACATATGTTATGATATATGATTTTATGTCATGACTTCATGTACCCAGTTCACCAGTCAAAAAGTTTTCTTTCTTATCACTGCTGTCCCAAGACTGCACTGTACCTGTTTTTCATACAGCATGAAAATAAATTAATCTTTTGTCAATCTCACTGAATATTTTAAAAACCCAACAAAACCAGATCAAAGAGCAAAGATTTAAAATGCAGATTTAAAAAAAATAGTTCAAAATGCATTCTTTTATAATTAATTAATTTTTAGAATGTTAAGACAGGAATGTATTTGAATTGGTGTCCCTTTGAAGACAGACACTGAGCCCAGCAGTCCAGTGGGTCTCCCCTCATCTGCAAGGAACGAGGAGAGCAAAACCAGGGAGCCAAGTTTTAGTGCAGCGAGACCCAGAAGGGGGAAGGAGTGCAGAGCAGTACATCAGCACAATCCTGTTTCTGAGCTCTTTTCTCAAGGAAACAACTGTTGATTCTGCAGTCAGAGGCAGCCTTGCAGGAGGTAAGCAATCCTATTGGTGAAGTCTTGAGTCAGACCTTCCCCCTTTTTTAGGTACATTGAGCAGCACACTTTTTAAAGCTGGTTTAAAAACATGCATGTAAATGAAAATGTGAAGAAAACCATGCTATAAGGTGTTTTCTTACTTAAAAGCTGTATTTCCAACTTAGCTACTGTCCAAAGAATTGCAATAGTTGCACTATTTTTTACTTTGATTAGATTAAGATACCAAGTTGTTCCTTAAAATTGCCTTGACTATGCTTAGGAGTTCTGGATTTTTAAGAATCAGTGCGCTATAGAACTATTCCAGCTACCAGACTAATTTTGCACTGATTCTCTGCATCTTCAAGTTTCCTTTATGAAGTACAGTCATATGCAGCAGTACTGGAATGACATATCCAGCATTAATCACAGTATTGTCACCAGGATGGTGGCATTGTCTCTAAGTTCATATACCCCAATGTGGCTTCACATCATGCTGTTATTTCATGCAGATCTGGCTGTTTATGCTAATATCCCCTCCATCTTTCCTAGCCCTAGAGGACATTTTTGCAAGAGGGAATCCTATTTTAAGATTGGTTTCTTTGTTCCTAGAAGCATGACCTGACATTCATGTGTGTTACAAGGAGCTCAGTCTCCCGGCCTATCTTATCAGTCCCTGTTGCTCTTTTCTAGTTACCTTTTATTTTAAATCGTTTGCTAATGTTACCAGTAAGGATTTTATACTGTTTTTCCTGCCATCACCAAGGACAGGGTATGTAGACAGAGAATAAATCCCAGAGAGACCCACTAGAAGCCTCCTGTTGGACAATGATTTCAGTTTACAATTGCCTTTTACATTCTGTTGGTAACTAGGCTTAACCTGTACAATATTTGCTGTATGTATCACATATACTGTATTATACCAAAATACTGTGGGAGACTAGATTCTTTATGGATATTTGGTATTTCAGCATACTTTTCTTATCAATCCCCTTTGTGAACTTAACAATCCAATTTTTGACAGCTCTCTTTTCATGCAAACCTTGCTGAATGTCATTATAATTACATTTTCAAATTTTTTTTTCCAGCTGGATTGCCTGGATCAATATTTTTGAGGTCTTGCTATTTACCTTCTTGACAGTGAAGGAAAAACAAATAAAAGAAACTAAATGTACAGGCAGATAATGATACTAGATAAAGACAAGGTGTATGAATTTACATTTTGGACTTTTTTGAAATTATCATAATAATGAGATGTTCAATTTCAGTAACTGGCAAGACTTTATCATATGATTTTAGTACTATAGCATTTTATGTAGAAGTAAAAATAAGATTTATATTTTCATTTAGTTTTTTTGTTGCTGCTGGGAAGAATTTAATATGTGTGTACATATATTATTTAAGTAAAGTACATATATTATTTAAGTAGAATTAGAACATAGCACACATTTAACATTCATGTTCTTTAAATATATTTATTCTATTGGAAGATAGAGACTGACAGCATTTGCCAGATCACAATCTTTACACATGATTTGTTCATGTTACTTCGGACAGGACTTAGAATTCAACTACAGTACGCAAAAGAGCATTCAAAATATCTTTATTTTTTATTAAGTATTACTATTTGCCTGTGCTAGGCAGCATGAGAGAAGAAAGAAATTGTTAGGAGCATTTTTTTCTTATCTTAAAATACATCTGATTCAGGGAGTGTTGTTTGTGATTAATAAGTCTACAGCATCAAGAAACTTCTTTACGCTTCATCACCTAAGCAGGACTATCATCTTTGACTCCTTTTGGTTCTCTGCAGTCTTGAGATGGTTGCAAATCCCTTAAGAGTGTCATAACTCTGAACTGTAAGTATTTGATGATTTTGTGGGAAATGGTCACAAGTACAGAGTGATTTACAGCAGCACTGTTGTAAGAATACAGCTGATTGAATAACAGTAAATATAACCTGTCAAGGAATTATTAGAAAGAAAAATATATACCTAGTGAACAGAACATATGAATAGGACAACTTTTAAACAGTACTATTGAAAATGAAAAAAGGAAATAATTTTAAATATTTGTAAAACAGGAATAATGGAAGTTAACATTTTTAAATTTCCTCTCTAGAAATTCTAAAACCAAAATCTGTACAAATATAAAGTTGGTTGTCAGTATTGACATTATGCTACACACTGTTATAATGCAAGGAAATCTATTATCACTTCTTCGAGTTAGTCACTGAGTTCCTTCGTGTTTTATAACACAATCAAGATAAAAAAACCATGCAAACCTTGGAGAAATAAAGCAGTCTGAAGCAAACAGGAGCATTTTCTATTGTTTTCAATAGACTCGAGAAGCCAGCTTGGTTGGTCTTCATATTAGGACTTGACTTATTTTCACTCCATTATTTTTAGACACGTTTCAGATTTCCACAGTTTCAGTTGCAGGGTCCCAGTTATGAGGGCTCGCACTGAGGTCACAAGTTCCAAATTTCACTTGGTGCAGGACAGAAGGGAGACCTCCTTGGCGCAGAAAACTCACCCATGCCCCTTTTGGCACTGCAATAGACTCAGAAACGAAAGTTTCAGATAAAGTTTACATCAAAATCCACGGACAGCAGAAGTACATTTATGGTATTTTGGGCTAAAGCAAGTGGTTCCACTGCTGCTTTTTAGCATCATATAAGACATTGTTGAAAGTTAAACATGAGTATTAAACATGCTTGCAGTTCCAAGAATTGTTACAAGATGGCTTCAGAAATTTGCATTTTTAAAATTGAGTCTATCACAATTCTGCCACAAGCCAGAAGCTGGGACAGAATGACAGAAGTGTCTTAACGTGAACTACTTTCAGTGGGATTTAGGTGCCCAAAATGTTTGGAAATCTTAGTCAATATTCTTTGTATTAGAAGCAAATGGTCCTAGTATTTTGGAAAAGTGGCACTTATTCAAATGTTTATTCCCAGCGAGCATTCAGACAGCACACTGGAGTTTGCAATGTCATACACAGTTGAAAAAAGACCAATCAGTTCATGAAACCTTATGTCTTAGTGCCCTACTATGGTACAGATTCAAATACAGAATGCAAAGATGTTACATCCTAGAAAGTTTATTCCCAAGTCAGAAGTCAAAATATGTTTATAGGACCAGTGGGCATTGAAAAAAGATTAATACAATCAAATGCTCCAGAGGTTTTTCCCTATTATTTTTGTTATCAACACTATATCTAAAGCAAAGATGATAGAAAAATGTGAGGGGAAAAAATACCAGCTGCCAAATCATTTTGGAAGCTAATCAGACATTTCCAGTTTTGCTGTGCCTTTCTTTCCCCCTTTCCTTTCAACATAAAACATTGCAAACCATTGCAATTGCAAAGAACAAAGTGAAGGGAAGATAATCCCAGCCACCCAGAACCATGCCCTAGATCATATAGGAAGATCATGGAAGGAGGGAGGGAGAAGTACACCTCTGAAATATATAGCTTGTGTTTTTAAAATCAATGCTAAAAAGCAAAGGACCAGAGACTTATGAACAATGAAATTATTCACTACATATTCAGATACTACTTAAGAGGCACACCAGCATCTACTTCATCTGCCAGCTGAGGTGTATCCTGTTACATAGTAGTCATAGCTCAAAATACAAATTAATTTCAAGGTCTCATGATCTGGACAATTTGCAAAGAGGTATCCACCAGCAGCTGAGTTACACAGGGATGCCAACGCTTCACATCATAATTATTACAGTTCCAATGTCCAAACAAGCCTTTAGAAGAAATAAGCATAAAACCTAGGCCAGGCAGACATGGGAGACTTGGGAAACAGAAAACATGTTTTTTCATTACTTTATCACCAGTAATGTCAGTTTGTTTCATGGGGACCTTTATGAGCATTAGACAGTCAGAGCAGCTCTGGCGTGGCCTCTCAGGGTGATGATTCACGGCAGCAATGGGGGTCTCGGGTTCCCCTGTGCTTTCTGGGGCTGGAGGCCTGCCACCCATTCCAGGAGAAGGCCATCTACCTTGGATGGCAGCCATCCAAGGGCAAAATACTTCACTCCCTGCTGGTGACACAATTTCATTTCATGTTCCACTGTTTCAGTGGGAAATAAAGATAGTTGCTATGGCAAGTGCCTGTTTCTGAGTGCAGCTGTCTCCCAGGGTTCTTGTCTGTCTCCACATTGTTGTTTGAAACTGTCTTCAAAGGGGGGACAGACAGAGGTGAGAAACCACTGCCACCTACAGAAATAGTTAACTAAGTCACAAGCTCATTTTTACACAAGGCTTTGCTTGGAAAGGGCTGCATGGCTCAATCCTTCAGCAAGTTCTGGAGGAAAACTGCTTAATTCAAAGCTTTTTGACAGGAATTAAACCATCGGCTTCTCAACCATCTCTAAGTAGGTGCCAAAGGAGTTGTAAAGACAAAAATTCCATAAGGCATTTTGGTAAAGTGCAGGGGACAGATCAGATTTTGCATTTTGACTCAGCTTGTGCCTTTATAACTGTGAGCAAATCTTTCAATCTCTGTGCTTTTATTCTTATCTCTAAAAATTTTATTTTTCCTGTCAGATTGGTTTTCAGGGAGACAGTGTCCCTCAGCAAGTACCACATCACATCATTGCTGATTACGCTGTTAGCAGAAGTTGGTATTGGCTAGAATTTCACCCTAAGATTTATACATTTCTTTGGCAATTGACCTGTTAGGCATTTATATTATGTTAATAAATACAAAAATATGTGGAAATTTAAAAAACAGATTTGGTAAAACAAGAAGAAATAACCTATACTTGCTAAAATGTGTGTAATCTTTCCAACTTCTTATTTTCTTTCTCTGTTTAGCGCTTTGTGATTAAATGCATTGTAAACAGATCAACATTAGTATTCCATTCACATTTTTCAAGTGTTAATAAACTTTTTTTTTTTAATTTTGCAAATCAAAAAAATAAAACTGACCTATAAAATCTTTCAGATTAAAAGATAACGATGCTCAGCCTCACAAAAACATTTGGTCAGTTGATCTAGCATTAACAATTATGTTTAGGAAAAAATTTAACAGCTACAAAACACAACCTTGTAAGCATTAGGCATAAGTGCTACATATTTCTACTATGATTAATTTCCAAATAAAATATTGTATTGTTTGTACGTAATAAAAATAAATAATAAATTGTATTCCTTAACAAAACAAGGTATCACAAATGTTAGGGGAAGAAGGAGGGCTCAGGGTTTATCCACAAAATTAGGGCTGAAAACTTTCTGACAATAAAATCAGCTGCAGAGTTACTTAATTGGAACAGCAGTTTGAAAAAAGATACCTTGCATTAATATGTTTGTATTATAAAATATAAATATTACTGGAAACCAGCAAATTTTATACAATTGCATTTGGGTTGGCTTCTTTAATTAACCAGAAATCCCTAACACCAATTGTAGAGTGTCCAGTTTCATAGGATACCTCGTGGAGCCTGATCTGATCAACAGCCCTTGCCTTACACAATAAAAAAATAGGAGCTCCATGCCTTGCATTGTGTCCTTGCATTTTAAAAGTTTCATACCTTTATGAAATCCATCTCATGTGGCAGAACTTTACCTTTAGGTTGGGTTCAAATCCTCCCTTTTGTGCATTTCTATGTGAACTGTGTTTTACGTTAAGAAAATCTTTGTGGAAAGCAAAACAAGAAGTGCTGTGAATCCTCTTGCCATGTGAGAAAGCTGCCTCCAGTGTTCATGCAGCATACTGAAACAGATGTCGTGGATGTTTTGTAAAAAAACCCAACCAAAACCTCTGGAATAGCCTGTGACAGTGGCAATACCATGCTAGCTGTGCATAGACTGAGACACGTTTCTGACCACTGGAAGGGTTCCTTGTGTGTATTGTGATGCTTTCTACGGCTCTCAGAGATGTCCATTTGATCCTTATGTGGAACCTTAGCACAACTATAGGGGATATCTCCATATATCTGCCTCATTCACAAAGCAGTTTCAAACACAGTGGCTCATTTATACCTCCCTCAATTAAATTACCTTTGCTAAGTATTTACAAGACATGTAAATTCAGAGAAAGTCAAATGAAAAAAAAAAAAAAAGCCCTGCAGGCAATTCCCCAACTTTCCACTGGTTCATAAATAAGTTTACAACAGCAATTCCCAAAGTATAGTCCACATCCAGCCAGCAATCTGGTCCATAGAGTGATGACAATTTTGTCCTGTTTTTAAGTAAGTAAGGGTGCAGGACAATTTGTAGAAAAGATGTGGTCTTGGCATGCGTCTGAGAGCCCTCCACTCCTGCTCTCCCACACGAACAGTTCCCTTGTCTGTGCTGATAAATGGATCTAAGGGACTACACCAGAACACAGTGCTGGGTTCCATCTCAGGGAGATGTTTTCCAGAGACCTGAGGGATGTGCCTCCTCCAAATTTGGCTGGCACTTGCATGCCTGTACACCCTGGCTGAACTGCAAATGGAAACGTCTTGATGGAACACACTGACAGGGAAAGCCAGCAGCAGTGGTTTGACCTGGCTCACTCAGAATATAAAAATTCATAATCATCCCAGAGCATGTGGAATCCAACAAATCATCTCCAGAGTTAAAATGTCTAAGAAGGCATTATGGACGTTACAAACAAATTACCAGACATAATCAGCCAGATCATCAGCTGGTAGAAATTGGCAGAAATCCACTGTAGCAACATAAGTTTTGTAAAACTAACCTGAATTACACCAGCTGAAAGTCTTAGTTTATTTTTTCTGCCATTGTGCACATGGAGTAACCCGAGTAATTAAGCCTTTCTTGTGTTGGATTTTGGTGTTTTTTTACTTTTGATTTTGTATGAATCTTGTCTTTATATACACATGCATGCCAATAAATTAAAGGGTCAACTCTCTGTTCCATCTGCTCTACAGCAAACCATTTGTTGCTCTTTAAATGACAGCTGCTTGGCCCAGGAACACACTTGGCTGCCACTGTGCAACACCCATGTGTGCTGCTGGCACAGCAGCTCAGTCCCCCAGCTCCACCCTGCCCGATGCCAGCCAGCCTGTGCCCCGACCCAGCACCTCGCCTGCCATGCTTGGGAGGCAACACTCAGGTGCCACTGCAGAGCTGCCTTGAACAGGAAACATTTCCCCCTCTTGTTCATATTTTCCATGTTATTATAGCAAGGGCAGGAGGTCCTGGTCTACAGCTATGCTTATGTTCCAAAATAAGTATAGCATAAGGATTGTCTTAACATGTCTAGGACTGGTTCATAATTTCAGATTTAGGAAACTCTAAAAGCTCTACAGAACTGTAGCAATGGTGCCCACAATAGGGGGCTTATCAAATTTCTGCTTTAGGAGCTTGCCATTAAGTTTTATTAATTAAAATTATCTGCTCTCACCCTCTTGAATTAATAAAATGTGGCTGGCATTCACTGCAATATTACAGGCCATGGCTGTTCTGAAAATACAGTTGCTAGGATACCTTCATAATTTCATCCTCACGTTATACTGGTCTTTCAATTAATGAAGAAACATTCAAGTTACTTCTCAGCACTTCTATGCATGTGTTTGACCCGTGCCTTCACTCTTGTGTGACACTCCTCCGTGTGTTTGCCCTCTAACCCCAGTGTGGGAAACAACAGATTGACCACAGCCATTTGCAAACTGTAGTAATGGTGCAACTCTTCTACTTGGCCTTTTCATGTCTTTGTTAATATGAGGACAGAAAACCAGATGTCTTTACATAGAATATTTCTTCACTGAATGGACCTGAGAAAATAATGCTTTTTCAGGGGCTATTTTGCAAACCTATGCTATCCATTATCCATTTAAAACTTTTTATAGCACAACCTCAGCAGCATAATGCCTATTAAAGAATGAGATCCTGCAAAATTATATATTTCTCAAGGCAGTTATCTAATAAAATACATGAGGTATTCTCATTAGATAGGAGGAGGCAGCCAAGGCTCTGGAAATACTCAGTCCCAGGACTGAATTTGTTTGAAAGTCTGATGCAATGTGATAGACTACAATGGAAACTCACCTTGGATACACATGCTAAGCATTATCCTCTGCAGGAACACAGACCCTGCACAACACAAAAAGCCTGACTCAGTCTAAATTAAAATAAAGTAGGAAACAGGCATTATACAGACTTTCTGTTTACTGAATTTCACAAGCAAAGCAGAGTGTGCACCCTTTATGTCATTCCCAAAGTGGGACTGGATATTCAGAAAATACTCCGGCTGAATATTTAGTGAACACCTAAAGACAAAGAATAAACAAAACCCATATCTACATTTCAAACTCTTTTTAACAATTAGACCAAATATAATATGAAAATCAAGTGAGCAACCAGAGCAGCTACTGATGCTTTCAGACAGATCACCACATCGAAACAACTGATCTATAAATAGTCTGCTTGCAGTATTACAGCACATGCTGACCACACAGATGTGATCCTGCAAAGCAAGTACCAGAGATTGTACACAGCTGTTTTCACTTCGTTAAAGCCTGTGTGGTCTTTTCTCCAGTACAAAGAAATACTCTCAATTGTTTTGAAAAAATTACCACTTCTACTGCATGGACCAATAGATTTTTTTAATGTTAAATAGGCTCATTTTTGTCCTGGAAATTATCAGTGGCTCGATAAGCAAATAAAGGGTCTCAAAGAAACAAGCAAAGTAGTTTGCATAAAACATTAGGAAAATATTCCCAAAGCACTCCAGAAATTTCACAAGTTATTAATAATTTGACATTATTATGTATGATTTGTTGAACACACAAGCACGCTTGAGCAGACAGAAGGAACACCTACAACTGCCCAAGAGGCAGACACTTCATCCAGGAGCCTGACTTTTCAGGGTGCTTTGTGTGAAGAGGTGCTGAGTATTCTTGGCTTCACTGAAACCCTGGGAAGCTAAGGAGGCTCAGAAGCTTGCAGAAGATGCTGAGCATTTAAGAGCTCTGGGAACTGTGGACCAAACTTTGGGTGATGCCATTGTCTCCCTGGGTGCCTCAAGAAAAATAGTTTCACTTTTCCCATGCTATCTGGGAGCAGCTTTAACATTCTTCTGTGCCCATGATGCAGCTTGGCTGCTTGCTGTGGGGGAAAACCAGAGCCTGACAAGAAGTACCCCATGATCCCCTCTGTGCTCAGGGCTCGCACTGCAGTGTCATCAGCTGGTGGAGTGCAGTGATCTGCTCCTCTCTGCCAGCGAGCCCCAGCCCATCAGCTTGTTCTCTTGTGGGCTGCTTCTGAGGAGCCCCACAGCCCGTGTCAGTGTCCTGTGCATGAGCATGCTGTGGACCAGGCAGATGGATTGGTGATAGAGCATCCTGATGTTTGTGGCTTCCATGGCAGAGGAAAGCTGCTGTCTGTGTGAGCTGTCCCAGCCCAGAGCTCTGTTCCTCTGTACGGTTGCTCAGGCCAAGCCTTCACTGCCTGTAATGCCAGCTCATAGGCTCACCTCACAGGAACATGTAACAGCACTGGGAGGACAAAACAGGGCTTTGATCTACATGACAAAAACCATTTTTGCTAGCAATTCACAAATTGACAAAATCTTCATCATCAAGGAGAAAAATATGTGCGTGATTTCTGATTTCAGTTTTTGCAATGCAAATATGCACACGTATTTGGCTTTCTTCACAAGACTCCACTTGTTCTATTTGTTCTCTTTATTCTATTTGTATTAGGACATTGTCTTTCATTGTTATGTTCTCCACCCTCCTGTTGTAATCAAGTCTTCTGCCCTTTGTTTATGTCATGCCTATTTTTCTTTAATTAGACCTTAATTATAGCCTGTGACTACAACTTTCTGCCTTTGGCTGTTTACAGAATTGGTTTTCTGCCTCTCTCTCATATGCATGTTTCACTCCTATTCTCCTTTAGATCTCAACTTCTATATACAGTCATCACCTTTTGAAAGTGCAAAGCAGGACAATTAGTCATTGTAACAAGTTTTCCAAGGCTGGAAGGTCACATTACAACTCTTAAACTTCAGTGGTTTAGATGTTTGGAGATGCAATGTGAAAAATGTCTTTGATCTTTTTATTGCCTTGGTAAACTTTTTATGGGGCAATCCATTTACCTAGTCCATTAGAGAGCTCAATAAAATATTCTGTGTACAAAAATACTGCACTTCACCAATTACATATATATATGTATATACACACATCTTTGCTCTGTAAAATTTACACTTCTGTGCAAAAGTCTAAAATATTTCATGAATAAGAATTGTTTTACCCTCAAAGCCCTCCACTGCAGAAAATTATTTACTACCATATTTTCTCATTACTTTTAATCCACAGTATTAAGCATCCTGTTTTGAAAGTCATGCCTCCCACTTATAGAAAATGGAACCTTAGACCTGGGAAGAGTGCAGCTGATGGAATTGTAAGCACAAGTTAAATGCTTGTTCATGAAGCCAACCAGATCCACATATTTCTGGTCAGCTGTTACCCTATTTTTATGTCAAATTAGCCCCACAAAGGTGCTTCAGTTTGCACACACTCCATTCTAAAAGACCAGACTTCAAAGACGAATGCAAACTCACAACACAAACCAAGGCTGGAGCTGGAGTCACCAGTTCGGACTCCTCATTGCCAGACCCAATATATACATTAAAAGTATAAATATATACATGATACTGGCAGTGTCATCTTCTCTCACATCCAAAATGATCTGCTTTTGACTTCTAGACAGCAGAAAAGAAATTACTGGCAATTACAAAACCATGGACCTTGTTGATGATAGCCCCTTTGAACTAGCTCAGCTCCTTCTGTCTGTGCCACTTCAACGACATGAAGTAATCACAAAGGCAGCTTCTCTGCTCACAGAAGGTTCCTCTCCCAGACTGAGTAGCACTTTCCCACAGTCAACATAAGAAGCATGGAAGAGGGCAAAAACTGGATTATGTCTTCTCAGAATGTATGAAAATTTGGTTTCTCTCCTCAGACAGGACTTCTCAAGGATCTGGACAAATCAAGAATCCTAGGACTGGAAGCAGCAGAGTGAGGCCAATATGGAGGAAAATTTGCTGTTCCTGCCACTAGTACAAGGGGAAGGAACAAGGGCAAGGTTGGGCTATGGGCTGATATTAGCAAGAGAATACCCTCACCTTCAGTAGTCATCACAGCTCCACACACCCAGGCACTTTTCTGGTGGCAGTACCCGTGGCAGATCTAGAAGTGAAGGAAGGTCATGGCTGTTTTACTGCTTCAGCAATCATTTACTGTAGGCAGTTGCCTACTGTGTTTCATTGGCAAGTTTGAAGTGAACAGAAGGTGGATGCAGCCTCAGTCAAACATCTGCTGACATCTTTGGAAGCCAGTTCACATTTGAGTAACACGATGCTTTAAAAAATTGTTGAGGTGGCAGAAAGCCATCGCTGTCCTTGTTGTGTACCAAGGTTCATTTGTCCCAGCCTAAGAATACAGACTTAGTTTCCTTTCCCTTTCTCAGCTAGTTGAGAAAGGGAAAGGAAAATTGAGTTGACTGAATACTTTTCTCCCTTTCTTCCCTGTGTCTCATTTTTTGCCTTTGCTTTACCATTGTGCCTCCACTCCATCACAGGTCTATTTTCATCTCTTCTCCACCTTGGCTTATTTGCTCTACAGATGGACTTCCATGTAAGCTCCCTACCTCTGGTCACTGTTCCCCACTGCCCTGTGAGCTCACTCATCCACTCTTCCTCTGCTTATTGGGATTTCAGTCCTCCCAGGTTGGACTCATGGAGGCTTCCCAGCCCTCCATGCTAGAGGCAATTGTATGCTTTACCATTAACATATCTCATAGGGTACATTCCCTTTCTTCCTTCTTCCACTGCTAATTCAGCAATTGACCTGCATTATAGAGGCATGTTGGTTGCAAGAGGAAACATGGTCACATCAGCAGTCATTAAATTGGTATGTGAGAGGATGAACTGCAGTTACCTCATGCTCAGCAGATTTTAGGAGGCAGAGATCCTATGGAAAGCATGATATCTCAGAGGGTCACAGCAATTTGGTGTTAGCAACTTAGAGACATGTGAGGCACTTATTCCCAATGCTGCCAGCATCATAAACTTTTACAAACACAAATTTACTAGGCAAACAAAAGGAAATAACAGCAGCCTGAAAAAAATATGTCCATTAAGCAACGTAACCTTACAGGTATACCAGCATCAGTGCCCTAACTACTGTTTAAACCGTGAAGATTCTGTGGTCCTGGAGAAACTAAACAATTCCCCAGTAAGAGCAAGAAGCAGCATGAGGCCACTAATTGAAAGCCTAGCTATGGTTCTGCAGTACACATTGAAATCCCACTAGGCACGATGTAAAACTATTTTTATAAAGTCAGAAATGGATTAAAAAAGCTCACAATATAAAATTATAGGATAAAATTTTGCAATACTTCAGATATTATATAAATACAATTTTAAGACCTTTGAACCTATACTCTGCCTTACTCCTATCAATGGATGAACTCATTGATTTCAGTGCTTGAATTCATGTTCTCTCAAAACAGAAAACAGAGCTCAGATTTAATGCAAGGAGACCATTCTTTGTAGCTGTATGTACCACAGTTGAGAGAATGTATACCAGATTTATCTCCAATCCCCTTCAGAGGCAATATCCCTATAAAGGAATTGCTTACACTCAGCTGTAACATCAACATTTTAATTAATATAGAATGAATCTGATCTCTGTCAATCCCTGACAGGATCTAGTCAGGTGAAAGATCTGGAGAAATGTACCAGTGTATATCAAATCAGTTAAACTGATTTTTGGCTGCAATTTCCCCTCCAGCTCTGCCCACTAGCACTAAAATATTATTTTTTAGATCTTTGGAGAAAATTTCAAGTACTGCAAGTGGCATTACTAACATGTTAAAACAACTAAACAAGTCAACAAACTTTAATAATGAATGTCTGTATCTGATATAGCAAGAGAAGTAGAAGGGTATATCTTGATTTTTTTTCCCTTAAATCAAAACCTTGACAGGTCAGAGTGGAGAGAAACTTCTGTGCAGAGTACATGCAATACTATGGCATGAGGCAAGTTATAAGCACTGTTCTCAGGTATCACGCTGCAAGAGCAATAGAGGGAAAGCCATGATTTTATGCATATTTTGTTCTAAACAAACATTTTTTCCCAAATTTATTTAATGTCAATGCAAGACTTACTCATTTGTGAAGTGTGCTTAGATTTGCAGAAGTCATTCTTGATTCTGAATTCTGTACACTAAATTGATTTTCTTTTTGTGCCTTGATATAGAATTAGTGCCTTTATAAATTGTGCCTTTATATAGAAGTGTAGACTCATTAGGGCTAGAGAAGACCTCTAAGATCATCAAGTCCAGTTATTAACCTAACACCTCTGTGTTCACCACTAAAACCTGTCCTTAAGTGCCAAATCCACATGCCTTCTGAACATTTCCAGGGATGGTGAATCCACTACTTGGGCAGCCTCTTTCAATATCCAACCACCCTTTCAGTGAGGAAGTTTTCCTCATCTAAACATTCCCTAGTGCAGCTTGGGGTTATTTGATCTCATCCTATTGCTTTTCACCTAGGAGGAAAGGCTGGCCCATGCCTGGCTATAACCTCCTTTCAGGTAGTTGAAGAGGGTGATAAAGGTCACCATGAGCCTCCTTTTCTCCACGCTAAACACCCCCAGCTCCCTCAGCTGCTCCTCACAGGACTTGTTCTCCAGACCCTTCACCAGCTCCGTTGCCCTCCTCTGGACACGCTCCAGCCCCTCAATGTCCTTCCTGAATTGAGGGGCCCGGAACTGGACACAACACTGGAGGTGCGGCCTCACCAGTGCCCAGTCCCAGGGGACAATCCCTGCCCTGCTCCTGCTGGCCACACTATTGCTGATCCAGGCCAGGATGTCATTGGCCTTCTTGGCCGCCTGGGCACACACTGGCTCATGTTCAGCTGCTGTCCACCAGCACTCCCAAGGCCTCTTCTGCCAGGCAGCTCTTTGTCCTCTCATTCCCAAACCGGTAGCTGTCATGACCCAAGTGCAGGACTCAGCACTTTGCCTTGTTGAACCTCACACCACTGGCCTCAGCCCATTGATCCACCCCGTCCAGATCCCTCCACCCTGCAGAGCCTTTCCTACCCTGCAGCAGATCAACCCTCCTGCCCACCTTGGTGTTGTCTCTGATCTTACTGGAGGTAAAGTGCATTCTTCAGTTTTATTATGGCTGCATATATATCTAGAACATTGGAAAGATGAATAAAATCCATGTCTTGCAATCGGGACTTAGGACATGTAATGCTTCCTCAGTATGATGTTCCAAGTCCTTCAGTCCATGAGATGTGACTGCGAGTAAACTCTGAAGTGCAGACATATGTCAGTGATGGCATGAGTACAGATGTTTGAGGCATGATCTAGCCCATTTCCTAGTCATGATCTAATTCTCTAGCACTGCCTTGAACACAGCCTCTCCCCATCACTACTCTTTACCGCAGAAGTGAGTTTTAGCCTTGGTCTTAGATCTTTTCTCACCTGGACAAAATGCAGAGGTGATGATTACCCTGTTAGCATCTTGCTGGAAACAAAGAACAAGTTCTTTAACTCCTCCATAATTTGGAGACTACAGTTTTGTGGTAAGGACATAAGGGTCTTACCCCAGTATTATTGTAACAATATGAGGAAATTTGCTTTCTAAAACCAAAACAGATCTATTCAGCTTCACTCTCACTGGATTTCTCCCAGCTGTGTCCCCCAGATCAAGCTCCTTTGCCATTCTTGAGACACTGCTCAGCCCTAATCCTGATGGAAATTTCTTTCTCCACATAATTTTTGCAGTGCAGACTCCCTGTACGTAGCATATTAAGGCATCAAGATATAAAAATTAGAATATCTGTCAAGGCTTATGCCACCCTTTCCCCATTCATTTTGAGCCTCTTGCTGAACTAAAAGGTGCCCTTTATATCATCCAGCAGACATGCCACCGAGTCATCTATCCCACTATATGACCCCCCTGGCACTCATTCACTTCATCTGAAGAGGAACTCTGTGCAGGGCAAAATGAATCTTAGTCCCACCCTCATAAAGATCCAGCACATACTGGGACGTGGTGTGCATGTATTTATTGATACAGTAATCACAGCGAGTCACATTCTCTTTCTGTGTATTTAATGGAGACATTATTATTCTGCCCCCTTTGCCTCATTATAATAAAATCTTACCTTGGATTTAATAACTAAAATAAATCTGCTTGAGTCAGGCCAAGAGCTAAGTTAGTATTCTTCCTAAGGACCATCTTAGTAATGCAATGGAGAGATGACACTCTACATCAGCCAGCATATGATAACCTATCTTTAATTTCTCTCTGCTCTGGTGCTATTATCTCTTCTCTGCCACAGCTGCATGCTGCTATTGTCAGTGGTAAAGACAAGACATCTCTAATTAGAGGGCAGGATAAATTGCTTTTATCTACTTTTAACATGCTTTTACATGGCACCTGGTACACAAGTCTTAGCTAGGCAACGATAATTTGAAAAGCAAATCACTGCTTGGAGAAATATGATACATTTTAAAAAGAAAATTAAATGTATAGAATAGCAGAATCAACATATTGGAGATTGCTGAGCTTTAAAGCTGTCAGAAGTCTTGTATTCTTATGTTTTATATTGAGTTAAAATAAGCAATCACAGTCTATATACCCAGCAGTTTCTCTCCCTCTGTCTTTCTGGATGATCCAAAGAGCAAGCTGTGATTTTGGAACTATACATGCAACACAGCAAAGGCACCCTTGCCATACAGCAACTGTGTCTTCTCTGATGGTAAGTCCAACTGAGCAGTTTTAAAACATGCTTTACAGGATCAGCATTGACTCATGCAGAATCATCCCTGGAATGAACCCATCCTGTACAGTAGAAGTCCACAATTACTGTTTTATATCATGCTTAATAAAAATGAAATGTAAAAAATACAAGTGTGCAGTGACAAATGTTCATCTCTGGAGAATACAACTTATTAGCAAATGAGTCACTTGTTCTAATGAATGTCCTGTCACAGAAAAAAACCCACCAAAAATTAGCTAGAAAGGTCCAAAAATTACTGATCTTTTGTTAGCAGCAGCTATCAAATATCAGTCAAAAATCTCATCCGTCTCTTATATCTCTGAGTTCAGTTCACATAGCTGGAAGTGCATGACTGCTGTACTAAAACCACACTGTTCAATCCCTTTGCTCATCATCAGAAAGTATCAAGTGCTCTCCCATGAAAGGCACTGCTACAGAGACATATATTCTTTATAATGCACTGTCAGTTGGCTTCATCTGCACTAGCAGAGTCAGGCAGAGCTCATACTTCTAACACATCCTCCAGGCTTTTGATTACACTTCCTTAAAAATCTGTTGGGCTTGTCTGATTGTTAGGAGCTTTCTGAGATGTAAAAACTTCATAGATCCAAATGATGACTGGGCCAAATTATTTTATTTGCTATTTACTGCAACTTAGCAGTTTGGAAAGTCTATAGAAACATCCAAGAGTGACAGCTTGCAGGGAAAAGCTCAGTAGAGCTTCTGCTGTTGGTTTAATGAAAGGGAAATCTCTTTGCCTCCAGACTATGCTTTCTGGAGGACCAATTTTCTCCTGTGATGGTGTGCTCATTACTAAACATGCTCACAGAACTGTAGTCTGCAGCATGTACCACTTGCTGTCCGTCAGAATTCCAAGTACAGAGCTGATAAAACAGAGTCAGGGAAAACGTCCCAGGCTGGAATAGGGCTGTAGTCACATTGCATGAATTTCCATCTAATGATAAAATTGTAAGGGTCTTGTTTTCCTTAGCTCATTTGCATGAAATGTTCTGCCAAGATAAACCACTTGCTCTCTATGTACTTTAATGTATAAGCTAGGTGGCCTTCTATTTGAGCCCAGACTGGGTCAGAAAGAAAGAAAGCTAAGCAGCTTCACCAGGGCATACTATTAATTTCTCAAAGCCTCCATAGACTGTAAAAGAGGTGGTGTGCATGTGGAGCACTCCCTGCAGCTGGGCTGCAGCAGGCATGTCAAGAAAGGCGGTGGGAGAGGAGAGGCAGTGCCATCGTGGTGGTGGTGGTGGCCTGGGGCAGTAAGGAAAGCTTTGCAGGGAGGCTGAGTCCCTATTAATAACATTGCTGATTTTAGGGAAGAAACACAAATTCAGGAAGCCAACTTTTATTTCAACTTCAAAAGGTAAATTTCAAGAACAGGTTGAGAAAAATTGCCTCAGTAATAACCTATGCTAATACACAAGGCAAGAAATGCTTGATTGGGATATCTTAGCAGACACTGAGCAAAACTGAGGGCAAGATATTTATAACAATGTTTGATGACTTACGCAAATCACAATTTGAAAAAGTGAAAATGCAATTTAATTGTCTTTTTCTAATACAAGTAAAATATTTTAAAAACAAGCTGAATATAACAATATTGCTTAGAAAGTGAAGCACTTAGAAAATGCATTTTCTGTAAGTTTAGTAATACAGTCTCTGATAACCTCATCAAAAACCATTTTTGCATGGCATCCTGATTTCACTTAGGGCATGAAGTAGATCATGCTTCCTCAGTTAATGAACAACTAGCCATTCTTCTTCCTCCTGTCCCATTTGCAGCCCCCTGACGCATACTATTCAAACAACCTTTGAAAATCAGAATGATTAATGTTTCTCCAGTGCTCATCACAATGTTATCCAAATCTTGTTTAATCACACTTATCTTCATAACAGCCTTGTGAAGTGATGGAGCAGCTACTCTTTATGTTTCAGCTGGGGACATGAGGCATAGATAGTAATCCTAAGGCGTCTACTGATGCAGGGTACCCAACCTAAGACCTGTGAGACCACTTTTTTTGATTAGTTGGCATTATCTTGCTCTTTGTACCTTCAAAACAAAACCATTGTTGATGTCATTTGGAGTGATGAGCTTTGAGCACACATGAAAAATCCATCTCAGACCAAAACCCTTAGAAGGTAAAATAGTGCAGAAGCTCTGCTTAGTTTATCTTCTTCAGAATCACTTGGGTATGTGTTGTAGAGATGAGAACTGAATCTACTTCTTTCCATAGGTATGTAGCTATTAGTGCATTGATATACACACACATGCACACAAAAATGTGCGTATACATTAATTTTAAATTTTTGTTTCCCAAGGAAGGAGGTAAATTATGCTATTACAGAATACAAGGATGGCAAGGATTTACCACCTAAACACTGCATAATATTTGGCATAACACTTTTGCTTTGGGCTAATTTTAAATTATAAAGCTTTTCTCTGATTCTCAGTTTGCTTCTTTTAACATGCTGGTATTGTTTTCTTGGAACATATCCCTTATTTCAGCTGACTTTGGTCTCCTTGAGGCATTTTTACCCTGTGAATACCTAAGTGAACAAAAGGATCAGATTAGATGGAAGAAGCAAATTCAGCAATAGACAGCAACAAGCACTTTGCAGTACTTATCTTCAGTGAAGAAGGTCTACATCTCTCCCAGATAAATAAGCAAAGAGAAAACCAATGTAAATATGGGCATAACCTCAATGAATTTAGTGCTACAGACAGAAAATGTACTTTTTCAGGGAACAACACAGACAGAATCTTCCTCAATGGGAGAAAAACATTGTTCTAAATGAAGAATTCTAAGTGCATCATACTCATCTGCTTGGACGAGTTTTTATTCAAAATACATAAAATTGGCTAAGCCCTACTTGAAAATTGAAGCTGATCTTTATGCTAATAAAATATAATTTATAAATATGAAAAATAGGTTAATTTTTCCTTCACATTTGTAATGTTTAGGACATTGTTTTCCTACATGGGTAGTGACATGGGTAAAGACATTTATATTTTCTCTGATGCAAGATAACATGACACAGTAATGTACAGATGTAACTTGCATTGGTATCTATATGCCAGCCTAAAAAGGCTCATCGTCCTTATTAGAATTAATTAGATCCAGCCACAACCACCAATTAAGCTGTCACTTAAATATAGAACCAAATGTATGGATCACATACACAACTTTAATTGAAATTAGTCAGTCCTAGTTGCACTTTTTTTCCAAAAAATTGTCTTCCTCGGTAAAGGACATATGTATTTTAGCTTTAATTTTTGCCAGTTCACTGTGAATGCTAAAAATAAAAATGAATAAATTCAAAAAGGAGATATTGTTGGAAAAATAGGAATGTACTATGGTCTTTATGAGTGACTAGGGAGTCCAGTCAGAAGGGAAAGTTTGCACTTACAAAGCAAACCACATACCTTGGAAACATCTTGAGCTTTAAGATAGAAGGTGTTTGTTCGGTTAAAACATACATATTAAAGCATGCAAAATTACATTTCTACTCAGTTCAACATATAAAAACTTGTGTAAAATCCCGCAATAGATTAAGTGTGATCTGACAAATGGATCTTTTAATGTCAGAGTGATTCTCATACAAAGTCCACTCTTGGTGACTTCCTGACACGGCAACACAGAGTAAGAAAAATATCAATTTTGAAAAATCAGAGTTCCATCAATCTAAGCACAGTTCAAACACATCTGTTGACTTTCAACACCAGTGTCTAAGCTGAATTTGAGCTTTTCTGTGGAAGTTAACATTCTTGGCTGGCAAACTCTCCCAACAAACAGAATCTTTAACACATAAAAATATCCATCCTCCTCTCCACTACAGATTTTAAAAGGCACATATCCACATTGGCTATGCTCACACTGAAATGATTTGCAAACAAAAACTGGAAAAAAAAAATCTAGCTGTTACTAAGAAGACTCACAATTTTTTCTTTCTAAGTAGAATCATGCCTTTGGTTATAAAATACCTCCTGATTTAAAATGTACATCAAGCTGATGATTCACATTCTTGAAGAGCATTTTCTTGACAAGGCAAAGGCACAAGTATTAAGGTGTCTAGTACAACTTGAAAATGTGGTGATGGTGGGCTACAGCTCATACTGATTCAGCTCCTGTGTTACTGGCACTGGAAGCACAGTTTTCAGCTCAGGTAGAACGATTAATCCAGAGATAGCAGCTTTGGAACTGATCCAGGCACAGAAAATTTTATACAAATTCCCCCATGATAGAGAAGGCTACGTTTATCCATCTTCAACTTTTTATCAAAGAATGATAAAAATTCAGATCAATCTCATTGAAGCAAAGCAGGAGAAGAGGGCTTTTCTAAGAGGAAAGTCTACAGGTTGAGGAAGTAATTTTTTTTGGTCCCTCTTCCCCAAACATCTTTCTAAAGTGGAGACACAGGGAAAAGATGACAAGCAGGCATAGAAAAGATTTATTTCTGGTCAAGATTCCACGCCATCCATCAATTGCTCATATGTAGCCTAATTTAGGCACTTAAGCAAGAGAGGGAGGAAAGTGGATGAGAAAAGGAAATGGCTTGTTGCATTCAATATTCATTCAATAGCCAAGAGGCTATTCATATGATGGAAAATAATCTTTCTGATAATCTTTTCCCCACATAGTTTGGTATGTAAAATGACCATAATTTGTATGATAGAAGCTGACTTTTAGGTAAATGTTCCAGCCTCAAATCTCCGGGTTTAGTCTAAAGTTCTGTCTTTTCATGTAACACCTTTTGCACACAATACCTCCCCACTCTTTGGCAAGTTTTCTGGATTTTGGGACTGTGAATCTAATCTGGATTTGATTGCTTGGGGTCCTCCCTGTGTGTAAACTGGAGCCATCAAAACTTTTTATGGATCTCTGAACTGTCTTTTCCACTGTGAAATTCATTAGTGGTTTTCACCTTGTCAAGCTGTGTCACAGTGGGTATCAACCACAGCTGATGCTGGGCAGCAGAAGATTTTCAGGAGAATGGCCTCATGGTGTTCCCTCTCTATAGCAGGACACACCACCACAGCCCTGGCTGCAATGTGAAAGCTGGTTCATGCTCCTAGACAAGGTAATCTAATCCCTTAATAACTTTCCCAGGGCTAGACACCAGTGTCAGGTTTTCTCTGTTAGCTTTCCTTGAGAATAGCAGAAACAGACAAAATTTCCTGTAAAAACATATGTACATAGTAAAAATTATGACCAAAAAATGTCTTTCCAAGACAAACAATCCACAGCACCATTACCTTTGAGAGTTCAGGTATGTATTCTCATATGTAGGTAAATCTGGTTTGCAACTCTGAATGACTCACAAATTTATGACTGTAACTGTTTTAACAAAATCGCAAATTTCCATGAAAAGAATGACACCAATTTCTTTCCTAATCATGTATTTCTAAATCATAGAAATCAAAAACTGACATTGCTTCATCTGAGAATGTTTGCTTTCCTGAAATTCATATTTAGACAGCATATTTATTTTTTAAAAGCCTTGCTTTTTTGAGATTGAACTTGAACTCTACTCACTGGTAAGTCTGCATTTACAAGGCTAGCAGCTAAAAATAACACATGAGGAAAGAAGTCATGTGGAACAAGTCAGGGCACAACATTAAGAAATAAAATTCCTTGCAATATTCTGAACTCATAAAGAAGAAGTTAAAGTTCATGGTCACAGAAGAAAAGCTTGCACGAATGGTAGACTAACTATTACTGTAAATTGAAATGCAGCCTAGTCCCAAATATTCTTTTCATAGTAGTATGCCAGTATGGCAATATAAGTAAAGATGAGCAGCTGATCAGGTCACCACTTTCTACACATCCTGATTGTTGTAATGTGTTTCCTGGTTTTATGCAGAACTGGTAGCAGAATTTAAAGACATTGATAAAACTGTAGAAAACCACTGCCATGAATAAAACCACCCAAATGAACTTCAATTTGAGAAACAGTTTAGAAATCAGTTGAGTTCAGAGTTAAAACTCTTCATAAAATTGATAAGACAATAAGTTCTGCTGGACTGTAGCATTATCTATTGCTTGCAAAGTGCTTTGAAGTTTTTAGGAAAAGCTTGATCTGCAAGATATTAAAACATAAATAAGCCACAACATGAGGGTTGCATAATGAGAGCATTTCAAATTAGATATGGGTAAAACAATTTTTATTGAACTTTTAATGGTGAGAAACAAAGGTCCACAAGAGTCAGTGCTGTGGGATCTTTAACAAAGTATATCTTCCCTAACAGCAATAAGTCATCATCTTGAAAATATTAATATAATATTTCCAGTATTAGACATAACTATGGCATAACTACCACAACCCTCTGTAATAATTCTTAGGAAAATGATTCCATTTATGGTACTTTTCTAAGAATTAAATTTCAAATTAGAACACTTATTTTTGAATCTTCTTTGCCGCATGGTTAAAAATTCTGCTTTTTACCCAGTTCTGCTTCAAAATAGGAAGGCTAAGACTTTCAGACTGCCTGCTCAGAAAGAGCCATGTGCTGCATTGTCTAGCTGACTGGTGTATACATAAATAAGAGGGCAGGATAAAGTGGATTTGTGAATGGACCTAATCGTGTGCACATGCAAACCAAGAACAGTGGCCTTTTATATTGTTTGTGCAACACAAGTCATGGAAATGTGAAGCATAAATGTGCTGCTGCCTTTGGGCTACTGAGTAGCTATCAACAATTCATCTCAAATTAAATGGCTCCAAAGATGCAAAATAAGCATGTCATTCACCTGCCAGCTCTTCCTTTATTATGCCTGATGCCATCGTGCCGTATTCTTCCACTGTGGGCGGACTGTTTGCATCACTGCTGGTTCATCCCTGGCTGCAGCAATATCACTCTGAGTTTTCTTTCAGCAAAACTGCTTTTATTTGGCATCATCATGACATCTATCACAAGAGTTAAGAGTAAGTCCTTTTTGCTGCTTTGCCAAGATCTTGAAACTCACCTCCTTGTACAGTGAGCAATTTTGCCCTGAGCTAATGCGATTCTTGACCTATCTAAGAATATTGAGAATCAAACCACTGTCTCTTGGGAGAGGCAGATTTAGCAGAATAATATCAAACTCATTGAATCACCATGGCAGCAGAAAGAGAGAGAGAGTTCTACTGAGTGAAAGGATCTACAGACTGGAGGCAAGGACACAGGGAAAAATACCCTCTTCCCTCCCATCCTCCACCAATACTTCAGAAAGAAGTTCTAGAAAATAACTGTGAGGAGGGAAAGCTTTATCATTGCATTTGGGGTGAGTGAGAGCCATCGAACAAAAGTCATGAGGCTTGGAGGGAGCCCAAGGGAGGTTAATCAGTGTATCTGTGCACACATGCAGGATGTGGCTGGAGATTATTCATGTAGCAACTTAGTGCCTGTGATCCCTGTCTCTGATGTTAGCTCAGGTATGTTGGAGAACACCTGAAACATCTCAACTGGTTTGGCCCACTAATCATTCAGAGCAAGGTTGTGGCACCCTCATTAACACATTTAAGTCAAGCTGGCTACTGAGAAAATAAGCTGCACAGCAAAGTAAACAGCGAGAGAATTTGGGCTGTTATCAGCTCTTCTCATATGCAAAGAAGTATTAATTGATGGAATAGCTACACTCTGGTAAAGTTTAAAAACAGACTTGCTGTTCCCTTCATAAACAATCAAAAAGAAACATAATTACCCAGAAGTAAGGCAAGAAAAAAGGTAAGAAATTGATGTGGTCCACTCCTTAGGTGGCTGCTGTTCACCTGTGAGATCTGGGATGGAGGACTGATGTCCAACTGTATCAGGTCTGCATAGGAACCACTACACAACCTACATCTCATCCATCCGGCTGCAAACCTGCTTCCTGATGTACAGCAGTATTAATGTATTCTGTCAAAATCCACAGGGAATAAGATAATAACCTAAATACAGGACTGGCAGTTCTGATGCTTGAAACTGATGTACAGGAAGAAGGACAGAAATCACTCAGGGAACACTGTGCCTCCTAATTTACAGTGAGATGTCACTGAGGCCTGCAGTCCCCCGAATTCCCTGGAACACTAGAGAGTTTCGGCTCACTGCTGTGGCTGGTTGTGTCAGGGAGCAGAAGGAGGGCACAACTCACAGAGGAAGGAACACATTGCAGTTTTGTGTGGCGAGCATGTTCATTTTAATTGCTGGGGAACAATGCTACTCCACACCACCCACGGCTTGGGCCTGTGGCTTAGTGGCACAGTCTGTCCCTACACATGCAATATGGCTTGCTTGTTTTTTATTATTTTTTAACATTGACTTTACAATGAGCAATTTAACAGTTTCCTTGCCTGTTTTGGAGTGACACTTGCACGTTGCTTTCACTGTAGCTTTTTGTAATTTGAAGACCGTGTTTCTCTCACCCGTGACTCTTGCCAGTTTGGAAGGAAACTGCAGAGGAGTTTTTGATGCCCTGAGCTACTACCTCAGGCAAGCAGCTGCCTACTTTGCCTCTTCAGACAGCCCAACACTAATGTAGGGTTAAAAAGTGCTCTTAATGCATTGGGAACATACTGATAGTAAATCTGTGCTATTTTTAAATAATCACAATGAAAACCAATGTCAAATTTTCCCTGGTGCTGGCATACAACTGAATCTTACATGGGGTTCCCCTTCTTGGAACAATTTTTTACTAATCTTGATTTGTTTAAACTGCTTTGGTGCATGATTTGATGGAATGTGTGCAGCAGAAGGAAACTTCGGATTGAATGCCAGATGCCTGCTTCATTCCTCTAACCTACAGTGTTATTAAAATATTACCAACTGGTTCTCAAGATCTATCCACTGCAACAACTTAAAAATAATTTGGATATCAGTTTTTTTGCTTACTGTTGTGTTGTGATTGTTGTCTCTGTTGTCACAAGTATGAATATCAGGTAATGGGTACCATTCATTTTTGTAGTTAGTAGTTTTCCTGGGGTGCTAGTGACAGGAGAAATGTATGCATTAAAACAAGCGTGATGGAAAGCAGCTCTCTTTATAATTTCAGCCCAGCTGCTGTATTGATGGATACAATCTTTACCACATGCTCCAGGTGGCTTCTAATGCCTGACTCCCTGCAGAAACCTCTATTTACACATCTTAAACCACTTATTGGATTTGAACAGGATTTTTCAGCCTGAGTGCAGTAACAGTGTTCACTTATGTAATATTTGTAAATCCTGGCTTTACATTTCACTCACCAGACTATCTTCAGAGGTATTCAACAGGGCCTTTATGTGGTCTGATTCTTGCTTTTTAGTGAGATCCCGTCAACATGTACGGCTACAAAGCGCATTGCTAAATTTATTTTCCATCATTGTCAGGGGTTTACAATGAAGTGTAACTCAATTAATCAGCCCTTGATGAATAGTGCTTTTCTTTGTCACCAGATTTCATATAAAATTCATCTGAAAGCCTTGTATTCAAAGTTCACAAAGGTTAACCTTTATTCAGGGCATGCATCTCCAAAGGCTCTAATCAACTTGTCTACTGTTGTTTAAAACTTCACTTACTACTGTACCAGTTGCTTTGAATTATTGTGTTTGAGACCTTTATTTGGTGCCCGAGTGACTGAACAGACACACTGAAGGCTGAAAAATAAAGGGCTTTTATAATTATGGATGGGTAGAGCATTTACAAAAGGTTATATATTCCATCTTGTCTTATGCCTTACAACTGTCCACTACCCAGATATTTACTGTATGCTTTGTAGCTGTGCAATAAAACTTCAAGTGTTCTCATTCCCCCAGTAATTCTGTGCACAGCCCAGATCTTGTATAATGTTTAAGGGATTTAATAATAAGTTAGTGTACTAATTAGTGGAGACAACAGCAGACACCCATGATTTATAGCAAATGCCCAACAGATGATTACACTGCTGAACCACAAGTAAATCTTTTCAGCAGAGAGCCTTTACAATTAATTGCACATCAGTATACTTATTTTGCTCCTTTATATGAAAGAAAAGGGGGAAAGATGAAAATGTTCCCTTTGAAAGGTGGACCTTATGGTGGCTGCAGGTGTTTCTGCTGATAGAAGGCATTGGTATGCAGAAACAGAACCATTTTCAGATAGGATAAACTTCTATTCCTGTCCTCCTTTGTTTAGTATGAAATATTATTCTCCACTTGAGTGATGTTTGCATTCCTTTTCCAACACTGTTGGTTTGATTTGTGACCTGAAAACAATGACATACATACCAATGATCCATTACATGAACTAACATATTTGGGATTCTTGAAGGTGGGAATGCAAGGGGACAGCAATCTGACTACATTATTTTTGTTGAATTTCAGTGTAAATTGTACATCAGCATTCTTAAACCTTTCTTCTGGGTGGCTTTTTTTGGGTTTGTTTTTTTGTAGTTGTTGGGGTTTTTTTTTTTTTTTTTTTTTTTTTTTTTTTTGTTTGGTTTGGATTATTTTTTTTTTTCTCATTTTAGCTGTAATGTTCCAAATCTTATTTAAGGTAAACTGAAATATAAGGAAATCTGACAGAGAGGAGGAGACAAAGAATTTCAAAAAGTAAAAATAATGGAAAATTTCTAACAGCTTACTTTTTGCAAAGAATATATTTCTTCTTTAGAGAAATAGGTTTCTCCATTGATATAATAGAAAATTAAAGACTATCCACAGTAACCATTTTTCAAGCAACACTACTATATTCACAAGGCTGCTAATGACATGCTGCATGGCTTCAGGGCAAATCAATTAATCTGAACATCAATATCTCCATCTGTGAAATGAATATAATAATTCTTCCCTTTTTCTTAATTAATTTGCCATATTTTCTCTCCTTACTTGCCAAGTGTCCATAACATTCATTGTGGAGGTCTAATTCTGGGGAGTGAGAGGGGCCGACTAGCAGAGAGGTCAAGAACTCAAGGTCTGGTCCAAAGTGCTCCTAGATGGTGGGGACCTCCCCAAGAGGGAGGCCTTTTTTCTGCTTGTGATAGGGTAACACTGTTCTGTGGAGTCCAAGGGTAAGACTTCTTGCCACAACACCCAGGGAGCCCACTTTGACCCTGTGTTTTGGTCCCTGGCCAGTGTTGCCCATCTTTGGCTTAGGGGCATTTGCGCATGAGGCTGTACCTAGAGTCAGCTCCCTTGGCACAATGCAACTCTGAACAGATACCAGAATATTTTATTCAGAATAACTCCAAGGCTGCCAGAAGCACAGCATTAAACTGCCTTGGTCTCTCATGAGGTACTGACTAAAACCTCGCCAAAGTTGATGGGCAGTGCTGTCACTACAAATGGGGTCCGCAGCACTTCAAAACGATTAGAGCCAATTTTACATGGGAACCGTCTCTTCCAGGAGTTACCTATCAGTCACTCTGCTGGCATGCTGCAGTCACACTGCTATTACAGCCTAGTCAGAGCCCCATTACATGACAGTTGCTTTAGAGCACAGAGCAATCCCATGGCACTTACTTTATATTGACAGTTGTACGATGCCACTGTCATATCACAGATATTTCCTTGTCATAACTTAGCGACATTGTAGTCACACGGCAGATACTTTTCAAGAGCATGCTGAATCTTTTGCATGGAAAACTCTGATAAGTCCCTGCTTAGTTATCTCTTACCTGTAGTGATGTCAAAAGCATTTTGTGGTGGTCATTTCTTTTTGGAGCTTTGGCTGTCGTGCAAAGAACCATGGAAAAGTTACCATTGCTGACTGCAGACCAAGTCCTGGATCCTTAGAACCACTTCAATGTAAAATTACATTGGAGCTAATTATCTTTACAGCCAGTTTTATATTTGATAGATGCTGCTTAATCTTACTGTTGAAACACTGTAGGCATTTCCTCTGAATTTTGAATTGCTGTCCTTATCAAAGCTATATGAATAATTAACCCTATAATTCTGTTAGCATGTTTTCACAAAAAAAAAAAAAAAGAAACCATCTTTTTTCCAAAACATTCATCATATAATTTATCTTTTCAGCTTTGTTGTCATTGGGTTACATGTATTTAATAAGCAGCATGTGAGCTGAGTATCAACACTGTTCAAATGCCATAACCCTGCTCACTCATTGACTGAGGATTCCAAGGCGAAGCCATCACTACTGCTAATGTTCCTTCAGGTTTTTCCAACAAAATGCAACAGAAACTGAAACAGATTTTAAGAGACATTCCTCCATGTGTCTTTGAAAAATAATCTTTTCCAGCTATTATATCACAAGAACATTTAGAGTAAGTAAAGAAGTAGTATATGATCTAGGTGAGAGAGTTTAAATCCTCCATTTCTCTCAATGGAGATTTTGCAGTATTGCCATTCCTGTATACTTATCTGAATATTACAAAATCTTCTTTTCCCTAAATCCCCATCACAACATACCAGCAAGAAAATTTTGTCCTAATTCAATTCATCATCAAAACTCATCAGCTTGATCTTATTTCACCCCAGACCCTCCTCTAGTTACATAAAGCTTCCCAGCACAGAAAAAAATGTTAATAATAATAAAAAAAAAATACCTTCCAAATTATTATCTTTGTCTAACTTTGGTACTGTAATGAACTATTGGTTCCATGAGTAAGCATCCAAATAGCCTGTCCAAATAATCTTAGGACTCATCATTTGAAGACTGGCCTTTGTCCCATGTTCCCAGCCCTATGGTTGGACTTCATTACTGATCCTACACATCATAGGAGTTGCTTCTTTCCTTCAAGCACTGAGCTGGATATAGCAGAATATTTTTTTCCTAGTTTTAGGCAATGTCTACTGAAGACAATATTATGTTTATTTTTTAATTGTAAGATGTGAGGAAAAAATAATTTTAGGTCTTTCTTTTAATTATTTCTTATAAATCATAGCTTCAATTTTATTTAAATTTCATGGGGTTTTTTTGCTATTTCTCCCCCTTTAATTTCTCAAAAAGCTATTTGTTTGCTTTAAATTATCTCAAAGAGATGTGCTGGTCCTCCTCAGGAGTTGTTTCTATATACTCAAAGAAGCAGCTCACTACACTGGATGTCATATCACAGCATGCCCATTCTGGAAGGGGTACTGGTTTTTAATACAGGCTGATACATTGATTTATTTTTCTGTATGTTGCATTGTGGCATTATCTTCTAATTCTTCAGCTGGTGTATTTGAGATGTTCTTTCCCTATATGTTTTGTTTTCAAAGGTCCTTGTTCACAAAATGAACAGCATGCTACAATTTGCGTCAAAGCTTTATAAAATTCAAAGACAAAGGCTGTCCTTGAATACTCTATCACGGATACCAGTGGTGGCAATATGGATCTTGAAGCCCAAATTTTAAAACTACAATCCCTTTGCCCTTTGATGGGGTTCAAACTTGAGTATGACAATGTCAGTTGTATGAAAACTAAGACATTTTTACAAGAAAATCCAACAGAACCATACAGGTTCATAGACTGTCATACACTTTATAGACTGTCTGCTTGTGCCAGTGCTTATAAATGACACAGGTGCATGGTGTGCCAATGCAAAACCACATTAAACAAGAAGCCTGATGTTCTGATGATGGTCTAACATTTACTCTAGTTGATACCCTTAATGCTTATACTCATTTTTAGCACTGCATTACTTGGTCTCTTGAAATAAAATCAAAAATTAAATAATCTTAGTGGAATGTCAAATTAGAAAAGGAGAAATTAGTATTAACATTTTAAGAAATAACCAGGGGAAAATGAGAAAATTATCCCACAAAAAAGAGATTATATTAATACAAATGAAAAAGAAGCTAATCAAGAAGAGGAACCTGAACACCCACAAAGGAGTTTGCAAGCTGTCCTACATTTATTTTATCCTTATGATTATAGAGATAATATCTGATGACAAATGAACACAAAAAACTAAACCCTACTTATAGAGCAATATGAATAAAATCATAAGCACATTTTGCCAACCAGCCAAGTGAAGGCTTCTAGTCATTTCCCTCCTCACAGCACATTGCATTCTTACACTGCAGACATACTCAGCATGGAGCAGATCTGCAGCCGGTCAGTGGCCTCCAGCTTCAAGATTTCTACCAGAAAGCAACATGCAACAGATGTACCTATGGTCTTGTTTCGAGGCTTTACATGGTGGTGTAGATTTTGCATTAAAAAACCCTATGTTTTTTTAGGCATCAAGAACTCACCTCCAAAATTCAGACCTGAAGCCATGAACTGAAATGTGGTCTATGCCAGCTTCAGAGGAATTGCTCAGGAAGTAGACAATCTTTTCAGAATACTCCATCCCTATATAACACCTTAAAACAAACATATATTTTTCTCACTTTGGAGGAAAATTGGTTGAAAGCATCTGTTTTTCATGCCTCCACACTTTTTTAATTTAAAGAGCAAACCCAGAAATATATAGCGGAACTAATATGGGCTACAGTCTTTTTACACTCATATGTACTATCTGTAACTCAAGCAATAAAACTTTCAAATACAAACGACCTTTTTTATGTCCACTTTTATTTGTCTACCATTCAAATAATAAAGAAAGTCTATAAAATAGTTCTAGTCTGTAACTTGTGAAGTTAAATACAACTCACCAAAATAATGAAGGAACAATGTTATTTTAAATATAGATCCGGTTGTAGCTTAATTAAAGTTAAATACATTCCATTGCTATGAGGCACTTCACAGCAATACACAATTTATTATCTGGAATTAGTCACTGGGTGAAAAAAAAAAAGAAGTTAAATGCTTGCTGGTTTAGATTAAGGCAGTAGAAATGCAAGATGCTACCAATCTATTTTGTTGTTATTTTAAAACCATGCTAGCAATTAGTTTCAAGAAATTATAAGCAAAGACAAGGAGTTGATTCTTGGATTCTTTTTGTTTATGCAGATAATTTAATTGTACTTCTATATATTTCAAAATATAAAAATATGGCAAAAAGTTTCAAGTAAGCATGCTTTAATTTTTAAAATGTTTATGAATACATTCATTTATGAATTGAAATTACCCTGTATTTTGGGTTGTTATGAGCCGTATTCTGCTTGTCACTTGGCATTACATGACTCGTGTGTGTAGTGTTTATTGTATATTACTCAGATTAAAAGTCTATGTATAGGGCCAGTATAAATGTCATATAATCTACTGCAAGGAAATCCTGAGCTAGAGAGCTGGTCTGTCTCTCTGGTTGCACAGACACGAAGGGGATGACTGGCCAGCACACCACAGAAACGTCTGCACCCATGGGGCCTTGGGCCTGCCCATGGCTGAGGGTCATTGCTCAGCCAAGCTCTGCCCATGACAGAGCCACATGCTGCAAGGCTAGCTGGCCAAAAAAGATGATTTCACAGGTCATGTGCAATGCAGACCTCATTTAACTCATTTAATAAAAAAATTAGCTGTTCTGGAGTGGATACACAGATTGTGTTGATGGTTTCCTGAGTTAAAAAAAAAGCTTGTGACTAAATCTGACTACAGTTCCAGAAAAAAGACCCCAATACTTGCTTTACACAGAAGTAGGATTAGAGGGTTTTGTCGAGAAAGTTAACTTAAAAATTGGAGATTGTCTTTCCTTTGTATTATAATGATACCATGACTATGCATTGCAGAAGGTTCCTTAGTTACGTCCACAAACTTGCCCAAAGAAGCCCAAAGTCTGAAGAAGTTTGAATACAATGATTGAATACAATGATTTACTCTTTGATTTTTCAGCAACTAGAGAACAGATGTGAGGTGGATCAGAAAATTCCAGTGTGATTTTTTAAAATAGCTTTAGGTAAATTGGGAAATAGCAACACATCTGGAGGTCAGAGGGACAAGTACAAGAGGGAACATACTAAAAGGCAAGTAGGAGTTACAATGCAGCTTTAAAAGTCATGGTGGAACTCTGGGTACTAACTAACAATTGTGAGCCAAGAGGAAATATAATGTTACTGAGGCACATGTGACAAGACAGAAATAATGAAAACAGAAACAGTTATGCAATAACTCAATGCAGAAATTATTCAATGCCTGAAAAGGGCACTTCCATGAACTGCCATGGAATACCAGAAACACAGAATGGTTAAGGTTAGAAGGCACCTTTGGAGGTCATCTAATCCATCCTGCCTGCTGCTAAGTAAAAAGATAAATTGGAGAATATGTGCAGCTAAAAACAAAAAAGGAAAAAGGATAGAACCCTTGTTGCACAGAAAATCATTACATGAAGATCTCATGGCATAGCACAAGCATGACAAATTACATGGCAAAAGTTCAAAATCACTAATGACTGGTGCATAAAGATGATGTGTCATAAAGGTTTTTGCCTAAAGAGAAGGGCTTCGTTTTGCCAACATGTACCTTCCAACTTCAGCATAAAAGTCACTGCATTCCAGCAGTACGTGACTGGATTGCATAAAGGTCACGATTACCTGCTGAGCCAAGTGGGAAATGCAGATGAGACACCAGTTTCCTTTGATGAGCCATCCAATACCGTCATTGAAAAAATAGGCTCAAAATCCGTCATCATCAAAACTTTGGGGAACGAAAAAAATGTGCATTACAGTAATGCTGGCAGTGTTAGCAGATGGTATAAAATTGCCACCGTATGTGATCTTGAAGCGGAAAACAATGCTGAAGGACCAGCTGCCTACTGGAATAATTGTTAGGTGTCAAAACCAAGGATGGATGTCTACAGACTTAATGAAGGATTGGCTGAACATCATTTGGAACAGGAGACCAGGTGTGCTGGTGCACAAAAGGAGAATGCTTGTCCTAGGTACATTCAGAGGGTATCTAGCACCAGGAATGAAGACTATCATTGGAGGAAAGAATGCATCCCTTGCAGTTGTACCAGCAGGAATGTCACAGCTGTAGGTGCCTGATGTAGCAGACAGCAAGACCTTTAAAGAATGCGTGTAGCCTTTATGGCTCTTGGCACAGGATCCTGCTGTAACTCCTACAGGGAGGATGAAGTCCTAGGGCAGCACAGCTTTGTCATTGGATCAAGACAACATGAGATCAGATAAATCCAGATGTTGTCACTAAATGCTTTAGGAAAGACTGAATTTCAAATTCCATGAAAGGAGCCAATGATGATTTGAGTTCAAAAAGGAAGATGAGGGTGATGAAGACACTAAACGTGCAAAAGAATTTGAAGATGGTGAAGAGAGCGATAGTGATGGAAATTATTGTGCCAGATGGAAAATTTAAACTGCAACAGTAATAAACCATTCAAGATGAAAATAGACTAAATTCAGGCAAATAATGAAATTTCTATCCTTGTTGTGTGTTGGTTACAGATATGTAATAAACTTCTTTGTTTATAACCTTTATATTTAGGAATGTTATTTTTAATTCAACATCATTGTCCCTGGGTAGCATGACATATTGTCTATAACTTAAAAATGCTAGGGAAAACTTTTAATAGAAAATATTCTGAGAAAGCACTATTACATGAAGAAATCTGAGGAACTAACAAAAGCAATTTGTCTCCAAACTATTTACTGATCTGTCATGTAAATAGAACATTTGTCAAATTATTTTAAAAAAAGCCAACAACAAACAAACCACTTTTCAACTAGTACTGTTACTGAACTGAATAATAAATTCCCCAAGTTTGGGGAAGACAAGGAGGAGGATTTGTTGTGAATAAGGGTTCAAAGTCTTGCCCATTATTTTTATTTCAGTGTTGACATTCATCAAAACTCAAGGAAATATCCCAAGTATTGCTTTGGCAACCTGTAAAGTGTGACACAAAAGGCCAGCCTGGTTCTCCTCACTAAAACCAAAACCAATAGAACTGCCGTTGCACACCTTCATCTCTGAAAATCTGAAGATCTGGAGAGTTCACAGATCAAGCTACTTCAGAGACAGCTGAAGAAGGAAGCTACCTCCAAGACTTTGATCCTTATTGAAACCTTGCCAGAAGAGATCCAGCTCTTGTGATTTCACTTTGTGCAACGAGGCTGCTGTCTACAAGCAGTAAATCTAGAAGGTTAGAGCTGAAAGCCATGAAATTCTGACCCTGGAAATCAAAGCTCAGCAGATGCCAAAGCTGTGCTGTACAACAGTTTAAAAAGTCAGTGTCCAACTTGAATCTCAACATGTATCTGTGCCAGGAATGGCCTTGTGAGGCAGCCTCCAGCAACGAAGGGCACCAACGCAGTTGCCTGTGCTGGAGAAAGTGAGAGGCAGAGACACCAGCAACAAGGTCAGGAAAAGGCAGGCGTGAGCCAACAAAGTCTTTCCACTGACTTCAGTGGGATTTGGATATATTTGCAAATACTTTCTAACTCAAAGGTCAGCAGTGGAAAATTTGGATGTTTAATATTAGTCTCTTTTTTATAACAAAATATTCTCGGCTTAAGAATTTCCAGGTGTACAGCATTTTTTGGGTTGTTGTGTGGAGGAGATCAATAGTCTTTTATTGTGAAATACACTTGCATTATAACTGGTTCCCCAGTACATTTATTTCTTCAGAAATATATTGCCTTATTTATCCATTCCTACCAGCTTTTCATTTGTTTTTCTAAACATTGGTACTGGATGTAGAGAAGCCAAGAAAATTCAAGGCAAGGTCCAAAGCTGACCATTTTTTTCTTTCTTTTTTAACGAAGACTGCAAACCAGCACTGATTATTTCAAAATGTATGTCTACAGTTTATAAGCACATCGACCTCCCTGCCATTCTGTGATGGAGCCTTAGAATGCACACAATGCCTGTCACTATTTTTCAGATATTTAATAAATCTGGCTCAATGATTTTCTGACAATTCTCTACCAAAATTATTCAGGCAGTCTGAGACCCTCTTAAAAAAAAAAAAAAAAAAGGAAAGAAGGAAGAAAGTCAAAACCACTGCTGTATGGATTCAATTTTGAGTCAATAAATTGTTGATTAATCTGGCTCATGGTGTGTATAAACTCAGGTTTAGCTCTATTGGTAATCATCTCCAGAGTGCCATACAGCTGCATGCTTTCATTTCACACCAAGGGAGCAAGGATTAAATCCCTAATGGAGGAGACATATAAACAGGTTTAGTCTCTGCAACAAGCACAGTCCCCATGGCAGCATATTTGTGTATACAGCATGTGAACGTGTGGAGAGGAAAGAGAGACTGGTTAAAAAAAAGAAAAAAAAAGAAGGTGAAGGGTGACAACAGAAAGGAGAGGGAGAAATCCAAGTGGAGCAGGCAGTAAGTTTAGCAGGGTGCATTGCTGTTTGTTAGTCACCTCCACCAGCCACACTCAGGTGGCGTAGCATAAAATATCTCTCCTGCTTTGAGTGACAACATATGTAGGGTGACAGTCTGAGACTCTGAGCTGTTGTGTGCAGGCTGCTGATAGCCCTAAACTCCTAACAGCTCCATGAGCTCATTAGTATGCTGCCCTGACCATTAGACCTTCTGTAAAATGTGGTTTTACCCAGACTCGTATTTTCCATCATATAATCTTCACAAAGCTGTCCCAAGATCTCTAATATAGCAGTGTTAAACAGAATGCATTTGCAAGGCTTTCTTTTTTCTCAGAGAATTTTAATCCCATTTATTGGTAACTAGCTTTTAAAATGACATTTTTCCTTGCTGCATTTAGCTTAGTCCAAGGGGAAAAAGAAAAAAAAAAAAAAAAAAAAAAAGATGCCAGATGTCACGGGGCCAATAAGCAGGTGGGCCGAAGCTTCTGTACCAATTCAAACTGGCACTGCATCAAACCTGGTGGGTATAACCTTTAATTCAGTGCTTCCCTGGCACCAGATCTAGTGCCATCTGCTTAGCTTTGCTAAGCTGTGCTTGTTTCTGTGCAGGGACGATGCCAACAATGCAAACTGTCTCCTACATGTGCAGGGAATCATCGGTGCAACTAGTTTTTCAAGACCCATATGGTGGCATCTGCAAATGTACACTGTCAGCATTGCTACTTGTACCACCCTTCGTGTTTAAGAATGGAAGGAGAGAGCCCTGCTTTGCAATTCACATCAAGCTGAAAGGATATTCTCTCCCTCTGCACTCCAGCTTTTAAGGGCAATCCTGGGACAAAGAGAACATGTAGCTTTAAAAGAGGAATCAGTATAGAAATCAGGCTTGGGAACTGGGGAAAATCAAGAAACAGTTGGCAAAAAAAATGTATGATTTTATAGAAACCCTCTTAAATCATTGCCTGAAAGCTTCCCCAGTGCAGTTAAAGCAAAAAAATCACTGTATCTTGACTCTTGGGGCTATTAAATGGGTTCAGTTCCAAGTCACCCCAAGACATGAACACTTCCACTTGTCAGGAATGGATGTCATCATGTCACCTTTTCTCCATGAGGTGGTACCATCAGAGGGACACAGTAGGCAGAGGCTGGCTCCAGCACAGCTACTTTGATGCTTATTCCAGGCATTAAGAAGAATGGCTACCTACACAGAGTGGGGAATGGAATGATAAGCCTATGCACAAAGATGAGCAAAGCAGAGCTCTTAAAACTCATTTCAAGCTCTCCAATTTAAGTTTCTCTTTCTTAAGAGAGCAGCAATGCTTCCTTCCAACTGCAAGGACAGTGGGGGGGTGTGTGGCCATGAACAGCTGGTGCCTTCTCCTGTCCTCTCCTGTCCTGTCCTGTTCTCTCCTCTTCCCTCCTGCTGCCACACACTGTCCTCGAGAGCACAGGCTTTGCCAGCACTTTGCAGGGCCAACAGGTGTGTGTGTGGTTAGAGGGGAAGGGCAGGGAGGCACCATCCTTGCTCACACCTCTGAGCACTGGCTTGGCATTTTCCACCCCATGATTTGGCCAGTCAGACAATGCCACTGGCTCTGACATGCTCCCACCTATCACTTATGTCAGTAAACAAGCTCCTGACACACTGCTCTGCCAGCCATCATCAAAACACCTCTGTGTGGTCAGGAAAAGTACGTGTTGACCACAAAGAGCAGCTCTCCTTACTGCAAAATGATTAGTGCTCTCACAGAAGGCCAGGAGAACTGGCACTCAGGGGTTTGAACAAAGCCCCTTCCTTCAGATTGCAGATGCTGTGGTGGAATGGCTAATTACAAACAGAAGACTTTTCTTCAGTGGAATAATTTTCCACATTTGATTTCATAGGACTTTTCTATCAATCTAACAGTCTTCCAAAAATCACATTTATATAGAGCATAATTCTACCTGACAGTGTGGCTTTAATCCTTCTTCCTTCTTCCCTTGCTCAATGTTCCTCTGATTCCAAACAGTTCTGTAACATTTTTAAATAAGGAAAAGGTTAATCCAGCAGTTAGGGAATTATGAAGCCTGCTAACATTGTCCTTTGAAACCTCAAGCAAGTCTCTATTCCTACAACAATTCCCCGCTCCTTTCCTTCAAGTGTCATTGCACTCCTACTGCATCATCAGTATTTCTCTCTCTGGGTCAAATTCTGCTTACAGGTCAAAGAGGAGGCAAAAATTATTCTTAATTTGCTTGAAGGTTATGAACCTTCAGTAATTCATAGCTTGGTTTCAAGATGTTTGGATTGAAAATTTAACAAACTATGCCAGTATTACTCTTTCTTTATTTTTAATTCTATCAGTCGAGTTGTCTTTCCTTTATTTAGTGCAAGATAACTGATCAGCACCAAACACAGCTGCAAGCCATGCCATTGGTAATGAATGAGGACTTTTTTGTTGCTGTTACGAACTTGCAGATAGCTTTAAACTGTGACCTTTAAATCACACTAGTCCAAAACTGCCATTTTTATTTTTACACTCCATATGTTCCTTTCCTTGACATTCTATCTCCTGAAAAAATTATAATTAAAGATTATAACTAATAGAAAATAAAACTTCCTTTATGGAAGCACCAGTCTCTCTTAGGCAGAAAGATACAAGTAGAAGAAAGATTAATTTATTACTTTGAGATATTGACAAAGAATTTATGCCACAGTAATCTGGCTCTGAGTGTAAGACTATAATTTCTTCCTCTAAAATAGTTCACTATGATTGGTGAAGACTGCATGAAGTTTCTGAAGGTCTCATCATGCATACTTCTACAAGCAGACAAGAAGAAATTGCATTTGTTGCAAGTTTGATTTGGATGTTGCTAGACCATTGCAGAAAACAGTTAATGGCCCAAATCCACTGCTTGCACTGTTAAGCAGCATTTTTGTTTTTACAGAGAAAGATTACTTGCAAATACTCCCTCTTGTGATCAAAGCTAGAAAACCAATGGAATCATTTCCCACTGCCTCAAATATTTTTGATTGACATTGTTCAGGTGTTACAAGTAGCCTGCCTGCAGGATTTTTAAGCCCTTCCATTATTTGATCTTGTAAAAGTGATGGTTGCCTTTCAGAGACATTAAAAAAAAGGCTCATTCATATCCTGATGAGGCAGTGTATATGCTGAGCTTCTTATTTCACTTAATTACTCATGTGAAGAGGTCATATTTGAATGGACATATTTGTTTCTCCTTTCCCAGTTGATAAGACAATATTTTAAAATTGCATTGGTTGGTGAGTCTTCAAGGAAATAAAGGAGTGTTTAAAACAAAACATTAAAGATCTTTTTTTCATCTTACTGTCTTCATTGAGTTAGAAAAACATGCTTTATTCTGACGTAAATACCTTCACCCTTGGATTTCACCCTTTGACATGGAGTAGCCACTGGACATTATGAAGTGCAAAATACCTGCCTTGGACTTTCCAGAAGAGTGATTAAACTGCATACAAAGATCTAAAAAACAAAACCAAAATACATAACCCATATTTGAAAGAGCTCTTAAGCTGCCTTTTCCTGTTTAGTCCAAAAGAAATGATGGTCTTAGAAAATTCATTTTAAGCCCATGAAATGACATCTGAGTTCTCACTCAGAAAGCTCAAGTTTGCAAAAATCCAATTGTATCTCTCAACTAATTTTTATTTTTCATAAAAACATTAATTAGGTCCTCATTGGTGCCTTGTGCAGATTTAAGTCTTAAGTTTAGTGTCCTCACATGTTACTGAGAGTTTGCCATTAGTGCATGCTCTTCGTTTACCTCACGGCTCACTAGAGGAGCACGTTGGTTTTGTTCTATCAGTGACCATGGAAGAGGAATGACACTTCACAAATTAAGTCTTGGGAATGGTTTGATGAAGAGAATTTTGTCTTGTCTTGTTTTGGGTTTTTTTGTTTTGCTTTGTTTTGATGATGAGAAAATGTTAGTTAAAGACAAAAATTTGCCAGGGAAGTTAGAAATTAAATACCCAGACTTTGATCCATTTATGCCATTTCACCAAGCTCTAGTTGCCCTTTCCAGCTACCCAAGGTAAATTAAAAGGAACTGTGATCACTCATGCTTTTCTACGTGGAGACCAAAGCTGTGAATGCATCTGGATTTGCTTGTCTTTCTAAAAAATACCACATGAAATGTACGCACACTATTGCACAGTCAGTGGAGAGCCTCTGTCCTGAGCCACAGCCATGTCTCTGGAGGATCCCTGCTCTACATCACTCTCCTTTCCTTGCACTCCGGTGAAGAGGTTTACCTGGTTCTGATTCCACTGGGTTTACTCCTGATAGATTTTCTGGATGATTTACAAATACTGCTGAAGTGCCTGAATCAACAAAAAGCTTTTGCACACTATTTTATTGCTGCATATTCTATGCCATCTACATTCCATATCTAAACCTGTAAAATAACACTCACACCTTGGCCACTTTCTTCCAGGGTCCTCAAGGTTCCGCAACAGAGTGCCACATGCTCCGGAGTAAGAAATGATCAACAGAATGTGCCCCCAGTATTTTTGTTCATCTCACTTGTTTGTGTCAAAACATTCATATCAAATTATTTATTTCCTGTCTGTAAGCAACAAGTTAACCTTGGTTTGTCTTAACTTCTAAATGAAAAATCCACAAATAAACCAAGTAGAATAGAGTGGACAAGGCACAGCCCCATGGCCCAAATTTTGCTAGAGCACCAGACTTGCATTTCACAGGAAACCATGGTCAGGGTAAAACCCTTCAGTGCTTTTCACACTCCACTGAATACTGTTCTAGTGCATTTTCTTCTGGGCAGCTAAAAAGCCCACACAAGAAACAGTCTCTGGGGTTTGGAAGTTCAGAGGACAGCAAGGCTGGCTCCCTGCAAGCAGGGCTGACCTTTCTAAAGCATTTATTCTGGCATTCCAGGGGCTGAATAATCTGAGAGACAGACATAGAGCACATATAAATAAGTGAATCACAGAGAGGAATATGAAAATTCCCATGCAATATGCCTTTTGCAATATGTTAACCCTTTCTGCAGAGAATTTATGGACAAAGATGTTGTGTTGATAGCTCCAGTCATCTGTGCTAACTCTGCCATAACTTCATCCATGTGGAGTGAACTATGTCTTCAGCAATGTCTGGAATGTTCCCACATCTGCTTAATTTGTTTCAGAAATGCCAGCAGTATCACAAAAATGTTCATCTACATAGGCTTGTACAGGGTCTCAAGCTCTAATAAATACTACTACTTATGAATCAGTGACATTATTTTTGTATATTTAAACCGATTAAACAAAATGAACAACAACAGAGACAAGAAAAGTATAATCCCCACTGCCGTTACATTCTCATTTAAACAGATGTTTCCTTCCTTGTTTTATAGACTGGAAGAAGTAAATTAGTTTCAGAGTTTGACAACACATTTTTTACAGCAGCTTACAAACTATTTAAAATCACTAAGCAGGGGTATTAGCATTGCATTTTCTCCAAGGCTACTATGGTGGTGAAATGGGTTTAAAGGCACTTCCTGAAGCCTATGAATGATTCAAACCCACTTAATATGTAAAATCATATATACATGCCCTCTCTCAGATATTACATGCTATGCCTATCTGTGAAGGAATACCCACCAGCATCTAAAGTATAGTCTTTATTTTTATTGAGGAGAATTCCAGCTCTGAATGGGATCACTTGCCAACCACTGTAGAAACATATAATCTCTGTTCAAAAAGAATTTATAGTAGGATTGTAAATCAAAAGGCAAAAGGAAGATAGAGTCAATGAACAAGAGTATGAGAAATCTAGGAGAGGCTGTAGCATCCTAGAACACTGAGATGCCTAACCACTCTCAAGATTTGGACAGCCAGGTATATATTGATCTTGTCAGAATGTGTGATTATCCTGTTATGTTATTCCTGGTTGGCAAATCCAGTCCCTACTTGTTCAGTTGATAATTATGCTCCATCCTGACATGCTCTCTGTCCCCACCCAAAAAGAATAATTGTTATCAAATTATCCTGGGAACAAAATATTAGTTGAGAAAAGTATGTATTAGCTGCAGTATGTAAGGAATGTCTGTCACAAAAAAGGGGGGGGAAAAAAAAAAAAAAAAGGAATTTTTGAGGTGGAGTTGCACTACCAAACTGTTATAGACAAACATTGAAAAGCATAGGCTGAACATATTTTTATAGAAGATTGCCCTGGTTCTCGCCAGGACAGGGTTAATTTAGAGGGGCACGGCCAGGGCCTGGAGGTTATTCTATACCACCTAAATTTCTGCGGATGGGGAAGGGCTCCCTTCTGTGTAGGGGTGGGGTGGTGATGGCTCCCTATGGGACAGTGGTGTGCTTTTGCATGTGAATACTTCACATATCTTAAACACCTTTGTTATTAAATATCCTTGCTGTTACTGTTGTTCCTGTTAGTTTTCTTATGTAATTGCTGGGTCCAGTAAATTGTTGTTGTATCAACCTGTACTTTTTGTCTTTTGTGCCTCCAATTTTCCTCTCCAGCCTGATGCAGGGGAAGGGGAGAAGTGAGGAAGGGGGGAGTGAAAAACTGGAGAGTGGTTTAGGGCAGTTTCAGTGGGAACACTAAATTGGAGAACACCATTCCTAAAGCACAACAAAGGATAGATTCCCATACTGTCAAATGCACATATTTCAAAGAAGAATACACAAAACCTTGTATTTAATTCTTGGCCTCACATGCAGCACATGTTGTGTTAGCTCCTGCAGGAAACATTAAAGGTGGAGGCACATGAGTAAATATCCAAAGGTCAGGTCAATCAGCAGAAGGAGTTTGCACAGAGGCAAACTACCAGATTCAGGTATGCATGAGCAGGGAAATATTTGGGCTGAGAAAACACTGAAATATAGTTATTTTGGAGATGGCTGAAGTATTTGTGGCAAATTAACACTTTATTTTCCTGAAAGCTGTCTCATGACCTTTGGTGAAGGAAGTGAAAGGAAACTCTATCCTGCTACAACTTCAAACCTCTGCTGCATGGCAGTAACATTTGCGTGGTGTCAAGGATTACCTGGTCTAACAGCCTCCACACCCCTAAGATGCCAATATGCTCTTAGTTCAAAAAATGAAATGAAAGACTAATAACATTCAGTCTGCACCCATCCTGAGACATGGCAGTGAGGTAATCCATGGAGGTGAGACGGAGAGCTTCACATTATGGAAGTGGAATCAACAATTATTTGTTTTCTTAAATCAGAAGTTTGCTACAATGAACAAGCAGTGCTTCTCTTAATGGCTTCTGTCTTTCCCAACTTTGCAACTTCAGCATAGTCTCAAAGAAAACACAGACAAGAAAAGAAATCTGTAGTGCATGTAACAGCTTGTTCAATGCAAAGGAGAGAGACACTGTGGAATCAAAAGAGGATAACAATGTCTCAGAGAAGTCTCCAGATGATGAGAAAACTCAAGCAGATTAAACCTGTTGGCAAACACATTCTCTATTATTCATTTCTGCAACTGAACTGCTTGACCCATTAGAGGAATGGCATTCAAATATAGCCTTCTGGCCTAGCTACCTACCTGGAGGTTTGCATTAATCCTCCAACAATATGGCTATGAGGAAGATGCAGGAGACAAAATATCTGCTCTTCACAACAGAAGATTCACATCAGAGACAGTACAGCCATATGACTGAGCAGACGGGAAGTTTGGGACACAAGATACATGAGCAAAACTTCAAAAACATTTAAGACAATCTGAAGTCTGTGGAGCAGAAATTCAGGAGAGATGCAGGAGAAGAATACCATTTTAAGAGGGAGGATTGAAGGAAGGCATGTTTGAAGTTACAGCAAGAATACAAGGACAGGAAAGTACTGGCACAGCTAATGCAAACTGTTACATTGATATATATGTCTTGATCTAGAATAACTCTGCATTTGAACTTTTTATACATTTAAAAGAAAGGCAAAGAATAAACAGCATTGCATTTGTTTGAATGAAAATGTAATACTTAAGAAATGAGAACTGAAATCTGACTAAGAAAACCAATGGTCCCACAGAACAATAAATGTAGATAACATACCTGTAATTTAAATTGCAATGCCTGAAGTGACTCTAACTGTCTGTCATGGGGTCTATGAAACCTACATTGCAGCTAGGTGCTCTATATGTACCTGTCCCACAGCTCTGCAGATTTCTATGCTAAGAGAAGCAGCAGTGAAAGTAAGAGAAAGTTGAAGTACACTGTGGGTTTAGTTCCAAGAAAGGACCAAACAATCACCTGTAAATTATTTGGAAAATAAACAAACAAACAAAAGTCAAAATTAAAAAAAAAAAAAAAAAACAAAAAAAAACCCAAAAAAACAAAACCAAATCCCCACAACAATGATAATGACAAAACAGGAAAAGAAATTGAAAAGCAGTTAAGTGGTGCACTCTGAAATGTCTCCTCTGAATTATGATAAGTATGTATTAGCTGCAGTATGTTTATCTATGTCCACAGGAGAGGATTAGCTGCAAACATTCTTCTGAGATAAACCAGAACTATTTGGTGCTGGCACTGTTAAATTTTTGTGATATGCAGGTGTTTGAAGTATGTGTGCAGCTTCCTCATTGGTTTTGTTCCAGGTATTTCCACTGAGAGCATTTTTACACACTAGATGTGACAAGGTACATAGAACAATGGCAAACACTCTGTGCATCTAGCAAAAATAGCTTTATTCACATTGAAGCTTAAAATAGTTTTGTGTGTTAAAGGCAATGAATGTAAATACTCCCTTTGTCAGGAAAACTTGGGGTCAGTGAATTTCACCCACTTCCATTTGGCAGGCATCCCCAGAGGCTGTGCAGTGCAGTGCTCCTTCCAAATGGACGACAGCACAGCTGACCCATTTCTGACAGGAGAGAGGGCATGGTGTGAGCAGGGGTTTAGGAGCCCTTGGGCAGAAGGGTGGGTGAAAACAGTCCTCCACAGTGCCTGGTATCTTTGCAATGCACCTGTGCTGCACCAGAGCCCTTCTCCCAGCCCACTGCAATTTCTGTCCTGCTCTAAATGGCTTCATACAAAGTCAAGATCTGCAGTTTGTCACGTCCCACCTCCTCCTGTTCCCAAAGCCCTTCAGCTCAGCTAGGCTTCACGGGTCCAATTTCCTAACCCTCTTGAGGTGACAGGCCTGGAAGATTTCTCCAGTGACTTTGAAGGTCACCTGCTTTCTCTCTGTTTGCTGTCTTTTCTGATGTCCTCTGCATCCTTGTTGCCCTGAATGTAGTAGCCATCATTTAGCAGTAATTTAGGTATTTATTTCAGAAGTGGTGCTCTATGTGACATACAAAATCTAGGCACAATTCTGATGACTCACTCCAATAGTCATGATGCCAATCTGGACACCCGAAGAAGAGGTCAATTAGACAAACCCCCTGAAATTTTACAGCTGCACATTTTTAACTTCTCCAGTTTTCACTGAAAAACAATGTGTTTAAGTTAGAGGATTTTTCCAAATAAATAATTTCCCACATCAGCAAATCTAATCCCTACTATGACTTACAAGTATTTCATTCTGCCAAAGGACTACCTGTTAATTATTCTTCTCCTGCCATTCCTGCTGTTCCACAACTGCTTGGCCTACACTACATGTACTTAAGATGTTGAGGCAGCTCTCTACCTTTAGACTGATTCATGTGTAAGGCCACTCTAGACTTTTACACTGCATGTTTTGATCTTTTTTCTTCTGCCTGCTGAAAGCCACATTCTCAACCCCTATGCAATGTGACCTTTTGTTTACATGTAGTTTCCAGTGTGTTGGATGGTTTATTTTTTTAAAATCTTCACGTGTCAGTGTTCCAGTTTCTGAAACACATTATTTTGTTCTATGGTGCAATGAGACCTTGAAGTCTCCAACTATTTATCTACATGTACCCTTCTCCACTACACCTGTCTTTCATCACAGGTGATTCCCACAGGAATTTTGAATTATCTATGAGGTCACATTGGTATTTCATTACCAGCAACCATAAAACATGTTTCACTCTTGTTTTCTTAAAATCTCACATTTAACTTCTCATCGAGTCGTACAACTTTCAGATGAAGCCATCAAAGATTTTTTTAGCACTAACCTTGAGTTTAAAGAAGTGTATTTCCAAACATTAAAGATTATAAGTTTCTGATAGGTTCCAATGCACTGTGGATCTACTCCTGTGTCTCTTGAGTTAATGGGATTTTTACTTCTGGTCACGGCTGGGACTCCATCTGGCTTTCATTAACTGTAATGCTAGAAGCATTAAAAATTCAGAACAATAATTTCCATTAAGTAATACACCTAAAGTGGACAAAGGTTTACCTACACTAATTACAGTTCAAGAATATATATATGTACATAATGACTGGAAGATAAAGTCTTACCACACTTAATCTTCTCATAATTAAAGGAACAGATTTATTAGTGCTACTAGAAGTTGAAAATACCTATGTTTTAATGGAACTTATGGACTTATATCTTCCTAACTTTTATTCTGAGTTCTGTAAACAACAACAAAATATAATTTCAAATGGCTCACATAACAATACAGCATTAAAATATTCTGCTATGCATCTTAAAATGACAGAACAGAACAAAATTACAAGAAAAAAAAAAAAGAAAAAACCCTAAAATATCAGCCTAGAAATCTTTGTGGTCTTAATTCTGCAAACTATTTCAGCATGTCCTTTAGCCCTTCCACACTAAGCACAGCACACAACTAATTATTGCCAAGAATGTTAGTAAAAGAACTGGATATCAGGGTTGAGATCCACCATACCAGAACATCAAAAAAAGATCAGCAGATATGTACTCTGGTCAAGACTTTGGAACTACCAGCCTGAACCATTCTCTCATCTTCTTCCTCTGTAGGTCTGTAGAGCCTCTTACCTACTTGTCAGGTCTCACCAACAGCTGAGACTGAGAATGACATTGTATAAAGTGATTTTTACATCTCTAAACAATTAAAAAACCTACAACTTTTAAAAATAAATCTTTTGACATGTTTTTGAATTCCTATATTTTTACATGAGGATTCAAGTTCCATGAAATTTCAATACTTTATTCTGAAATAATCTGACAACTTTTCATTCCCAGTTCTACCTTCATGTATGGTCTGGTCTGCTTATAACTAATGCCTTTAATCAGTTTTGTCATATTTTCAAATATACTTTCCACTTCCTTTTTTTTTTTTATTCCCCTGCTGGACAGTAACGTGTTCCTTCCCAGTTCTTTTTCCTGTGAAGCAAACACACCAAGATCTTCTAATCTCATAAAAGCAACCCATCATTCCAATCAACAACCATTATTCCAGTTTGAATTTAGCAGTCTTAATATGGGTGACCAGAAACTGCAAAAACTTCTCTGTATGCTCATAATATGTCATTAGGGTGAGACGTGAGGCCCAGCTGATTTATCTAAGGGCAGAGCCTGACACTTTCTTGGAAGCATCTCTTGGATTTTTCAGACATATCCTGAAACCAATAAGGGTATCTTGCTCCCTCTCCTCTGCCATTTCCTGCCATTGAGCTTATCAGAAAATTCCTTCTAGTTGCCCCTCTAAGTGACTGCCCTTGCACATTTTGCTATTGAATTACAGCTCTTTTCTGCTATTCCAGTCCTCTAGGTAACACAGATCTTCCTGCATTATGCTTCGATCTTCTCCATATTGACAAAACCTCCAATTTTGTCTCATTACCACACTGCCACTTTTTATGCCTTTGTCATTACTAAAGCTATTAAGGAAAGGTATGAGGAGAGGAAATAGTTACCAGAGGGAAAACCTGAACACATAATTTACTGTGCAGCAGCTGCCCACATGCATCCAACTACCTGTAGTGAAACAGAGTAGCTGTCTCCTATTTATCACAGCATACAGAGCAGCAAGTGTCTTGAGAGAAATAGGTACTGTGCTTAAGCTACAAACTCACACTCTTGCCTATGATGGTCATGACAATTGATTAGGTATCCTTAATCAGTCCCTAATGATCCCTCAAGAATCCATAGTACTTCCTTCCAGCCTGATGATCCCCTTCAAGCTAGAGCTGATGCACGATTTTGTTGTCCTCATTCAGCTCTTTAGCTTTTTTTTCTAAATTTTCTTCTAATGCCCATTCTCCCTATTGAAATTAGCAGTGGAGCACCATGTGAGATACCCTGCTAAAGTCCAAGCAGATTTGACCTACCCTACTTCTTAGATAAGTCAGTCAGAACCTGTAATTGCCCAGATCACAATTTTTCGTTTCTTAATATGGGTTTATACTTCCTGCACTCCATCCATGCTCTCCATATTTTAATTTATAAAAATAACAGCTATCAAACTCTTACTGTTTCATGTGTCATTAAAAATTAAGTTCATGTTTACTCCTGGTGCATGATGAAATTAAACTTTCCAGATTCTGATTTTACTTCAGCTGTAGACATTACAGATTCTCTTCTTTTCCCCTTTGGTATCATGGTTATTGTTGAATCCTGAGTCTTGAAATATTTGTTATTACTGAACAATAATTCAATAATTAGCTGTTATTGAATAATTATTCATCTTTGTTCTTGGAAAAACTAGGAAAAACCAAAACATTTTGGGTCTGATCCATAGCTAAATCTTAACCATATCCCCTACAAAGAAGATGGCTTTCTTTTTTGTTCTTTTGTTAGCTTTACTACCAATAGCTTTCTGCTATTTCATAGTATCATAGAATACTATCATCTGGTCCAAATTTTCTTGGCAAACAAATGGTCTAGACAACATGCCCAGCATCCCGTCCAGCTGAATATCAAAAGTGTCCAGTGTTGGGGAACCCACCATTTCCTTTGGGAGATTATTCCAGTGGCTGATTGTTCTCATTGTGAAATATTTTCCCTTTTGTGTCCATCTAGAATCTCTGCACAATTAGAATCACTCACAATTAGACTCATAGAATGGTTTGGGTTGGAAGGGACCTGAAAGATCATCCAGTTCCAAGCCCCCCTTGGCAGGGACACCTTTCACTACACCAGGTTGCTCAGAGCCCCATCCAATCTGGCCTTGAACACTTCCAGAGACAGGGCATCCACAGCTTCTCTGGGCAATCTCTTCCAGTGTCTCACCACCCTCACAGTAAATAATTTCTTCCTAATATCTAAGTTAAATATCTAATTTACTCTCTTTCATTCCCCCTTGTCCTCTCACAACATGCCCTTGAAAAAAGTCCTTTTACAGATTTCTTAGAGACCCCTTCAAGTACTGGAAGGCTGCAATAAGGTCTTCCCAGAGTCTTCTCTCCTCAAGGTTGAACAGACCCAGTTCTCTCACCCTGTCTTGTTTTAAGCCTTTTTTACTTTCAATGTACTTTCAAAAATACCTGATGCATTTTCTACATTTTCTCCTTCATATTTTTAGAGAGATTTTGCAGTTTTGACTTTAACATATCCCAGGGCTCATCCATATTTAAGACACTGAATATTTAAATCCAGCATACTCTGCTAATTGGGTTCTTAATGCCTTAAAGAATAAATAAACCTTACTTAAGTACCTATTTTTATTTAGATTTCATTCATTTTTTAAAAAAATCACTGTTGATCAGAATAGAATGTTATTGTCTGAGACCATAATTTTTGTAACACTCTCACTACTCACACCAATTCATAAATTCTTGTTGGCCCAGCGATTTTGTGTCAACAGGGCAGCCACCATGTCCAGAAAGAACTGCACCAGGCAAACCTCTCCTGTTAGGCTGGCTCCTTCAGCTGTGGCTGAAGTCCCTTTTAACAGCACAGCCCTACAGCTCCTGGCAACACTCATTCTATTCAAGAAGCTGTTTGTCCATTCTGAATCTAAATGTGCTGATTACCACTATTACTGCCATGTGGAAAATAAGGTGTTTATTAGCCTTCTCAAAAACAAATTTATTCCAAATGTGTTATTGTGTGTGCTGTATGCTTTTTGAACAGTTTATTACACTGTTAGCATTTAAAGTCTTGGACTAACTTTTTTTTTTTCCATTTGCTTTGAGCAATTTTCCATCCACTCCTGTGGATTGCCACATTCCAAGCTCAGGTTCCCTTTGACCAGGGTTCACATAAAAAATTTCAGGTTTCAGGTTTTCAGGTAAGTAAGAAGTGTGCCCTGACAGCCGAAGTGCCAGCCTGGGGTGCATCCAGCACAGCATCATCACCCGGGCAAGGGAGGGGATTGTCCTGCTCTGCTCTGCACTGGGGCAGCCTCACCTCCAGTGCTGGAGGCAGCTTTGGTGACCACAACATAAAAAAGACATTAAACTATTAGAGAGTGTCCAAAGGAAGGCAATGAAGATGGTGAAGGGCCTTGAGGGGAAGCCGTGTGGGGAGTGGCTGAGGTGACTTGGCTTCTTCAGCTTGGCAAAGAAGAGAGTGAGAGGAGACCTCCTTGCAGTCCTCAGCATCCTCACAGGGGGAAGTGTGGGGACAGGTACTGATCCCTTCATTTTCATGACCAGTGACAGGACCTGAGGAAATGGCCTGAATTTGTGTCAGGGAGGCTGAGGTTGGATATCAGGAAAAAGTTCTTCACCCAGAGGGTGGCTGGGGACTGGAACAGGCTCCGTGGGGAAGTGGTCACAGCGCCAAGCCTGACAGAGTTCCAAGTGTTTGGAGAAGGCCTTCAGGCACTTGGTGTGATTCCTGGGGTGTCCTGCACAGAGACAAGAAGTTGTACTTGATAATCCTTGTGGGTCCCTTTCAACTCAGGATATTCTGTGATTCTAGGTTTCCCTTATCTCTGGATTGTCTGCTTTCACAATCTGTATCAGGAAAATATATTTCTCAATTTATGGTCAAATACTTACTTCTCATAAAAGGCACAGATTTTTTCTAGTCAAACAGACAATACACTGTATCTCTCCAGCTACTTAATCTGCTTAAAGGCTCCTTTTCTTCTTAGTGTCCATTCTTTTACAACCTGCTATTTCTTTACTATGAGTTCAAGAAACCTATGTGCACATGAGAAAAGCTTTTATTTTTGAACCGTAGAAATGGCAGGAAGCTGTTGGGATTTTCTTTCCTAGCTGGGGCTGATCCACCAGCAAAATGGTTTTCTCATGTAACCATTCATCAAAGTTTTGCTGAATGACTTTTGGTTTTGAATAAATGACTGTAACCCAATGTATTGTAAAACATCTCCACTTTTGATACTCAGTTGCATAGTCTGAAAAACAAATTCCTATGATCAGAAGCTCTTTCTCCAAAGCCAGAATTTTTTTTTTCCTCAGATGAATTAGTTGTCATTAGTATTGCCAGCAAACTAAATACATTAAAACAGCAGCTGAACATAAACAAGAAACAAAGTTTTAGTTACAAAATTAAAAATACTGAAAATATTTACAAAATAATTTTCTCAGATCTGATTTTTTCTATTTCTCTCATTTTGATCCAGCCAACATCCAGAAAACACTGATACTCAGAAACAGTAATGAGAAAAAAAAAACATCAGTAGCTAAAAATCCCAAGCACCTAGTCTTCAGGAGGAATAGTATTTTGAAGAAAAAGGCTGGAGTTATAAACTATATTCTGTTTATTTTCTCTAAATGAATTGGACACATTTATAATAAAATAATGCAATTTTTTTTATCTGTTAAATTAATTTAGGTAAATTAATTATAAAACAATTATCTGAGGTTTTTCTGTCATGCAGGAAGTGTCATTTATATGCCAGTTGTATGCAAAGAGAGAAAAGGTTGCCCTCTTAATTTATTTTAATGCATGCAACAGTGGAACACGATTTAATTGAAACAAAAGACAAGAAGATGAAAAGAATTTTTTTTCTTTTTTTTTTTTTCTCAGAAAAATCCAAAGCATTTGCATTCAAGGCCTTGAAGCATTTCCACATTATAAATTATATATTTATATGTAAATGGACTTCTGGCTTCTGTTCAGAATATTTGGCAAATTGAATGTTAGATTCTGCTGTCTTTATCTCCATTGAGTTGTGAACTATTCCCTGAATATTCCTATAGATTTCTAAAGCTTTGCATAACTTAAGCTACCATATGTAAGCTACATGTGAAGGATTTTATGACAAAATGCATGCATCTGTGAGCTTTCTACTCCCTGTTTGAAAAATAGGGTCTCATACCTGCAAAGCTGAAGCAGTTGAACTTTGGGATCAAAACAAAAGGTTTGTTTGTCTTCTTTTAATCTTAAAAAATTTTCTCCATTGGCATCTCCTCCCTTCCATGTTGGCACGAATTTATGATAGCTTAAAATAAATGTTTTTGAGGAAGAAATGGGAAAGGAGAATAAAAGAAAAATCCTGGTGTACCTACAACAGTCCAGGGATTGACAAGGAAACCATCAAGCAAAATCATGATCTCTCAAAAAGGGGACAGGAGGGAAGGAAATTAATCCAGACTCATTAATTCAACAAGGTCTTTGTTTTGCTCAGAAATCCCAGACTGAATACAAGAATTTTTTTCTGAAGAAACCACTTCATATCTTCACAACTTGAAGGTCAATTAATTGTTTCCTGGAAAAATTATTTTGTCAGTGCAGTTCCTGAGCAGTTCCTAATTATGAGCTTTATTTCACAATCTTCCATAATGATCGTACTACTGGAAAGAAAACAGGTCTAAATTACTCAACTCTTGACTCCACAAATTGACTTATCAAGTTAAAGGTGACTCATTAATAAGAGCTATAACTTCAATACCAAGGAAGTGTAGGAAGACATATAGCACAATATACTTTACCATACTTCTTAAAAAAGGGAAAGTAATATATTACTGAATCTTTTATTGTTAGTGGAAAAGAAGTCATAGAAAATGGCAATAATGTGGCAATATGAACAATAATAAACCTTGGAAGAACTTACCTTTCCCAACTATTTCTTACCACAAGTAATTAATATAATATTTGTTTTATTGATAATTGATGCATATTTTCCTTATAATAACTCTCATGAAATTTTGTAGTTGTTTGAAAAAGAAACCAAGAGAAAGAGAAAAAGAAGGATTTTCCTTTGTTTAGAAAACTTTGGATCTCCATCTAGAGATCTCGAGTTTCAAAGGAAAAGCATTCCAGGTGAATGTTTGAACATAAACCCTCTATCCCAAGGCCTTTTTAAAGAAAACAATTCAGTGATTTTCTCTTTGGAAAACATTTTAAGTACTACAGTCAGAGACCTCGTGCTGCCATTCATTTGTCTGGGCTGGATTCTCTATCACTACATTTGTCTCCACCACGCTATTGATAAAAAAGCAAGAATATATTGTAGGATAGCATAGAAATATCCAAGTAAGTTTAACACTGGAATTAATTAAGCTTTATAGCATGTGCAGGATAGGGTCCCACAGTCTTTCTGGAGCCTGGGCCACCTCAGTTCCTGCTATCTCTACAGTGGTGAGAGTCCATCTGAGCAGCAAGTCCGTGAGAGCAAGAAGAGAGACAGAGGTACCAAGACATCATCTCCACCTAACAAGCCCTGATGTATGCCTGTCATGGTTTGACCCGGAAGTAAGGTTTTGGGAAGTTATGGTCAAACCAACAAAAGTTGAAATTTTCCACTCCAAAGAAAGGAGAACTCCAGCAAAATTGTTATTTCACAATTTGTTGATATCGATACAGAAATTTGACACTAAATGATAGAGTTGATACTGCAACAATGACACAAGAAACAGGAAAAATGTTAGTCTGCTGTCACATAAAACTATTAAAAACAATATTTCACAAATACAAATCTGATAGTCTGTTGGTTTCCATATGTAGATTTCAGAACGCTACTTTATAAAAAGCTTTGTTCCAAAAAGCTACAAAACAAGCATTCTTGGTTGGAGTCCCACAATATAATTTTACAGCAGAATTTAAGACAGTAGCTCTACTTGTCAAAAGTTCCAAGGGAAAGGTAGAAGCTCCTGCTGATGACTCAAGATGAAAAATACATTCTGACTTTAAACTAACACTTTCTATTTTGGAACATGTATTTGCATACAAAATGGGGTTTGTCTCATTTGAGCAAAAAGCCTTTGCCTTGCACTAGAGAACAGGGGGTGGGCTGTGTCATGAAGCTCAGACACAGTAAATCTAGAGTCATATTTTCATACTGGGCTACCCACGAGCTCAGAGACACAGCTGATCTCCTTCAATCTGGAGTCCCTCCTGGAGTGTTAGTAAATAACTAACTGTTCCACTCAGGCAGGTGCTGTTACAAGGCAGATTATAATTACATCTACGCTGTGGTTGCAAAAAGAAAAACACAGTGCCTTGAAACCTTAAAATTAGAATGACTTCAGGATCAACCAGCTCTCTTTAAAATGTGGACTACAGCAAAACTAGAAAGCCCAATAAAATAAAGTATCACCGCCACCTTGTATAATTAAAGCGAGTCATGCAAAAGATTTACTGGTTAACTGGTATAATTCCCCCCGGATGGGAATACATCTGATCTGTAGCCAGCACTGCTACAAACACTATTCCTCTCTCTGGAGTCCAAAATAAATATCTGTTGCATTTTGGGGGCCTACAATCTCCTGCAGGGCAGAAGGTCATTGCCCCCTTCAGTGTGACACTAAACAGAAAAGGGGAAATACTGTTGATGAGAGTTTTGCTATTGACTTCATCTAAGCCAGGACTTCATTCCAAGTGTTTCACCCACTCTTAAATTTTAGCAACGCTTATCTTATCTCTCCTAAGAAATTTAAATGGCAAAACAACATCTGACATGCATGTAAATCTAGAAGCTTGGAATCTGGGGTGAAGGAAGACAAGTTCTCAAAAATTGGTTCCACATTCACTGAGATATGCTCAGCCTGCTACGGGAATCTCCAAGACGTTAGTGCTTGATCCTACCTTTCCCCAATGTCAAGGGCAACATCTCTTCAAATTTCCAAAGGCGAATGTGGTAACATGCATGCAAAAATGAGTGAACTCTGCCTTTTTCTGGTATCTCTTATAAGTCACCTTTGTTTGCATAAAGCCCAAGGCAAAGTCTATTGAAATCAGTATAAGCCTTTTTCTTTTGGATCAAGGCCATTATCTGTGTTTCTCCTGCTTCTTTCTCTTTTGGCTGAAATGTCACATCTCACTTAAGCATAGAAGGGTGGCCAACAGAAGAGATGGAGCCAGCTACAGGAGTGTCATGAGAATACATGAATGAGACATGTATATTCATAGAAAGATTCATTTTAAAACAGAGTAGCAGAGCGAAGACACATCAGTTGCTCTTGCACACTGATAATTTACACATTTTACACATTAGTACTTTGCTGTTCTACAGCAAAAATGTAGTTACTATAGCAACTGGTTTGTCATATGACCAGGATTCTATTTTTAATATCACTCAAAGGTACATATTAACATGCATAATATACGGACTACTTATGGGGGCTGAAAACATATACATTAACACTTTAAGCCTTAAAAGAGACAATCCTTGCTAATTTCTTTTACTATCTGCATTTTTTATTAGGTTACCTATCTAAAGACTCACAAAGAGTGGCAGAATAAAACTGTCATTGCAGCTCCTAGTGAACTCATGCAGTTTTCTCCTTTGTGGTACAGGAGACCAGAGGTGTCTACGAGGTTCAGAGCTCCTGAGTTCCAGGGCACTGCCAAGGTCCAGATGGATGTTTCCAAGAGCTTTGGCTCCTGTGTATTTTTATCACCAGCTTATTGTCTTCTCTTTCTCCCTTTTTGTACCATGCCCCTGAGCAAGCTTATTTTTTTGGATGACTTATGTTGAATGAATCAAGAAGACATCTTAAAGCATCAGTTTCTTTTCTCAGTCTAACATATAAATTGTTTCTGTAAAGATGTCATCCATCTGCAACAGACACAAATAAACCATCTCCCAGTATCAGAGAGCTCCTGGAGTCCCTTTCATAGGACGGCTGATATGACACCTTTCTCATTGCTGTTAAACAGAATTTAGCAAATTGTAGATTTTCAGTCCAGTGGTCCAAATTAGTGTAGAAGGGGATGTTTAGGGAAAAAATAATTTTAGAAAAGGGGTTGGAGTGGGTCGTACAGTTTTTCTTCTTGTCTCATTTGACTTCAACACTGACAAATTTTTGGCGGTGTGAGTGTGGGGAGGACTCTTACTGAATTTGAAACTCCCATACTGGGACCAGAATACCCATACAATCATTTATTGCAGCAGCCAGGGAATATACTCGCAGCAGAGCTTCTCAGGTTGCGCCACTTTACAGTTTGTTTTGGAGGCCAATGCAAAGCACTCCTATTGCTCTATTGAGCCTTAAACTACTTAAAATTGTAACTGGTTAGGGAGGGGGAGGGATCCCAATTCAAATTATTTCAACCTTTTTACTCCCTGTGGAGACTTAACATGCTGTCAAGCCCCCTCTGACTTCAGCTGACAGCAAACTTAGATGGTTTCTACTCCAATATATAGTTTTAACCGTACAGATCCCTTAACACAGAACTCCATCTATACCATGCCCTATAGCCTTCAGCAAAGTTGTCCACATTGCAATTCTGAACTCTCAAAGGTAACCTTGAAGTATAACTCAGGTTCTTTCATGCTATGGGAAGCTTACAGGAATCAGTCTGCATGTCACTGGCTTATGGGTAGCAGAGAGAGGAGACAGATGCAGAGCTGCCAGAAGTCAGGAAGGAGGACTTGTGGTACTGCTCCTGCATGTCTGAGCCCAGAGAATCAGGTCAGTTCTCAACATCCTGCAGGAAAAAAGTGCATCTGTCTCTCAGCATGCTCATGTCATCCATGGAGCCTTCAGTTTGTGGTTGATGCTGCAGGTGACATTCACTGGCTGGGTCACTGTGTTGCCGGTTGTTTGGTGTGGCTAAACTTATTCTCACATTGACCCAAATTTGAGCACCAAAGGAAAGTGTCTATTTCCTGGTGTCATACTGCTGCAACAAGTGGCTTCTAGGGTGCCCACCAGTATTTTTCACATGAAAAGACACGTAAACAGCTATGGAAAGAATCCAAATGAAATCATCCCCTTGCCTGACTAAAAAAAAAAAAATGGTCCAAAAGCCAGCATCTCAAAAGGTTTGGGATCACAAGGAGTGTGCAGTTAAAGGTTTGTCATATTCAGTGGCTAAATGGTTTCGACAAGTGAAAAAGACCTAGCATTAGATGGCAGCTCTGATATCTTGGCATGAGGAATTTGTATGCAATTATTTGTGCAGGAGGAATCATGAAGAATGCCTTATATAAATCCCAGTAAATAAATCAAGTCCGCTATCACATGCAGCTCTGTTTCCATTACTTTGCTATTATCATGGTATACAAGAGAAAGCTTCATTATCTATTTACATCAACACTCTCACAGGCCAGAATGCTTTTTTGCTTTCTGTTGCCATTATGTTGTATTATGTGTGGCAATGCCATGGCAACCCAAGATAACACAAGTAGTGTAGGGCAACAGTGTAATATTTTCTGGCTTTTGTTTTGAATGAGACAGAACACAGCTACCCACTCAATGCAAGCTATACACAAATACCAAAGATTTAGCAAAATAAGTAGAAATTAGCAAACCAACAGTACTTATTGCAAGCCAGCATTTGTCTCCCTTGTGTTCTAAAGGTTTAAAATCAGTGAAGGGTACCACTACAGCATCTCAAAGGACTGAGCAACACATACAGCAGTGTTGTTCATAGGCTTGGTGTATATCACCACTGATACATGTTTGATCTAATTGAACATATGTATGAGACGTCTGGGCACCCATTTTGTATCCATCCCATCTGAACAGGGTCAGGTCTTGAATTAATAGGCTAAAGGCTGAGGATACCTTAGGATATGTTTACTTGGCAACCACCACAGCAGTGCTATTTGTAATAGAACTTGTTAAGAATAAATAATCAATATATGCAAGCAGAGTGAAATGACATTTTCGGTCTCCTGAGACAATGAGTTCAGAGTGCCTTCTCTGAAACATGCACTGATTACCATGCCATGACCTTGTGGGAATAATGTGTTTGGGCAATCAGGCACAGGAAAGTATAGAGAGTATGATCAGCCAAAGTACCAAACTTTCCTCCTGCTTGTTTAGCTTGTGCCCTGAAGTCTCTCTGATACCCGGGGATGATGTAATTTGCCAGTGCTCAGCTTTTCAATATATTGGGACATCCATCATAGATTGTCCATTGCTAGTGGTTTGGTTTTGTGTCTTCTATCTAAAAATTACACACAAACCACTTCACACAAGTGACCTCTTGCAGTAGGTCACTTTGCATTAATTTCACTGCTTTTTTCCCCCTTCATCATTAGAGGGTTTTTTCCCGTGCAGAACTACCTTAGTTACATTGGATGGTGAACAGATGATAACCATTTTGCAAACTCTGACCTATAGATGCTATGCACAGAAACTAGACATCTAAAAATATTTAAATATGCTTTTGTAAGCACCAATAAAAATGGTCTTACTGCTAATGAACAGTGCTAAAACTAATATACCGTTAGAGTTAGTATTAAGCATTGTTAAGGTTGATTTAGGTAGCTACTGAGCCAATGTTCAGATGTTTGGGTGGAAGCAAGAAGCACCTGTTTGGGCAAACAGGTAATGACTGAAACAGCTTCCTAACAAAAATATAGAAGTATGCAAACACCCTCAGGAACCTAACTTACATGGATGCCAGAGCTTTTCTGACCTCTGTGTGTAGGAATGGATGAGGATGAAAGAGAAAGAAATGTTCTTGGAGGCAGATGAGGCAGATTTGGTTAGTGCCAGAATTAGGATTACAGTGAGAAAAGCCCATCTGGAGCAAAGGGTACAGTCTTGGATAGGCTTAAAGACACAGATAAGAGAAGACAAAGTAAAGTCCCTAAACAATCTGGAGTAATTTGATCCTCCTGTGTCCATTGAACAGAATATTGATATTTTCTTGTAAGCAGAAGTAAATGTACACACCTGACTAATATGACTTTTTTCCTTAACAGGTGTGATCTGCAAAATGCTCAAACTATTGGATAGTTTCTTGGGTTAAGAATGGAAATACACTTTAAAAATATAGTTGAGTCACAAGATTATTTCACAACCATTTAAAAAGTGCTCATTTTCATAGTGCAGGTGAAGCCAGAGTTAATTAGCATTAGTCACTGGAGAGAGCAGTAACTCACCTAATTTTTTTTTCTTTTGCTAAATGGATTGCAATTACTCCCCCAGTAATACTGTGATAACAAAGTTTAATACATAGAAAACTTATTAAAAGCATCAACAATGCAACATGGGAGAGTAGTAACTAAAGAACAAACTGAGTTAAGCTTTTTTGTTCAAATCTGGAAAAAAAAATTTCTCCTAATAAAGACAGGTACTTTCAACATGGTTTTCATGGTTTTCTTTCAACCCCAAAAGACTGTAAAGATTAAAACCAAGAAATCTTAAATAAGCATTAAATATTTTCATAATTACATACATCTGTATTATTTTATACAGATGTTTACAATTGGGAAGGCAACATTAGAACAACCAAAGATCTTTTCTGTGTATAAGCACGCAGGGCCACATATTCAGGAAACGGAATAAAACCTATTTATTGTCCCTGTAGGTTTGAGGTTTGGGGAAATTTTTTTGCTGTTTTGCTTTTTAATTCTGGTATTTCATCTTAATGCAGATTGTTAGCAGAGGTTAAAAATATCCTAGTTCCATCCCATCAAGTGTTAATAATACCATAAAAAAATTGGATATCTAACATTGCTGATGAGATCCCAGTAGTCATGGGAATGGCTAAATCATTCCATAGAAGCAGAGTATTGGCACTGCAAGTACAAGGATGTACAAAATCCAGGGTTTTCATTATTGTCCCTAGAAAACAGTGAGTAATGCCACCATTGTCCTCCAGATCAAGTTAGAAGATGAAAATAGTTTTGCAGTTCACTCATCATTAAATTTTAATATGTCATGTGCTCTATTTACCTTGCTGCAGGTAAAAGTTGAAGTCTACAGAACACAAAATGCTTTAGATTTGTATCTATTTTGCATATATAGTATTTTTTTTCCAAAGGACTATGTTAGAGAGACATGCTGTAAAAATACAGAGATGCTGCCAGCAATTAGGCAGTTGGGTGACCTAGAAATCTTCTCTGTTACACTTGTGTTTGCTTGCCAGTTCTTCATGTTCTGTCCTGATTGTTTTGTTTTTGTTTACACAGCTCTCGTAGGCAGAATGAGTAAACCTTTTTTCCCTGCATTTGCCAGGTTTCACTGACACAGTATTGGCTTCTCCATTTAGAGGCTTTGGATGGGCATTTCAGAATATTTGGTTTGACCAGAAATCAATTTTCATGTCACCTAAAAGAAAATATCTTTTTAGAGCTAAAAGTATTTGGAACCATCAGTCAGGTAAAGCTGATCATGAAGTTTACATTGGTTTAGAAGAGAGATCTAGATGTAAACCTTAGTTAATCTGAGTCAGGATCAGTAAGGCACCTGCTAAAAGGAAATTCCCTGTGGGAAAAAAAAAACAAAACACCTTTCCCAAAAATATCCCAAATTTCCCATCTCCCTCCTTCCTTCTGCCACTATCTTTTCACTGTAGGTGTTATATCTGTTCTGCTGACATATTTATAATCTCCCCATTCAAGCCCTCCTTTGGGGATCTCAGGCTGAGCAAGGAAATAAGGCAATGGGAGCTTTCAAAGGAGATGCAATTTTATTTGCTGCCTGAAATATTTTGGCAGGCACTCATTAAGCATGCATGGAAAGAGCTTAGGCAACTACCTGAGATGTTTGTGATGTCTTCTGCTCAAACTGTTCAAGTATGTGATCCTCACTGAAGACAACAGTTCAAAATTCAATAATTTATCTTGTTTCTTGGAATAGCAAAGATTAAAATTGTACATTTTTGACATATGGAGCACTTTCTCACTTGCCATTGTCTGAAATGAAAACAAAAATGAAATAATTATGGGGTTTATTTCTAATTTTCAGAATAACTCTTTTCCTTTGGGTGGGATCTAATCACAGTGTGTTCAGAGTAAGGGGAGGAAGTTTCAGAAACTTAAAAATTCCAAACAAATATTTTAAAAATAAATTTGTCTCTTGATCAACAGATATTAAAGAAAAATATGAAAAGAAATAGGTCCTAAAAGTAGAGATACAAATATAGCAGAGGAAATAAAAATTTAAACAATTATAAAAAACAGAACTCATATAGCCAATTTCACTAGAAGATCCTCAAAAGATATTAAAGATTAAAAAGCTTAAGACTTCAGTTGCAGTATGTTCCTACACTGAATATTCAGAAAACTTAAAATAAACATTCTAATATTTAGAATAATATACACAATAAAAAGTAATGTGATGTTGCTACAGAAATGTTAACACTTTCATTACCAGAGCTTGTAATTTAACATATTCTGCTAAAGAGTAAGTTTTTATAGGTGCCTGGAGCAGTCACCAAAATTACCAGAAGAATCAGGACAGGTTTTTTGACACTAGATTTTGCATTTCACATCACTACTTATAGATACTGTCCACTACTGAGCATTTTTAACATTTTCAGCTCCAAAATGCTCTGAACATCATTCTCTGCTCTGAAAATTTCTTCAAGTTTGAGAACAAAGGAAAAAAAGCTATTTCACATTTTTGAAGTGGAATCGATTTTATTTTGTAGCAGATTAAAATTAAATACTCTAAAGATAGTACTCAGTTTGCCACAAACAACCTACACGACTATATTCAAGCCACTGAGTCTATTTTTCTGTGTTCCTATAGATAGCAAAAGATACTTCTATATTTGCCAACTGCAGTGCTTTGTGCATATACTTAGCTATCATGTCACAGTTCTTCCGAAATCCATGAAAACCTGGAAAGACACTGAATGCATAAATGCTAACTCTCCATCTCCTTTTGCATCCATTTTCAAAATTCACACAATCCATATCCAAAGAACTTAAGGCTGGAAACAGGACATGCTCTAGGCACTAGTTTTAGAGGAACTTGTAAGTTGACCATAAATTTTACAGCTTATAAGAAGCAGAAGCCTGCAAATACCAGGCAAACACTTGCCCAGTTTAAGACTAAATTTTTTTTTTATTTCCAGGTGTAATCTTTCACACTGCTGTGTGTACCTCCAAGAGACACGAGTACCATCCCTGCACCCAGCACAACTGGGGCTTCCGTCACACTGCAGTCATCCATCCATCCATCCATCCATCCATCCATCCATCCATCCATTCATCCATCCCTACCAGCAGTGCCCAACTTGTGCAAGCTGCCTTCTTCCACACAAAGGATGTGCACTGCTTTGAAGCAGTTCATCACCTGGATAAATAATGCAGCTGTTTGTTTTGACAGCTAAAAAACCCACCACTGTATCACTGACATGCCACTGAAGATGTCAGAAGCCAGGCCATTTCACTGTGCTGAAGTGCTTTTCCTTTTATTGCCAGGCCTATAACGAGATTATTGAAATGATTCAACAATAGTCAAGCTGCAGTTATAGATACTTGTTGAAAGTAAATAATAAAAGCATTTTATCAGAATTGCTGTCATTTTCCTGTTGAGGGATACATCTGTTTCATAAGTACATTTTTATGTGTGCCTGCCTTATGTGAACCTGCTCTAATTTAGTTACACTGATAGGTACAGTTGTAGCTTTCTTTCTAACAATATTAACAGATGAATAGGGCAGTCATTTTCAGACAGCAATTTGCCACAGCTACAGTCAAAGTGGATTGGATTGAGACTGCAACCTAGCAAGAACTAAGATTTTATTATTATTGTTGCAGTTACTTTCCTGTTAGGTTTGGGTTTTTTTGGTTGGTTTTTTTTTTTTTTTCCTTCTTTTTTTCCTTCTTGTTTTCTTTTTAAGCAGACTATTTGTTTGGTATGCATTAATTTTAGACAAAAATCCATTGCAAGGAAAACTAAATGGGCATCAAAAACATTCTTCTGAGAAAACCAGTGGTAAAGTGCAGCCTACAGATAGGAAAAGGTACAGACAACATCACCTTTCTTAGTCCCAAATAATGTCCAGAAATGCAAATCCTGATCACTCAATGCAGCTGTCTGAAAAACACACAGACAGTCAGGGACATTCTTAGCAGATGACAGCTACGGAGAGCTGCAAAGCAAGTGGATGCAACATTGCATTTCTGAGGAGAGGAATCTGTACCTGGACTTGGAGATACAGGGAGAACAGATGCAATTTTGAAAAGCAAGTGCTTTTGTACTCAGATCCAAACCTCTAAGCTATCCACTCGATAAGTCTAGGTGCTGTTGTTCAAAATAGCAGTCCCACAAACCTTGCCCAAGCACCCAAAGGCAACTAACCTCCTACCCAGAAGCACTTGTCCCCCTTTGCTGCCAAGAATCAACTTGACCACTTTCAACCAGTTTTAACTGACAACAGTCTGAAAGCTATGAAGTTCCACCCACAAGTCACCTTACAGGGGAAAGACACCTGAACCAACATCTCCTACCTAAAGAAGTGGCGTTCAAGATCATAGGTTCCCCTTTCTGCTTGACTTCCTGGCTAACTAGCCAAAACACTGCCAAGTGTCCTGGGCACTGCTGGCCTGGGGCTGCCAGGATCTCTTACCTCCATTTTCTAGATCCTTAAGCACCGAACTTGTGGTCCTGCAAACATAAACATCTAATTCCAGATTTATGTACTGTAGGTTTTCATACCTCTCCCTTCCAGGGGAAGTAGAGAAATGCCTTGTTCTTTGAACACTCACAAGGAAAGCCCCATGGAGCTTTTCTCCCTGTGCTTTCCTTACAGAAATCTTGTCAGGGACGAAGACGTTTCACCCAAGTCTTCACCAACACACATTATTCCATCATGCAATGATGCATCAGGCAGCAGCATCCACCTTGCATCTATTTCCAATGGTAAACAAGGCAACAAGTGGTAATGAACAGCTCCAGGAGATCATCTGCATCTCCTCTTCAGTGGAGGAGTGGTTACAGTGACACCACAGCCTCACCATCCCACCCCTCCTGTGTGATGAGGCACAAGGAGAAAGATGGGCATAAAGAAAACTCTTTTATTGTTAAACAAATAATTACTTCTTCCTGAGTACAGAGGCTCTAAAGGCTAAATATATTGGAAATTATAATGAGCCAATAAACAGTAAGATAAAACAAACACTGAATTAACAGCTTTTCAGCATACAAATTTCCACTGCTATGAGTTTACAGACGTCAGTGTTTAACTTACTTTTCTCTTTTTTCTAGATGCCTATTCTTAGCTAGCAAAATCTGTGTAGTAGGGAATTCTGTTGAAGCCCTCTTTCCTTTAATTTGCAAGGAAAGAAGAACAAGAGCCCAGTCAGCCTCCAGAGACAGTGGATTCTGAACAATATTGCAACTTGGCAATAATGAAATCCTTTCATCCTCTTTAATGTTTGCACCTGACAGTTAAATTCAGAAACTCTCAATTACTGGAACCTAGAAATATCAAAGTGTGCTTCAATATTGATTGCTACTACCACTCCAAGAATATCTATTGGAAGAAACGTGGGCATAGCCTGCCCATCTCCTCCTCTGCTCCCAAGAGACATGGGAGCAGTAACCTTACAGGGTGAAGGAAATTGCATCTTTGCAAAGCCATTTTGGACTGTGTCAGAAAAGTTTCTTTTATCAACTTTTATTTTTCAATACCTTTTGTTTTGCTTAGAAAAATACTGCTTTCCCTCACATTTATCTCCATCCTCTTCTCCTTTTAAATAATTTCAGAAGGAGAAGGTCAAGCAATCAACAACCCTGAGGGACCACCTAAGTCAAAGGTTACCTTCAGGGATATTTTCCTTAAATTTATTGCTATAAAAATATGCAATGGAAACAAGTTATCTATTCCACAACAGAGAGGAAGGGAGAGCTGCAGCTGCATGAGCTCAGAGACCTGGCATGATGCAGGCTCTAGAGGAAACCCCCCCACAAAACCCACTCCAGAGTATGGAGGAAGAAATGAGCTCCTCCCTGCTCCTGGGAGTCCTGCCTCTGCTTGACTTCACAGGAGCTGGCAGGAGCACTGATGGGAGTTTCCACAGAGCCAGAACTTCTCCCCAGGATATGAGAATCAGCACAGCGCTGTTAAACACATCCTGAAAATCTGCCACGTCTCATGAAAAAAAAATTGGAGGTGGTTTCCCCTTCTCCTCTGCAGAGAGGGAAGCTCCTCACACTGTTTGTATTACATCCAAATATCTTCTTCAAACAAAATATTTCCCTTGTGAAGCAGCGCAGCCAAAAACTTGGAGGAATCCTTGGTACAACTTTTCCTCTGAGATGACAGTCCTTACTGGGAACAATAAGAGCACAGCTCTGTGACTGGGGAAGACACTGACAATCAGCAATGTGGGGTGTTAGATTAAGAAAGTGAAAATATAGTTGAAGTGCTATTGCTTCTAAAGTAAAATCTGATCTCTTTGCTTGTTGGCCTTTTTTAAAGGACTGAAGACACACTCAAATTTTTTATGTATACACATGTATGGATAAATAGTTAATTTATAAAGGTAGATTACCTTTCTTGTCCCATTGCATTATTTGCTGTCACTTGTGTTGATAAAGATACGCCCATCTTTTTCTTCCTAGTTACTTCTCAAAGCTTCGCTGCTCTTGCATTTAAAAAGAAAATTTCAGTAAGCCAATAAAGATAATTTGCTGTGCTTTAGAAACCCAGTTTAATTGGGGTCTCTCTTTACAGCCGTTGTACATACAGCTGCTTGTTGTCCTTTTCTAACTAAATGATAACACTGAAAATACAAATTTTAAAGCTTTCTACCCTTCTTCTAAGTCGTCTGGCCTGTGAGCTGTGGAACCAGCAAAGTCTCTTGCCCTAAACATTACTTCCCAGCAACGCACACTTAACATTCACATCCACCACAGATCTTCCCACTGTACCTTCAGTTCCTCCTTCAAGTCCTCCCGGTTGCCGGGTCTCATCCCCATCAGACAGACAAGTCAGTAGTAGCTCGTGTGGTGGCTTTTTGTGGAACAGGCATCCAGCAGTGTGTTGAGGAAAACACATCTGTTCCTCCACTGGTGCAGCTACACAGCACACAGCTGCTGGGCTCATGCTGCAGACACACTCTCAGCTGAGGAATTAATTTTGGCTATCCTCTTCGATCCACTTAGTAAATTTGCATTGATTTGGTGCATTCACATCTTTGAAGTCCGTTTTGGTAGAAAGTGGTAAATGGGCTTGAAAAGATAGAGGAGATGAGAGGACTAAGATTTTGTGATTGCTTAAATCTTTTCACATAGGGCTAAAAATGCCTACTCTCAAAAAACGTCTTTTAAAATATATTTTATCCACCAAACATTCCATGCAAGTGGTTAATGTGCCACAAGGAACAGAAAATCTGGAAAAAGATGTTTTCAGACTAATTTTCTTGGGCCCAGCATCTATTTTTTTCATTTCCACATTAAACAGAAAAGCCAGTCATATGTAGGTTAATAAAGTGAACACAAGGGAGATGTACCTCTAAATTGGAGCCAGACGGTGAATAACAGAGCAGGAATGTACTTAAACCTCAGTACCAGCTCGTGACAAGGTCTGCTCTCTGTCTTAGCCCATGGATTTTGGAAAAAAGCTTCAGGAGCTAAGAAAAAAACTTTCAAGCTGACAAATACTCCTTGGCTGGAAAAGGCTCCTGTTTTAATTCAGCACAGATGTGACTTTTAATGAAAGCATTATGGCTTTGCAGCTGCATGGATGATACAAACCTTTTTAAAGGAATAAATGACTCAAAATGCTTTATTTTCACTGCAACATTATGTTTGACCTTTGCTGGGGTACAATCCAAAGACCAGCTACAATGCTGTTTATGCTTACCTGTCTGTTATCCAGCCTAATCTTGGGAGAAATGGGGCAGCCTGACTCCTGCTAGATGAGAAAAGAGAACAGCCCCTACCTCCCATGTGGGATTTAACACTTTGCAGGATTAGGTGTCTGGTGAGTATAGACACCAAAGGTAAACAAAAAGGAAAAAAATCTAAACGCACCAGACAGGGAACTGCAAAGAAATACTGGGTCACATTAGCACAGAGTCACTAGATAACTGAAAACTAGGTCAATGTGAGGAACACTGGGAGCTTTTGCTACAGCAGTCATTCTCCAGAAATTAAGCTGGATCCAAGGGCTGGCTATTTGGCTCGTATTCAGACACCTGCTTCACACAGGCATGGGGGTAAATTGTAAACCTAATTTCTTTCCCTTGTTTCATGTCTTAATTCTGCTGGGCAAGAGACAAGACAGACACCTGTGTAATAAACATTTTTTTTTCTATTTAGTCAGGTAGCATCTTCTTTATCTCACCTAGCTTCTGTCTGATTAGAGTCCAGTAGTTTCCTTCCATGCAGCAGCATCTCTGGGGGTAATTAACCACACATACCTTACAACAGGATAAATCAGCTCCTAGAGAGAGGCTGTCTCTTTCCACCTATAGAAGCTCAGACCAGACAGCTTTCAGAAAGCCATTAAGGTGCAGCAAATCCCACCCTTATTATATACAACCCCGCTGTGTAATTAAAAAAATAATACTGAAGTCAAGCATATCTTTTCCATCTCACAGAACAAGCACTGTTGCTCTGAACATACAATGTAAGGTTAATTTTAGGTAAAACACTTCAGTCCATCTTCTTTCCTGCTACTGTTCCTGTATATTTATTTCAAATTTGTTTCCCTACGAGGAAGAAGAAATCAACCCCCTGTGGTCAACATTTTCTTTCACCCAAAATGCCCTATATCGACACTGCACTAGTCTGGCCCCAATTCAGCAGAGCACTTATCCATTTATTTAAAGACTGCTGAATCAAGGCCAGAGGTACCATCCTGTGCTCAGCAGTGAACTAATAAGCCAAATATTGTGGAGTCAAGTTCAACATGCCGAAAAATTCACATTTATCAACTTGGATTCCTGGAAGTCTCCACATTTCTGAAAAAAATTTGGACTTTCACTGATTATACTCTCTGTTCTGGGGGTGCAATATGTTGCATCTTCTTACCTACTCAGTAAAGTTTTAAAAGTATTTACCAATGCTCCTGTAAATCATTGGTACAACAGCCTCCAATAATTGACCCATAACATGCATATAATATGCAGAGCATATGGAAATAAAGAAAGCATTGTAAGAGATCAGTTCATTTCCTAGGGTAGCTAGAAAAAGAAATAAGGACACCCTGGACAGCTGATGAGAGAGTCTAAACAATTCTGTTTAAAGGGAGAAAGTTTAAAGTTATTATTCTTTAGCAAATCATCCTGAATGAATTTCATCATTCTTGATTCAAATGTGGTTTTTTGACACTTTAATTATAAAGAAACCATTCCTGAACGAGACAATATGAACAGAGATGCCATAAGTTTAAGTAGAATGCTATTACCAGCTCATTTTGCAAAATTCACAGCCTCATTCAAATTAAACAGCATTTCTCTACAAGAGATGAAATGAATATTACAAAAATGAAATTGTATGCATGGGTTCAGGAATATTTTAACAATTTTATACTTTCTATACATATGCATGCATGTGTGTGTGTGTGTATGTGGTTGTCAAGAATGGCATGCTGGCAACTTGCAGTTTAATAAGTATATTTTTTCCCCCACAGTAAGATACACTCTTATGTTCTTGGAAATTAGAAACACTCACTACAGCAGTATAATGAAGCAATGTTCATTAAAACAGGATATGTAGGTAACACATTTCTATTACCACATTACAGCATCCACTTAACTAAAATACAGACAACTCAATGAATTCACCTGATTTTTGCTTGTATTCTCCTGCTCTTCATTTATTATTGAGCTACCACATTTATTCACATTTGGACAAGTTTGCTCCAGAATAAAGCACATCCAATCTGCAGAGTACAATGTTTACCTCTCACCCCTTGTCTTTTTTTTTCCCTTCTCTTCCCTTTTCTAGTCACAAATCATTTTCACAAGCTCTGACTGATTAGTTGTCAGTTTCCTCCCCATTTTAAATTTAACAAAAAAACAAAGTTGATCTCAATTTGTTTTTCTTTAATAAACACATGCTTCTGAATAATGCAGGGTAAGCAGTTACTTCAGGTATTACATAACACTCTAGCTCAATTGATAACATTTTCAGCCTGTAAGTCAGTTCCTAAATTTGCATGACAAGCAGAGTTTGTATGACATTTAAGCTAGTGACTTGCTTTATAAATTTATGGACTCTTCTCTTCCTGTAATGCTAGAAAAACAGGAAGCTTTGGTGCTAAAGTATTTTGATTCCAAAACGTTGCAAACTCTGTTTCACATTTACAGGATCTCTGCTCCTCTGCCATGCTAAATATTCAGGCAGCAAAAGGGCACTGCAGAGGGTGCAAAACATAAAGGGAGACAAACTGCAAGAAGCCCTTTTCAACAACAGCCAGAAGTGAATTGGAGCCCTTTGCTCTACCACATATATAGAAAACAAAAACAAAAGCAAAAACCTTTAAAAAAATCTTTTCTTAGGGAGCAGAGCAGACATTTGTAGAACCTCTTTTCTTATAAGGTGTCCTCAACTCAATATTAGCTGAGGGAGAAAAGCAAGATGATGGTTGCAAAGAGAAGCAAAAGCACAACAACAAACCTAATGTCTCATATTACCTCACTTCTCCATTTTCACTTTCAGGGTAGATAAACATGCAAATTTAAAAAAAAAACTTGTCTGGTTACACTGGAAGTAAATATGGTGATATTTTTGTCCCACTGGCATTAAGGCAGCTTAGGCTTTCCCTGAGTTACTCAGTTCCTTACTGTACCTCCTTTGTCCAGCTCTATTAAAATACAGCACATGCAGAAGTGTATTAATTCAAATTGCACAGTTGTATATACACAGACTGACCCGATTTATAAGAACAGTCTTCAGTAAGTACTTAACACCTTGAATCTCCAGCTCAGCTGCACTCAAATAACATATACTGGACTCAATTCTCACCTCAGCTTGCTCAAATACAAAACTCCCTGTGGTTTGGGGGGCTGGTGGCTAATCAAATGCCAACCAATTAATGAAAAATAAGAGATAAGATATTAGCTACACTGAAAACCACCAGCCAGCACAACAGGAAACAAGGCTGAGTGAAATTATAATTTCAGAATGCTATTAATTACTTTCAACTGAAGAAAGAAAACCAGTCTTGTGGTTAAGAACCTGTAATAGGACTTGGGACCAGACAAGTGACTTGTTTCTTGGTTGTGTTGAAGTTTCCCTGAATAACTTTCTGCTGGCCGATTTCTCTCCCATATTATTTTCTTACATATGACATGAAAATACCTACACTGTTTCTCTTTCTGCTTCTCTGTCCTCTTTCCTCACCTTCACCCATAGAAACACTGGCATGGGAAGTACCCTCTCCTAAGTGCCTGTTACATTTTTTTTCCTTTTCATGAAAAAATACACCATGGGGTCTAGGTTAAAGGAATATGAAGTGCAAAATTTTACAGTAAGATTTTTTAAAAAAGTTTGTTAGACTTGCTAGAGAAAAATACTGAGGTCTCAGCAAAACTGTATCTATATGCCATTCATAAAACACATTTTATGCATATTAAGATATTACATATTTCAACAATATTCAACTTTACCATATCACAAGCCCTAAGCTGGACTGCAGAAATACTATTTTTTCAGCAATATTGAACTGCACAAAACCTTCTGCAAAATAAATAGAATCAGCTATGAATTAAACATTATTCAATCTTAAGCAAGTCTGCATATATAATTTTACTATAAAATCAATAAAATTTTCCATTTTTTTCTTAAACAATGTAGTCAGCATTTTTCTCTAAGCAGGACTGTCTTTTGGTGAGATTCTAGGGCTTATATTATGCAAAACATCAAAGTCTAGGGCCCACTTCATGAATATATATTCCTTTTCTTCCAGCAACCTCAGCAATTATAAAACTTGCCTAATTTTTTTTTACTCTGTACTGAAATACATTAATTGAATGGACGATGTGCACGCTTGTTAAACCACAGGAGCCTGAGTGACCAGATAAAAGCCTTTTTCACCCTTATCAGGAGGTCATACTAATTGACTGAAAGACTTTGTTATCGTCACACAAATATAGTCAATGAAGTTTAAATTTAATATTATGTAAGACAAAAACACAGAAATGCTAGAGTACACAGGAAAAATAAAAGCTTTGAAAATAGTTTTCCTAATTTTTAGCAGTCTGTACAGCATGACATACCCCAGCACATTGACTACATTAATACATGTATGCCTTAATAGACCAATACCCAGAACACACTTGCTCATAATGCATTACAGATGGTTCTCTGCTAATTATTTACATTTTGTTGTATGGAGGCTATGCTGCTTACTGCTTTGATGATACTTTGAGTTACTGTTTTGATGACTCTGAATAACTTTGAAGACTTCAAGGTGATGCTGTGTTCCACTTACAAGTCTTCTCTTGCTCTTATATATTTGTGCTTAGCATGCAAATTGGAAGATTTCTATTTACAGGCCAGACACTTAGTGAGAAAAAATCTGTATCAGATAATCTAAAGAAGATAGTAACCTATGCTTCTTATCCATTGCTTATATACTTGACCAGTCAAAAATTCAAAATCTAAATATTATTTCTCTGCTTGCAATGTTTGTGTTGCTTTCTTAAGTCTTGTGAATAACTATATTCAATATCTATTACAAGTTTTTCAGGAATAAATCTCACACACTGGTCTACCCTATAAAGTGTCATCCTCTGTCAATTAGTTTTCTTCATCTTATTAAAATATTTATTATAAAAATCTTATTTTTTAATAACAAAAGATACTTTTGGGGGAGAAAAATGATATTATTTAATGTAATTGAAAAGAGCAATGCTATATTTATCAGTAATAATATCATAAACTAATTCATCATTCTAAGCATGTACATTTTTTAATATACCATTTTCATTGTTTTTAACAACGAAATAACTACGAAGTCTATTTAAATTTACATATTCTTTTCTGATCTTCCTGAAGGAAGAATTATATAAATCAGAAGAGCAAAACACTTCAGAAGTGGTCTTGTAGGAGTGGAAGAAAATACTTTTTTAGTTTAAAGGTGGAAGAAGGCTTCTGCAAAAACTTCCAAATTACTTTGTTCCTCTGAGTCACTTTAATCCCCTGCAGAGAATATCTTCTGGAGTGACCTCCTTGAACCTTTGTGACCAAGGCAATAAAACACCAAAAGACCTAAAGATTAGAAAAGAGAGTCTTGAAACTAAAAAGGGTGTTCCTCAGGGCTATAAGTTACACCAACAGAGTGAGAATGAATCCCAGTGGGAAGGGAAGATCCTGTATCCCTATCATTAATTATCTGCTTCGTAATCTATTCCCATTATAATTGCAATACTTTCCAAATGCAGGTCTCCTTTCTCATGCCTGCAGCAATGCACATTGTTCCCTGTCTGACAAAACCAGTCTTTGTTTGGGAATCACAAGCTATGTAAACTGCATAGTAGTCTTCAAGAAAAGAATCAGATCTTTGTTGTGTTTACACTACACATTTCTCTTCAGTGTTTTATACATACGATTTGCCTATAGAGTCTCACTGATATTCCGATAGCATAATTTAAGAAATATTGATCTACATGTCTAAATGCTTTTTTTCTTTACTCACCCCATGTGTCTTCATTATTTGCTTGTTCTTCTCTATTATGCTTGTTATTTAAATCTCAATTATCCTCTTATTTAAAAATAAAGAAAACCAATTTTATTCTGGGGTACAACTCAGGACACCAGAACCTTGCTCAGAGCAACCCATGAGAATAATTTGGACCACAGACAAACGCAGTGCATACGTTTAAGAAGAGGAATGTGTTTAATCCTGCAGGTGACACAGGTCGCTCCACCGCGCGCTCGGAGCGCTGTCCACCCGTCCAGCACGAGCTGCAGCCACACTCCTGCACAAACCTGTGGTCAGAGGCACACAGCCTGACCCCCCACGCCACACTGTCCCTGCAGGCACCAAGTGCTGTGCCCTCTGTTTGCAGAAGAACACCCTGGTCTCGCCAGGGCTGCTCTGGCTCTGTTACTGCACATGCACTGATAACAGAACATCTCTCCCAGACACGGTCCCGGGCCTTGAACATCACAGGAAAGAAAGCTTTCAATGAAGACAATAAGATATGAAATGCAGGCCTGCAATTGCACAACAATGTCAAATTTAATATTTATGCCAATATTCTATATGGCCATATACAGTGTAGATAAATTTGAGAGGATTTCATAATTTTTTGCTCATGTTTTTTTCCTTTTCCAAAGAGTGCAAAATTACTGGAACACTCACACTCCCTCAGTTGGCAATGCTATTTTTGCTAAAGCTAACTCCTGATTATATCAAGCATAATTCAGCAATGGCTCAGCTGTTAATGAAATATAAGAAAGAGCATTTAAAAAAGAACCAGGCCTATGGTTTATGAAAGGATTTGTGGGAATTGGGGAACAATTACCATTCACTAAGACACTTGCTTTGCCAGCTGCATACATGTATTCTATCTCCATGAAGACCCCTAATCCACCAAACTGAAACAGTCTTTCAGGAAAGGCAATTGTTTTGAGGGGTTCATTGTTACAAAGGCAAGCAAGATAATCAAGAACTGATAATTTTAATAGTATTTTTTAGTAATAGATATACTGGCTTGAATCTGGAATGTTTCTAAATTATTTTTTAGTTATTCAATATCCTTTTTTGCTTCTTTGCTTTGAATTTTTTTTAAATAACTTGGGACATATTTTATCTTTAAACTTTGCAGTTTAATTTTCTAATACTTTCAAAACACAGAAGAGAGGTGGCAATAAAGTAATCATTTTACATTAAGCATCAGGAGAGGAGTAATGAAGTGGAATCACAGTGTTCAAGTCCTTCATTTACAAAGCACTCTTTTATCCCAAACACCTGCATCTTTCCCCAGGCTAAGGGAGTATTTTGACTTAGAATGTTAGAAGCTCTAGTGCATTATCACTTCAGATCACCTACAGCCAACTGATTCTGGGTGCCAATTAATGTTATTACCACCTAATCAAATGCTACTTAATGCAAACTGTGGGCTATACCCTTGGCTCTGTATACAGCCTGAGATTCACAGCTGAAGAGAAGAAACCATTTGCCAAGGGCAGTTTACAACAACTGCAAATATTACACTAATTCCTAAGCCAAGACAGAGAATTAAAAAGAATTATATGTATTTCAAGAGGGAGATCTTATTATAATTACTTTCAAGGTATTATATGCAAAGGTCATAATAAGAGTATCACAGGTTTAGAGGTTTCAAAAGCATACAGCTAAGTAGGACTCACTCCCTGTTCTGTAGGAAGATTCCCAAAACTGGAGTGGGGGAAGGGTGGACTAGTTAATCTCCAGAGACACCTTCCAACCTCAGCTGTTCTGTGATTCTCTAATAATTAGCCTTCCAGGTGGTGGGCATGCAACTGTGATATACAACCAGCTATGGCACACAGCCTTGTGCCCTCTCACAGCCACGTGAAAGGCTGCTCACATACCAAATCCAAGGTATCTCCCTCTTCACCTTCATCTTCCTGAGAAAACACCTTAATCAGCAGCTTGTAATCTAAGGTGGCATTTTCTGAATTTCTCCTATCTCCTCTGCAGGTGTTACTACAGTATTAATGGTAAATGAACAGACACAGCAAGCTTGGGCTTCCTGTGCTCAAGAGAAAGCCCAAAATCAAAAGGATTAGCTGCAGCTTTACTACACTCATGTTATCATATGAAACACCAAAATATGCACTGCAACATGTTTTGGAACTCAGGAAAAACTTCCCTGGGTGATGCCAGAACCACTGAATCTCCTTGGTTTTTTGTCCCAGGAACTGCCAACAGCTCGCCTCCAGATCCCATAAGGTCCTCATACACTTGCAGCTGTCTCCTGGAAATTTGCTGGTAGAGTGTCACATCCCTGCAAATGAACAAAGAGGAAGCTAAACCTAAGACAACCTTCCCTTGCAGTTATTCTCCAACTCCTGACACTCTGAGTAAAGAAAACAGCAGCACCAACTCTCTTCACAAGCATAAGCACTGGTCAGCATGAGCTTTTCCACCAGATCAAAGTTCACTAAACAGAACATGCGCAAGCCTCCTCCAATAAATGCTGATGGGGCAAAACCTGCAGTAGTCATATGCTGAAAAGAGCTAATCAAACTTTCACTTTCCCAGTACAAATTCATGCAAAAGTTCTGACAAAGGCCTTAAGCCTTTGTCCTATTCTTTGTCCTGACAAGGAATGGCATAAAAACATGAGGTCTAAACCCTAGTGCATGGTTTGGCTAATTTATCAGGAATACATACTCATTTTTGATCCAGATCAAACGTGGACTTAACAGACCCAATACTGTGCTGTGCAGCCACCACCTTCCTGCAAAGGGGAGTAAGTGCTTCTCACATTCCCAGCAAAGACCATCCTATCAACATGCTTTCAGGATTTTGTGTGTCAGAGCAAACAGCACACTTCTCCACTTCTGACTCAATTTCAGAAAATCCTGCACACAGATTGAAATTTTCCAATATCTTCCCGGAATGCCATTCAATTTGCATGGGAGCTGGGCTTCAGTAGCTGGGTTTGTAAAATGTGTTGGGTTAGTTGCAATCCATTCACAGAATATGTGATCACTATCTGATAAATTATTTGAAACCCTGCCAAAACATACTTGAGAAATAAGTTATCTCACAAATTATTTCTGAAGAATTTATTTTCTATTATAATTAAAAGCCCACTTTATATACACTAGGCATCTTATTTCCTTAATTATTATCAAACAGTTCCTGAATGGGTTTTGCATTCATCCCCAAACACCCCAGCACGTTATTCCCCACTGGAATATAACATACGCTGAATAATAATTATATGAATATCTAAATGGCAAATATTCTTTTCCAATATCTGTTTGCTGACCAAACTTCTCATTATCAATTAGGCAAGAGTAAAGAAGGCAGAAAAGAGCAGTGTCATCCCAGCAGATATGCTCTATGTGCTATGTGATGCCTTGAGTATAGGCACACTTTGGACAGTCCTGGAGCTGATTTACACTTGACATCATTGCTAAGTGTTCTCCAGCTGGGAGGGAAAAGTCCACCAGTAGACCACACTGGGTTCCCAGACCTTGCAGAATCCATTCTTCAAGTTGTGTTTGATTCAAGTTCATTATGCCCAGACCTTAACTGCTGACACCCTCTTGGTTTGTGCGGTCTTCTTCGCTTGCCTTTCAGACCCAGCTTGAGAAATTTTGCTCACAGTTGATCACACTGAGTTTTGATGTCTACTGCTTTTATTCTTCTCTCTACTACTATTTTCTAGTAAATACAGACACAACCATATGCATTCAAACAAAATCATCATTATTCTCTTTTGACCAAGTGCCAAAAAAGTTTAAAATTAATGGAATTCAATCCCTTAATAACACCTTTCTGCAAACTTGAATACGGCAAAGAAACACTCTGAGTTTTCTGGTTTAACTATTTGGATTTTTTTACTGTGTTGCACATGACAACAATTCTAACAAACCAGGAAAACAATATTTTATTACATAAGAACCTTGTTTATTAACAAATTAATTTTTTTTAATGCTTCATGCATCTATCAGAAATCCTAAGATATGTTTGAAATTGCATAGAAATATGGGAATGATAGTTTTAACAAAAGAGAAAGGCAATAAAAGTCTGGGGTTTCTGTGTGCTCCAAACTCATATCTAATTCTCAGTCTAACTGCATGAGGTCAATGCCTTGATTCTAATTCTCAAAGAAGATAACAGGTAAAGTCATTGCCATATTAATAGCTGCTTTTAACTTAGACACCACCAAGGGAGCTGCAAATCTGTGTGCTAAAGTTTACTGTAAATGGTTGCAACCATAATGAAGGCTACTGAAATTTGGAAGTAGAATATTTTAAGAGGTGGAATCTGTAAAACTAACTTCTACTATTTTGGAATGGGACTTCATATTCAAGGTCCTTTTGATTTAAACCTGCTTTTGCTGCAATGCTTCCCAATAATTTAAGAGGTAAAATATTTGTACCAGAAAAACACAGACAGTCAAACTGAGAAAAATGTGAAAAAGAGCAAAAAAGGGGTTTTATCTGGCCAATTTTTTAACAAACAAAAAGTAATGCAAACTGCAGACTCAAGTTTAGAGCTTTCTGTAGTTTTGGCTTTTGGTCATGGGGGCTTTCTTTTTTTTGTTTTGTTTGTTTCTTATTGAACTTCTTTTAAGGCTCTTGTTCTAGCCTATTAAGGAAGTGTGGTCTTGCTGTAATTACAAATGGAATTTTAACTCTCACTTCGAAGAAAGAGCACAGCCAGTTCTTTTTGAAGTGATATAAAAGAGAAGTCCATGTAAAAGAAAGGAGTCATATTTTGATGTAAGAAAAATGTTGGCTACAGAGTTTCTTCAGAGAATGCTCAAAAGCAAACCAAAGTTGCCTGGGAGTTAGATTAATTTTAATGAGTTTCCAGGAACATTTATGACATATCTACCCCAGTGACCACAGGTGGATATCCCTGCTGGGTAACACTTGGCTGCTCCTGAATAAAACAGCAGAGAGCAAACAAACAGAAGAAGCGAAAGAAAAAAGGAAGATATTTGTGTCAGGCTACACTTAATGAACACCTGCACTTCACAGGCATGGGTAACTATTTACCACCTTCTTCCCTCCAGATAAATATCTACTAAGAAGTTAGTCCTCTTTCTGTATCAGTGACAAATTAAATTAAACTCTTGAAGACTGCTTGAAGGCAAACTATGCATAGGTTAATTTTCCTTTTTTGTATGTCAGGAAAATAATCATCAAGGGAGCACCTAATTAAAAAGGACTCAACCCTTTGTGCACAGTCATGCTTGTTGCTTCGAAACAGAATGACTATTGATCTGCACATGGAGACTGCAGTTAAACAGAGCTTCCAACTTTAGTGGTCCAGCTGCTTGGCATCAGAGCACCCTAACAGGTATCCATCAGAAAATCACCTGTGTAAACTTCAAACTAGCCACAGTAAGAGAAACCACAGGTATTATTATATATGGAAGAAAGGTTAGTGCTTCTTTCCTTCTATTCATCTCAGTCCCCTCTTTATTTCTGCTACACCATGAATGATAGCATTTTTGCTTCACCTTCTCTCTCTTCTTGTTTCATGGCCTCAAATGATTCTTTTTATAAGTGGTTACACAATCTTCTGCTGCACTGACCTGGATCTGAACAAAACAGACCTTGTATTCCATATTTTAAATGCTAAACAAGGAGAAAAAGGATGAAAGTTCCATTGGCAAAAGATTTTTTTATTCAGATCCTATATTTTATTGACTGAGGGTTTTGCATTCAAAAATTTTGGATACACAGTAAGAGAAAAATACTTAGAGAAAGTAGCAGTACTGGTATTATTGCATTAATGTCAAAACAAATGTTCCACGCTCTGATGGCAAGCAAGTCAATCCATCACCAAGGGTCAATTGCTTTTGCTAAAGGTGGCTTAGTTGTCATTAAAACAAATACACTGTTGTGACAAAGGCATCATAGGAATTATGCTCTGTGCCCCTTACAAAAGGAGCCTTGACATCCTACAACAAAACTGGACCTTTGGTACAAAAGGCCAAAAGCTTCAAATACTCTGTGTATGACAGAAGAGAACAGGAGAGGTCAAAGTGCACCTCCTGGTGTCTTATGTCCTCATAATAGCTGCTAGTGAAAAAATGGATAATCCTAGGAAATTTGCCATATACTACAAAGGCAGAGAAAGTACTCTCAGTGTTCTTTGCCAGCCTGTGAAGGGATATCCTGACCTCAAGTCCTCAGTGATTGAACAGCCAGGTACCCAAACTGCTTCACAATCAACTTGGGACACCCCCTGTTCCTTGCCCAACATCACAATTCTGACTGTGGCCAAACTCCAGTGCTGCTGGGAGGTATATTACAGAATTTGAGATTCTTCCTCATTTGGGAGGCATGGATTTGCAGATTCTTTCAAAAATATTGCAAGATATTTTTCTCACAGTGTGTTGATACCAAAAAGATCCCTGCTACACTGTAGTCTTCATAAACAAAACAATATATTGCCTCAAACTAAAATAAGACAGCAATTCAATACAGAAGTTTATAGACAACATGTGACGCTTGAATTAATTTTAAAGACTGCATTTACTGTCCCCCTTGGATTAAAGCTTTTCTAACACATTGGGAGAATCAAGCAAACAAAGTCTATGTTTCTGCACAGAGTATTTTATGTTCAATACTTCAATATTTATGTACGGCATTATTTACCCTACACAAAATATAGGCTTTGTGCTTTTCATTTATTCAACACTTTAGAATTGCTAATACCCATGGGTATATTACACCCACAGATTTATTCCTCTGACAATGCTTACCTCAAGAAAATGAAATTTTACATTTTAAATTAAAGGTAGCTTGAATTTGCAATCGTAATGCACTGTAAGAGATTATTATACAGTATGTATGCAAAAGGAGCTACCTTATGCTGGTAAGGTACACCATGGTGAGGACTGCTGTGAATGAATGTGACACATGAGAATGAGGGAAAAGATACATCAAGTACCTCCGGCTTCTGACTATAACAACTCCACACTGCTAAAGTAATTTTAGATGTGGCTGATAATCTGCCAGAACACACCAATCTCTTCAGCCTGGCAAAGAAACGTCACTCACACACCACTCACCTGCAAAAACAAACCATGTCTTTGTAACTATGCAGAAAAAGTGATGTCCCCGGGGTATCTCCCTTTTTGAATGGCCTTGGTATTAACTATTCTGTCGATGAACATTTTATCAAGAAATCTTTCTGATTATATTGCATGAACAGGAAATTCTCAGTGTACCAGTTATTCATATACCTACTTAGCCTAGATCTGTGCTGGGTGTCCATGTCAATAACCCCTATTCAAAGAAGCCACTCTGAAACAAGTTGCTAAGGGGTCTTCCCAGACAATTAGCAACTGAAATGCTAGCTTGCTAAGCTACCATTGTTTAATTCTACTCCTACACCAGAGAAGCTTCAGGTTCATTACTATCCTCCTCTTTCTTCAGAGCTAGGAGCCAGAGACCCCATAAAGAAAGCTTGGCTGTACCATCTCCAGTATATACTGTGAGAGGTGTAAAAAGGCAAGGTTCACTCAGGATGATGCTGCACTATCTTATTTAGAGTTGCCTAATATATATCAAGCCTAAATTGCTCCCTGTATCCCAAAGATCACTCCCACAACCCTGTTACAGCACACAGTAGTTAATAAATCTTCAGAGTGCTACCATTTCTCAAGGTGTCGTTTGTTGTCCTTAACGCAGCAGGAATAACAGAGTTCATGTTCCTTGACAGCCTTAAGTGTCCTGCAGAAAGAGACTGGCCATCCCTCATAAACAACCACAAGGATTTGTGGTCTGAAACGGGCCAGATGCTCCCTCTGAGCACTTCCAGAGGTCAGAGGCAGCGGTGCCAAGGGTCCTCTTACACTCGTTGTGTGCATTGGCTGGTCTTATATTAGAAGAGTGTCTTAAAAAGCCTGTATGAAAACAGAGCCCTTTGCCTTCGGGCATTGTTTGCTGCCAGTGATCGCAGCATCAGTTACTCTCCCTGATGTGGTCTATCGAGTATTTCCTGCTTAAAACTAATAAGCTGTGAGAGTGTTATTTGTTCCTCCACCTCCCACTTTTTCTAATTTTCACTGCAAACACAGCTTATTTACACTCTGTCTCTTTTAAAAATCAAGTGTCAACCAAGTGCTAAACTGCTGCTATTTGCCAACGTTTCATTAACACCTTATTAACTTCCAACAGCTGAAGGTGACTGGACCCTCACCTCTGTTTATTTCCTCAAAGTAACAGTTAACTGAAGCATCAGGATAGAGGCACCCCTGCAAATATGACTGAAAACAAATATGCTTGCGGAATATAATCAGGCACAACTTCAGCCAGATCTGCTAACTGACACATCTAGTTAATTTTATGCACCGTCACATACTATCGAGTTTGGAGCTCAGATTTTTATTAGAGATGATAAAAAAGATCTATGCTTTTCTCCCCTAGTCGATATCAGGAACTGGCTAAAACAGAAATACAAACCTTGTCCAAATTAGGCCACGAGTAGTTTGCTATTTCAGTTTAAATACCAGGTACAAAGGTGTGATCCTCTTGTCATGTAAATCAGCACAGCTCCACTGATTCCCATAAAAACTGTAGTGGTTTACACAGCTGAGCCTCCCCCGTGTGTATATACACGTGTGTATATAATGCATATACATTTTTCTATATTGAATTCCAGTCCATGTAGATATAACTGTAAAAGAAAGGAGGGGGGAAAAAAAAAGGCAAGCCCCAAGAAATAAGACTCCCAGAACAGGAGGATGGGAAACATCCTCCTTCAGAGGTACCTCTGAATAAAAGGAATTAAAGCTTTTCTTCAGCTTTCCCCTATTCCCTTGCCCTAACCTCTCTCTCTTACCACCCACTTCTGTGTCCTCATTTAATTTGAAAGGAAAAGCACAGGAGAGCTTAGATATATATGTTTGCTGTCTCTCTTTTTCTGTTTTTCAAATCACAAAAAAATCTTTCCTGCTGGTATTTTTTTTTTTTATCCCACCCTTCTAGACTATCATTTTGCACACCTAGAGAAAGTAACTGATTTGCTGGAAAGCAATATAGAGATTTTTGTTCCTCTGCCCAAATAGGCAGGGTCATTGAGCTTCAGTAATGCTGGAGGACAATATAGAGATATGGTTGTTTTTCAGTTCATACTTTTATTTTTAAATGGCATATTGTTGTCTATGACTGCATGATGTATGTATTAACTCTGGGAGCTCAGCTGTCAGAGGGCTAGTTATCATTTTCATTGCCCAAACAGGAAGAATAAAGATGTTTCTAATAAGCTAAAGAGGAGGAGGTCTCTTCTATGAATAAGCATCCAAGAACTAATCAACAATAAAATTTTCATGCATATAGTAAAAAAACAATCACTTTCTGAAATAATCACTGGAAAAGCTGGTAAATCACAAAGCAGCTAAGGTGAGAAGAGTAAAAGGAAAGGAATTGGCCAGTATTTAGTCAGAAGTCTAAAGTCCTCAAGTACAAAGAATCATATGGGTGATTAATAAAACATGGATAAAATAAAATGGGTAAAATGACAAAATAACATGGATAAAATGGGATGCTGGTGCCACTAACAAAAGTAATGCACCTAGTTATTTCAAGGGCAGAACCTTGAATTAGAGTTCTCATCTGAAAATATTGTGTTACATTAGAACATTTAAAAATATTTGCAAGTTCATAATCTGAAAATTAATGTAACTTATCTGATTTTTTTATTTGGTATCTGTCCAGGAACACTCCCAGGTTTTACTAGTTTTGGTACAAGCTAGTGGATAACTTTTATTCTTTTATTCTCTTAGTGTTCACTCTGTTTATGCTTATGGTTACACAGAGACTTGTGTTCAAGGATTTAAAAACGTCTGCAGGGTGGTAGTTTTTACTTGAGGATTGAAATGAATGCTTTGCTCTCAGATCTCTGCAAGTACATTGGACCAAATTTTGGTCTCATTATCACCAATTTAAATCTGGAATAGTTCCACTACTCTCTGTAATGTTACTCCCAATACATGCTGATTTAACTGAGTTCACAAGCTGGTCCATTGACCTAAGTGGTGTCAGTGGGAATGTACTGTGAAGAAAATTTGATCTACTAAATTCAAATCCTCGAGGTGCTGTTCTAGCAGCCAAGTTGTTTAGAAAGAAAACACTGAACTTGAATGTTGACCCTCCATCCCAGCTGGATCTCCACGTAAACTGTGCTCCTGCTGTAGCCTTTTAAATAGATCAGCAATTTACATTTTAAATAGATCAGCAACTCAAATTAGTGAAATGCCAGAATGTAGGTAGTGTGTTGTGGGGAGATTTAGCACTACCTAAAATTTCATCAGTGTTCAGCAGCATAACTCTCCGAACATTTTCTGAGAGCAGGGACTGGATGGGCTGTGAGGATTTGGCGACTGCATGCCTGTACCCAGGGATGGCAGAGGTGGCTGTTAGATAAAGGACGAGCAGAGATGAACATAGTGTCCCAGATTGTCACCAGACCTTGACTGGCGATAGCAGGTGGGCTGAAGCATGAATCTTGCTGGGGAGAAACATGCCGAAGAAGCATTTTGGACAACTGCAGGAGGCACAACCGTGTTCTGGCCTGGCATGGTTTGCTTATGTGGATGTGTCCCACAGGTATTCAGTGTGGAAAATGGAGTATATGGAGCAGGGATGCCACAAGATGATGGCTCTGTGTTCCAATTTGTACTCCTTCAAATGCCCAAATGCCTTTGCTCCTGGGAGTTCTGGGATCTACTTAAATGGATGTGGGTGCCTCTAGGCTTAAATTACAGTGGTCTGTACGTTTTTATATCATATTCTTGAAATTTAGTGCCACAGTAGGTGGTCAAAATCACACCAAAGATAAATGACTGGTTGTGAGAGCAATGCATAAACAGAGGTAAATGGAAAGGCCAGTGTAAAATGTACAGCTTTGTGGTGTTTTCTTCTGAAGGTCCCTGTCCACATCAGTCTGTGTCACACAGTGGCTCATCAGGCCCTGCTAGACAGGGATCTGTCCTTCTGCCTTCCCCCAGAGCCGCACACACAGCACAGTCACTTGTCCATGGGGGCACAACACGTGCTCTGTACAATAAGCCTCTGGGATTACTTGTAAGGTAGAAGCAGCCGGTTCTTCTGAATTAGTGGTGGGAAAAAAATACAACCATCAGAGAATGAGATTTTAATGAGATGTTTTGTTTGTTTGCTGCTTTTTGTGGTGCTTCCTAATTTATTTGTCCCTCTCTTCTCGTATTTAACCACTGCTGCTGGGCAGCGAAAAGACTTGGAGCTACATTATGTGCACCTTTGACCTTCAGCACTAATCTTACTGTGAAAGGGTCAGATGATTTGGGGGTGATAAAATGCTGCTGCAGTTCTGAAGCCCAAATAATTTCCCCCTGAAAGAAACGGTGAAGCTTCGGTACTTACGCTCATCTACATCCCTTCCTTCACACACACAAAGGGACTTTAATTGCTGCCCCCAATTAAAGGCGCGTAGAGGCACGCACCCCTCACCCCCCACTGTGCCAGGTCTGTCTGTCCTTGTGTCAAGGAATTCCGCCGCGTTTGATCCGCCTCCCTCACGGCCCGACAGCGCAGAGCAGAGCAGAGCAGTGTCACACACCTCAGCGTCTGCCTTAAAAAGCATCTGCGCCAATCACAACACAATTATTCTTAGTCCCTCCAGCTCTGGCATTTGTTCGCCTCACACCAGGAGGAAGAATAGGGGGCAGTTGCTTGCGATAAACACGAATGACTGTGGGAGATCCTCTCAGGAGCAGCTCTGTCAAGGAGGACATGTGCCTCCTTGACAGCCCCTCGCAGCCTGTCGGCTTGGCTGCTGCTCTCCACAAGAGAAATGGCAGCGTTTCAGGCTCTTAAGGGTGTGATTGATGGGTGTTGTCGGTCCCTACCTGTCAGCTCATTGCACTGACAGGAGTGAGATCCCCCAGGGGAGGCAGCCTTACACAATACAGCCCACCCGTCCTGCTCAGCGAGACCCCGATGTCCCTCCGCAGCGCTTCTGGCAGGTGGCAATCCGCTTGGCAGGACGGGGGAAGGGCAGATGAAGAGCTGGGAGCGCAGCTTTTGCTGGCAAGGGCAGTGACATCTCTCTCAGAAGTACCTGGAGACGCCGGAGCAGGGCTGCCAGAGCAGCTGGGGCAGGCTGGCTGCTGCAGAGCGCTGGTTCAGCCTGGGGTTAGGACAGATCCTGCTGCTGCAGCTGCAGCTGAGGGGACGTCAGTGGGAGAAACTTGTGGGATGCTGGCACGACTCCATGGCTTTGCATGTGCAACATTAAACACGTGCAGAGGGTTTGCAGTATGTGCTCCTGAGCCCAAGGGATGACAGAGGTGATAGAAGCATTTACCCCCGCCTGGAGGAATCCCCCACAGATGCCCATGGCAGAGCTGGCACACGTAGGTGTGAATTCCTCACCCCACAGGAGCAAGGCTCAAAGTCATCTGGCTGTTCCTCTGGTTTTGCATCTAACTACATAGAAGAGGCTGGTCAGAAAAACAATTCACCCTAGGAACCAGGAGCCTTTTTTCTGTTTTGTGTTTGACAGCAGGAGGTTTAGGGCTGTTTTTCAACATTGAAGTTTAAAGAGGATCTTTTCATCCACAAGGACATACAAAACCTCAGCCAGTGTTAACAGGAACAAAGCAACTGCAAGAAAATCCAGCTGCCTTTCAGCTGTCCATTCCTTTCTAGCTGTCCCCTTCTCTTCCCCACCCTCTGCCCCTCCAAACCAGCAGTGGTTAACCTTCGAGCAGCTTGACCTGCCTCTCCCTGCACCTGGTTCAATCAGCACTGATGCTCGGGCCAGGAAACCCCAGTGGGGCCATCCAAAGCCCACTGAAGTCAGTGGAAATACTCCCACTGGCTCCAGGGCAGGCTGCAGCAAGCCCAGCTTGAAGCAGAGCCATCTTTCCTTTAAAACTTGGCTCGACAGTTCTGAGCCCACAATGTCTATGCATTAATACTTTTGGGGACTTGCTACGATGCCTGCAAGGCAAGCACTGACGTCACAGCTGGATCGCTCCCTTCAGCTGGTGCCTTGGAAAACAGCCTCACAGCTTCCCTTTCCCCTCCAAATCAAAGGCAGCGGCTGCAGCTGCACAGACCAGCGAGTCTGTTTAGTTTCTGTGGGCCAACAGCCACCAGCTGTAGAGGCTGCTGTGCTTTTTGCTGGATGGGAGCTTTTAATTCCAAGAGACAATGTGTACAAATATTTCCCATACCAAAATTGTTCCATATCTTCCTAAGTTAATTAAATGCTAATTTTCTAATGAGGTGGCAACAATGGCAACAACCTGTTATCAACATGCTAGCTAGTGCCCATAACCAACCGGCGAACACAGAACCCTTGCGCTGTTATTAAACTGCATTCCTATATTAATTAATTACTCCTGCAGCTGTATTATTCTGAAACTGGACACAAATGTGGATAGCAATTAAATGAAAAAAAACATTTACATCATTTGTAGATTCCAGGGTTGCTTTGTGGAATTTATTATTTCACAGTGTTGTTATAGAAACCCCTCGTGTTTTCATGTCTGCTGTATGCTAGTTTAGCAAGAAATGGTGAAAGGAAAACTCGGGATGAAAATGCTATTTGTTGTGGTCTAAACCCAGCCAGCAGCCAAGTCCCACACAGCTGCTAGCTCACTCTCCCACCAGCAGGATCAGGGAGAGAATCCAAGGACAAAAGGTAGAAAACCCATGGGTTGAGATAAAGACAGTGTAACAGGGAAAGCAAAAGCCATGAACACAAGTAAAATAAAGCAAGGAATTGATTCACTGTTTCCCATGGGTAGGCAGGTGTTCAGCCATCTCCAGGAGAGCTGAGGCCCATCACACATAATAGTTACTCGGGAAGACAAACACCATCAATCCCAACATCCCCCCTTTCTCCTTCTTCTGACTACTTTATGTACTGAGCATGATGCCACAAGGTCTGGAACAGCCTTTTGCTTGTTTGGGGTCACCTGTCCTGGCTGTGTCTCCTCCTAACCTCCCATGCACCTCAACTTCCTCGCCGTTGTGGCAGTACAAGGAGCAGAAAAGGCTTTGGTTCTGGGTGAGTCCCGATCAGCAATAACTAAAACATCTCTATATTATCAGCCCTGTGTTCAGCACAAATCCAAAGCATAGCTCTATACCAGCCACTGAAGAAAATTAACTCTACCCCATCCAAAACCAGCACACTCTTCAATATACATTCAACATAATTAAGGTTTAAGAGTTTCCTGAGTTTTGCAATAAGAATGAAATCTTGGAGTTCAGATGGACAGATACAGTAGATGTATCTGTCATGGCTTTATACTCAGAAGAGGACTTAGGTGCTTACAACCTGGCAGAGTTGGAATTTATGTGCTTACATACAAAAGAGAGATTCTGCTGCCTGCTTCAGGAGGTTTCCAAACTCTAATCTCAGCTTCCAGTACAAAAGCTTCCCAGGCGTCTTGAATTTGGGTCATACTCAACAGCTCTTTGGTGTTAAAAAGATCAAGTTGCCCAGCATCCACTTCAGGCACCATCTTAGTTCAGACACAAAAATATGTTCCTCTGTTTATCTTCCCTCAGGGCTGGTTTGAGCACTCCAAGAATTTCTACCAAAGAGCTCTGAAATTGGATTTTTCATAAAACACAATGGCAGCTATTGATTTCTTTTGAAATATGACTGCTGGAGTCCTCCCCTGGTCTAAGCTACTGAAGTATTTGAATGGGATATGAGAGATGCAGCTCAATGCCTTACCATGCCCAGTCAGAGCTCACAGAACCAAAGAGGGTCCTGAGTTGAAAATGACCCTCAAGGATCATCAAGTCCAACTCCTGACCCTGCACAGGACCATCTCCAAGACTCACACTTTCTGCTCGACAGCATTGTCCAAACAGCTCTTGAACTCTGTCAGGTTTGGTGCTGTGATCACTTCCCCACGGAGCCTGTTCCAGTGCCCAACCACCCTCTGGGTGAATAACTTTTTCCTAATATCCAGCCCAAACCTCCCCTGACACAAATTCAGGCCATTCTCTCAGGTCCTGTCGCTGGTCACCAGAGAGAAGAGATCAGTGCCTGCCCCTCCTCTTCCCCTCACAAGGAAGTTGCAGACTGCAATGAGCTCTCCCCTCAGTCTCCTCTTCTCCAGGCTGAACAGACCAAGGGACCTGAGCTGCTCCCCATGCAGCTTCCCCTCTTGGCCCCTCACCATCCTTGCTGCCCTCCTTGGACACTCTCTAATAGTTTATTATCTTTGTTCTCTTGTAGCACCCCAAACTGCCCCCAGGATTCGAGGTGAGGCTGCCCCAGTGCAGCGCAGAGCAGGACAATCCCCTCCCTTGCCCTGCTGGTGATGCTGTGCCTGATGCACCCCAGGACACGGTTGGCCCTCCTGGCTGCTGGGCCACTGTCGACTCATATTCAACTTTCCACTGACCAGGATCCCCAGAGGAACATATTCCTTTTGTGACATACTCTAGTCAGAAGATTTCATCTCCCTGGAAGTCATTGTGAGATCTTCTCATCCCTTCTCAGAGAAAAGGAATGGTAATTTCCATCAGGACCATGATTAAGAGATCCAACAGGTGCTCCACTTTTGACAGAGCTGGCACCAACCGCCATCAAGAGAGCATTCAGATGGTGAAATGTACAAGTCTTCTTGATGGCATTGAAATTAAAAGCCTGTTAAAAAGCCATTCCAAAGTGGGGAAGGGCATGGGATTTCAGACAGGGTCGTGACTTCCACATATCTGTGTCCTGTCATCAAGTACGCTCCACCCTCCATGGGCTGTTCACGGACCCTGGACACCCAATCAGGGATCAGGGACTGAGAAATTGCATACATCAGTGGCAGAGTGTTGGGATGGGTAAAACCCGCACTGGTTCTGAATCCTCTTAAATCCTGGGATTTGTATTTGGGAAACTCCAAATAATTTTCTGCCAGTGGCCAGCATGCTTCAAAAGTACAAAGGACAAACTTTTCCCCACTGTTGCAGAACAGACTATGTTTATAATGACTAACAGATTTTATTAGGAATAAATTTTATGCACTATTTTTATATAACAAGGTAATGCACTTCTACATAGAACATTTTACAGCCATTCTCCTAATGGTATGAATTTCATCATAATGAACAACAGGTGAGATGCACCTGTAAAACATTTCTTTGAGGGCTTCACACAGCCGGTGTAATAATCTCCTACAAAGGAATAATAAAGCCTACCAGGAAAATGGAGACAAAATATAAAATTCATGTTAAATCTGTTTAAAACAACTTGTTTGCTGAACTCCGACAAATACCTCTGAACTGTTTTCATTACATTTGCTACTACCTGAGTAAAGTAAAAAAAAAAAAACAAAGCTGATAGTAAACTGTGTGTCCATTCACACTAAGGAACAGGCAGACAATTACCTCCGCTGTATTCCTGTGTGCTTCTTTCTACTCCTGATGTGGACAGGAAAATTCTTAGTGCTCACCCCTAGTAGTTGGTGACAATGACAGTAATAATAATGATGATGATCATGATGCTAATAGTGAAATAATTTACATTTAAATAAAATGTTTCCATTAAATAATTCTACAAACTTTGCAAAATGATGCAGTGGGACGACTTTACTCAGTTACTGAAATGCAGCCACCTCTGGAGTGAATCACAACATCTGCTCAAATATGGGTAAGGTCAATCCTGTACGATAGATTAGGATCAGGAGAAGGAATAAGTATTATTATGTAACAATGAAAGGGAAAGTATTTGAGTTCAGGTTTGTAGGAAAACAACAGCTAAAACCCCTTTGCTTCAGAGAAAAGTTCTACGAGGTATTTAGCAATTATTATGTTTTTGAGTTTTGTTTCAACCTAATGGCAAAATCTTAAGTTGTGCCGCAATCCCTACACTATACTGGAGGAAGGAGAAAACCTGGCTGTGACATACCAGCACTGTAACTTCCCTGGCTATAAAACATATCTTGAGCAGGTTTCAGGAGGAAGCCTGTTGGCCCCATGCACTGAATGAAGTGAACTGCTTTTTGAGATTACTCCTTTCATCCTAACCTATCACTTTCATCTTAATGAATTTGGTATTATTCAGCACAGTGAATTTAATTAAAGATATTTAAAATACTTAAATGATTAATGTTTTAATAATTAGAAATAAGTATTTTAATCAGTGACTGAATAATGTATATTATTAAATTCATTTTTTTGCAAATAATGGACTAGATTTATTCATTTCTCTGTATTTTCAATTCAGCACTGTTCAGAAGTTGCAACTCTATTATATTGGCTTGTTGCAAAATATAGTGAGTGCAAAACATCTTATTTAATGCAGCCCAAGAAAACACACATACATGTGGGAGAAAGAATATGACACAGTCTAGTAGAGCTCTGCTAAAATCTCATTGGCGATTAGATAAAGTGGTGTGAAAAACACTGGAAAAAACCAAATCATAAACAAGTCATAAACAGAAAGGTTATAATTATGTCAGAGAAAATGTATAACTTTAAACCACTAGAGATAGGACAAGATGCAATGTCATTAAATTGGAAATGGATAGGTTTGGATAATTAGGAAAAAATTCTTTACTGTGAGGGTGGCTCTCTGAAACATTGGAAAAGGTTTCCCAGAGAAGTTGTAGACGTCCCATCCCTGGAGGTGTTCCAGGCCAGGTTGGATGGGGCTCCAAGCAACCTGGCCTAGTGGAAGGTGACCCTGCTTAGGGCAGGGGGGTGTGATCTAGATGCTCTTTAAGGATCCTTCCAGCCTAAATCATCCTATGCTTCTATGTATGTGCCCAGAGTCTTGCTCAGCACAATATCATGCATAATATGTGTATTAGTCCCTCATACAGGCAACAAACATGGGCTAGCCAGGGAGCAGCACTTCAGAGACCACACACACTCAAGCACACCCACAAGTAAATTTAAGATGGCCATGGGATGAAGTGGATCAGACAGGCTGCTGCAAAAGTCACCTGTGGTTCCACTGTGGACTGGGAGCAGACATCCTGGTGGATGGTGGCCCTTTGGTGGCATTTTCACACATCTGCAACTCCAGACTTCCTTCTGCTCTACAGAGACTTCTGGTGTGCCCAGTTGTTCACTGCACACTCAGGATCAGTTGAGAATCAGCCCTTAACCAAACCAACCTCTAAATTCACTTCATTTCTGACCAGAGTTGGATTTAGATACCAGCCTCCTGCCAATTCAGCAAATCTAGGCTCTGTGTCCCCTGTGGCTTCTACTCATCCTGCTATGTGCATTCCTGACTTGGTTTTGCCTCCAGGGTATTGCTCGCTCAGGTCCACTGCAGAGACCAGCTCTGTCAATACTAAAACTGCCTGGAAGGCTGATACAGCAGCAGGGAACACATCAGCTGCACTGGCCCTGCAGGGACTCTGAACTCCCAGAGCAGGCAATACCACTGGGAGAACTGTGTCATGATGGCACAACCATGAACAGACTTCTGCCTTCCCAAAACAAGCTGCCCTGCCAGAGACTCTGCACCCATCTCTGTGCCAACCACGGTGAATCAAGGCACTATCTGCGTGGGCTTTTTTCCCTCTTTAATGCAGCTGCCATATATCCAAAAAACAAGTCATTAGGAACATAGCAGTATTAGTTCAATCAACTTTGTTTTTCAAAGGGATGAAAAGCAGTGGTACAGTTCACAAGTAGGAGTGTCAGTGGGTGGGACTATTACTCAGTTTTTCATTTCCTGGGAGCAAATTTTCATTCTTGCAGAGACCTCCTGCATAACTGCTGCTGGAGGTCACACAAGGTTTGTTTTTCCCAAGCTCCCAGGCAGAGAGAACTGGCCAAAGGCTTGGGATTCAGATGGAGAGGAAGTGCTGCTCCTCCAGGCCATGGCACTGCTGTCAATTTGAGGTTCTGGAAGAAGAGCATGCTCTGCTTGCTGGTTGCTTTCATTTCACTACCATCTATTCAGCCTTCCACATCACTGATTATTCCTCCACTGGGACATAGATGGCCCAAGCTTTCTCCACTGGACTTTCCAAAGAGGAACAACAGTGTCTTTCCCAAAATACTTTATTCCAGTTCCACCTCCAAGGACAGCTGTGATATCTGCCTTCAAATAATTAAGACTAGCATAAAGTAGAGGTTTTTACAGACTATCCTCTTTTTCCTCCTCATTAGCCTGCCAACTTCATCTCTCAGCCCACGCTAAGGTCAAGAAACACCTTGTGAGAGGACCAACATAATACAAAATCTCTCACAGAGTCTCTGTATTCCTCAAGACTTCTGAGACACAGGAGAACTTGACAGAGCACGAATATGTTGCTGGTGGATCTGTTTTTGATATTTGACTGTGAGGGATGTAATAGTGGGGTATCTATATAAGGTATAATTTAATGAACTGAGAGCTTTATTTCTGCAGGTCTCTAAACCAGGGCAGTGAGGCAACCTGGTGTTTTGTAATCCTGTTTTACTTAATTAAAGTATTCCTGTTGGCTTGGTGGAAAGACGTGTTACCCTGTGACTACCACATGATGAAAGGAGACATCAGGAATGTACACGACTCCTTCCTCAGACTCCATCAGAGCTAGGGCCTCTGTAGCTCCTCTGGAAGAGAATTAGCATACTTCTTATTGAAATATTTTTGGGGTTTGGAATTTGATTTTTTTTTTTTTTTGTGCTGTGTGTTTTTTTTTTTCTCTCTCATATCCAGCTGCATCAATTTCCTGACTACAAGAATTAAATTGTTTAGTTATCTGTAATGTGCATAGACTTCTGTGAAGCTTTACAAAGGAATCTTTGCTGTTAGGCTAAGAATTGTTTATTGTAGCACCTCCAGTTCCTATAAACCTGAATTGATGAACTGAACAACTTTTCCTCCTTCTTAGCATGAGAAACGCTTCTCATGATCTTACTCATGAAAAGATTGCATTGGGGTCCTCTCATAAGTTTTCTTGGGTTTCTGCCATTGGAGGAGGGAGTCCATAAGCAGCAGCATCTGGCCGAACATCTGCATCAAGTCCCTGCTGACATCCCGAGATCTGTCTGCCCAGGCTCACTCCTCCCTTGATACAGAACTTGACACATCATGTACCCCACTGCCAGACAACCTCAGCAAATATTTCTCTCTCTAAGGGAGGCTGTGTCAGTTTTTCAGTGTGTTCATCCTCTGTTACCTCATTGCTCACCTGATGGAAGACTACTCAGACTCTTTTCAAACTGCTTAGACTCTCTGGAAGGAACCTGATGAAGAACCTTGATATGAGCAAGCTGGAAAGCCTGATCTAGGTGCCAAGATCAAATCTAGCCTTCTCCAGACCAATGACCAAGGAGTTTTAATTCTTCACAAATGACAGGAAAACTCAGTAACTAAGATAAATGTCAGTGAGTGGATGTGACCAATCTGTTCCTCAAGGCTTTGCAAGGAAGCAGCAAGGAAGTGGTGAAGGTCCCCACGCCAGCTCTGCAGCTGTTTGGTTGAAATCCAGTTATATTTTTTTTCTATTATTCTACACCACTTTCAGTTATATATTATTGTAAATACCCTCTGATAGACCCTTTCAAAGCAATTGAGTAACTCAATGTTTAACAAAGATACATTAATTTTCTTGTTTAAGTTCTGGGAAATACAAGATCATTTTTCATTCTGAGTTGGCAATTACAATCTTTAAACTAGTGGTGCAATAGGGGGAATAATAGCTTTGTGGAAATTATTCTAGAGATCTGTACTTTAAGGAATGGTAGATCAATGAAATCTTCATTTCTGTATTTGTATTCTTTTTAAAATTGAACGTTTGATGCCTATGCACAACTCCTGTGCTGCAAGAACAATTGTTATTTCCAAATGCCCTTGCTCGTGGGAAACATTTTTTCTTTTTTCTGTCTGTAAGGATGTATAAAACAGAATCAATCTTTTTCTGTATATAGGAATTCATTTAGTAAAAGATATCTCTTCTGTGTACAGGAGCCTAATGTAGTGTAGAAGAAACACTTGCCACTTGGGTTCGAGGGTGCTACATTCACAAGCCAAGTGGGCTGTCTCAGATGTGCTGCCTCTCCATCACCCATAACACTGACATAAGCCCAGTCACAGCCGTGTGTACATGAGAGGTTGAATAATGCATGGCAACAGTCTCTTGAGCATTTATTTTAGTCCTTTCATTTGGCCTTCAGGCATTTCCCACTCCATCCTGATACCAACTTGAAAATTTCCTAAGACAGAAGATAAAACCCAGTGAAGGAAAAATTTCAAAACCATTGCTTTTGTTGTAGTCATACATTTGATATTTCTGTGGAGAATTCACCAAATTTCATCATCGCAGTCTCCAGAAAAAGTCATACATATTACAAGTAATTCTTATTTTGAGGTAACCCTTAACCAAAGGGATGGAATTATCACTCCGTAACATTTCAGGTAAGAAGCTATATTTGACCAAACTGTATCACTGAAAAATAAAGGCCACTCTTCTATTAATTAAAGGCAGCTGATGATCAGTTTATGAGAAAATAAAAAATTCAGATGTATTCTCATGAATAACACAGTCATGTTTATAATTTATTTTAATGTGAACTGAAAAACCTCCATGTATAAGTGCAAGGACTGTCAAATATAATTCACAAGAACAGGCTGCTCTTCAAAATAAACATCTATACAGTGTACTGGGAGAATGCCTCCATATATTGACTAACTTTAAATTAATTTGTGGCTTTGGTAATGATCTAAAAAAGCACTCTAGTCTCTTTTCTGTTTAGTGCATCCTTTATTACTGGAGCAGCAGAGATTGAGTGGAACAAAGGCAGAGTACTGCCTGAGAAGAGCAGTTCAAGAAAGGCTATGATTAATGAACACATAAACATAAACAGGGTCACCTGCAGTCATGAGCCCTTTAGGGCAGCAAAACCCCATGATACTGTTGTTCAAACAGCCCTGCCTTAAGTAGACAAGCACAGCACCTTAGCTCATCTTAAGCTGAAGGAAGTCATCAAAAGGGAAGTAGGGAAAAACCCGAGTTTCACCATGCCTGTGGCTCTAAAGGTTCCTCAGGCAGGAAAGGCTAAATAAAGCTGCCCTGAATTCACAATTTGCTGTCCTCACCAAAACAGAGAAAGTTTCACTACATTACACAGTAATAGTGACTTGAGGCCTCTTCAGCTCCAGCAAGGTGAGGGCAGGGGAGATGGCAGGTCACTCCCCAGCCCCTCCTTGCAGAAGGATAAGGGCTCATACTACCAAAGAGCAGTAGGCGTGAGTGTGGCATTCTTTGACTGAATAGGAGTCCCACAGACAGTAAGCAAAACAACTATGCAGAACAGTTTCAAAAGAACAACAAAAGACAATTTTTCTGGCACCTTCCTAAGAACCTAATAAATAAAAGGGAGTTTACTTTTGGTAACAAATCAGGCACCAGTAATGGTAGGAGATTCGCCCTGTAGGTTAAGCTCTGCTGTATTCTTTTTGTAGCCTGTCCAAAGCAACCCAAGACTGCAGTCCTACTCTAAACACCAGCAGCTACCCACTGAGCAGGAGAGATGCTTTAGGAGTGCAGAATCAGCAAAAGGGCTCCCCTGCCATTTCCCTCCACATCCCCCTCCTCACTGCTAATAGTCTCACAGAAGGTGCCTCTAGAGAAATGTGGACATTGCCGGTATCAGAACATTCACATTTAACTCTGTTACAGACACACAAGGCTACTCTATCTTAGCATAATGTGACTTTTTCACAGCAGCAACTACTCTGACCTATGCTTTGTGTAAATCCCTGAAACCTGTTTCTTTCTTACTTAAATAAGTGTCCCATTGGTCCAAGAATAAGCTTCTTTGCTCCAAACACCTTTATCTCCTTGTGGCCCTCTTATCATCCTATGAAAAAGACGAAGTTGTGGTAGCTCTGACTTGATATCAGACTTAGCACTTCTTGAGCAACATGATGAGTTGTGAGGTGGTTCCTTTGCTCCAAACACTTTTATCTCCTTGTGGCCCTTATCATCCTATGAAAAAGACGAAGTTGTGGTAGCTCTGACTTGATATCAGACTTAGCACTTCTTGAGCAACATGATGAGTTGTGAGGTGGTTGGTTCCTGGAAGAACTGACCATTTTGCTTTGATTTTCTTCCAATCTTGTTTCTGGAGGAAGTGCAATAGAACAATGACATCTGTTTGTCACCGAACTCCATACTCACCTCCCGTGGCTGCACTATTTTAAATTTTTACAGTATCTTTGTGAAATGGCAAAAAGAGTACTAAAGATCTTTATGCTGCTCAGTTTTTCCACAGTTCAGCAAAACAAAGCTCTTTGTAGCTCATTTTTGTAACTGATGTGGACATACACCTTTTAGGGAGAGTTTGGGCAAGGCCTGAACTGTGGTCTAGGGTGGACAGCTTTTCTGTGCTGTATGTAGCTATGGAGAATAAGACAACAGAATCAAGCCTATTGATTGACTAGTCAGGTATTTATTTGTTTTTAACATGCGAAACCAGTACAACAATCACAGAAGCTAGAAAAAATGTAGCACTGAAGAAAGTATTCATGCAGAATGAGTATTGTACTTGAACTATCCTCCACAATCATCAGTCAGTCTGTCCCAATATTTATAGTTCATCATTACAACTGCCAAAACTGGCAACCACCAGGATTGTTGTCTCAATTAAGGACAGTAAACAGATTGTCCCATTTTTTTTAATGAAAAAATCTAAAATGTAATACTTCACAGTTTAACATGTTTATTCATTTAAACGAGCTAAAAAATAGTGGTGTGACATCTGCTTGAGAGACACTGGTACCTAACATTTTGGCTGTCTCCCCACTAATTTGATTGTGATTAAGGGGGTATAAAAGGATGAGTAGAGGATTCTGTCAATTAAATGAATTGATGAACTGCAAAAAAAAAAAATATTTTCACTCTTGGAAATGTGTAGAAAGAAATACATCTACAAAAATGCATTATGGCAAACTAAGAGGATGATGGAGAAAAGTACTGCAAAATATCTCCACTGGCTCTTTCAGGAAAAAATATTGTAAGCATAAGATCACAGATAATCTTTGCCAATTTATTCATCTCATGGCTTCACTTCCCAAAGTGCAGGCATAATCCACTGTAAAATCTTTTAGGATGCAGTTCCAATATCGCATTTCTGCTGTCTTATTGATGTGCCATACTGTTATTTCCTTAGTCATAAGCACCACTAATTACTATGCTACTGTAAGCAGAACTTGAAATGCGATCAAGATCTGTATTATCTTTTTGGTTGGCACTCTAACTTGCCTACTCTGCTTTTCAAGTACGTTCTCTACAGAAAATTGTCCTGAATGCATTTGACCTTCACCAACTGGCTCAGTTGTGCCTTACAGGGACGACAATCCCTTATCAATCATCACTCTGCTGGGAGCTCCTAGCAGCATTTTCCTTCTGAAAATGGCAGCATTCAAAACTTGGCCCTAAGTCAGCAGATGAGCCCTTCCACGGTAGCAACCTTCATGGAAGAGGCATGAACAGTATGCAGGGCTTTCACTGTGCTCTCCTTTAGTAGAATTGCTCAAAACCTGTGTTTTCAAACAAAACTTTTAGGTCAGCTGCTCTAGAGAACATCTAAGTAAACAGAAGAGTTTGCTCATGTTGAAGCTATTTGCAGTTATGTGTTGCAGCACAATCTCCCAGTCTACAAGTCCTGCTCCAGACCAGCTACAGCTGGTCTGATGCATGGAAGGAGCTGATTCTGAATCACATGGTGTCTATATCATATGCAACAGTGAACTTCAACTACAGCATTCAAGAAAAGTTTAAATGTATCTCTAGGGTCTATTAGGGAAATGCTTAACGTGCCTCCTAAGCTTCCAGTAAAATATGTTTATGGACTCTAGGTAGTAGAGCCTAGAGCCTTTCCTTGACAATGTTCACTAGAAGCACCACTAAAAATACTAGACTGTGGCTTCAGTCCTGAGATGGTCTACATGCTGGTTCTGCTTCTGAAGAATCAAAGAGAAAAGGAAAACCACCTCGGAAGATGTGCTGAGCAAAATCACTTGTGGAAGACTGTTATGCCTTCCTAGCCAGAGATTCTTCCAGACAGGACATCTGCTCCTACCCACAGCACAAGGACCCAGTACAGGCATCTCCTCCACAACCTCTGCTAGAAAGAAATTCAGTTTACTCCAGGAGTAGAGGGCAACTACTGATGTCTATGTTTTCCTTCAGGTGAATATCTTTGAAAAAACTCATTAAGCCACATTTGCCATGTAAATTATTTGATCACTAATCCTTCTTTGAAACAAGCATATAAACTTTTATAATAAAAAAGTCTCGTACAACTCAAGTGATAGAGCTGCGTGGATAAACTCCTTCTCAGAAGGAGATCTCTCTATCAGTATTGGGTAGGATGCCAAAGGAAGTTCTCTCCATTGTCTCTTAAGTATTCATAGGCCACATTTAGTTTTATATGAGTTTAGTGGCTAGAACAGCCTAAAGTTATCCAGATATTCTAAAACTGACATCAGTGCTTACTTTTGATCATTTTGCTGTTTAGATTAATGTCCTTTCAAATGTATACATAAATCAGTGTGTTCAACACTAATAAGAGAACCAAAATAGAAAAAAAAATCATTTATTAATAAAATAGACACCGAGCAACTCATACAAAGATAGATGGTCCAAAATCCAAAAGGCATATTTCAATCTCAGATATAATTAAGGGCAAAATAAACCACATGTCCCATTAGGAATTATTGTATTGATAAGAGAAGATGTGTATTTGCTGCAGCATTTACCATGTATTTCTACATACACTGAACAGAAGTCTACCCGGTCTAAGCAAAAAGAAATTTTCCTGTCACATGAGAATATCCTTCTAGTACCTGAAGGGAGCCTACAAACAGATTGACTTTTTACAAAAGCATGTAGTAACAGCACGAGACAGAGTTGATTCATACTAAAAGGGAGTAAGTTTTGATTAGACATTGAGAAAAAATTATTCATTCTGTGGGTGGTGAGGCACTGCAACAGGTTGCCCAGGGAAGCTGTGGACGCCCCATCCCTGGGAGTGTTTGACAGCAGGACGGTGCTTTGAGCAATGTGCTCTAGTAGAAGTGCCTCTGCCCATGAGAGAGGTGTTGGAAATAGATATCTTTTGCATCCTTTCTAATGCAAACCATTCAATGATTTCATGATTCTATGATCTTTCATGCAAATGAAAAGACCTAATCCAAACAAAGCCAACAGACAAATGGCAAACTGTGGGCAATATGGACTCATAAGCCACACATCAGGGAAGCTGATAAAATCACATATATATGCACTTCAGATTTGATCTTATTTACAGTTATGGGAAATGGAATATTCCTGTTCTAGGAACTTCTTATTCATAAATTTGACAGTAAGAATTGCTTGCTTTTTAACACAACCAACAGAGAGAGCAGGTTATGAGATGACCTGCATGAAGGGAGTCTTTCTCAGACCATACATGTGACATTAAGGAAGCAATCCTTCCAGCATGTTAGAGAACATGAAAACTGCTAATGTAAAGCAACAGGAGAGGCCTGCAGCTTTCTATGACATGTGGTTGGGTGCTGGCAGAGTGAAAGGCATGTCACATCCAAGGAGACAGCTTGTGATATGCTTTTTCCTCCACTGGAAGTTGGGCCATGTGTCAGATAATGCTTCACCATAAATTCAACATGTTGCGAGGTGCTTGGTCAAGTGTGCGACTAGTAGCGGACTGTAAGTCATATGCATACATAAATGTTAGGATTTTGTGTCTCTAAGAGTCATACATAGAAAATGAGATATATTTGCATATACACATTTCTCTTTCATATATTTTTCGGAAGACTGTTGTACTCTGAATTTCTGGACTTTTTGTTTTGCATGGCATAAAGTGAATGAACACTATGACACATATGAAGTGGATCCTTAGAGACTCATAATGTATATGGTCATACTGTTACTGTATGGTTTAAAAATTAACTGTATTGATCCAAGTTTCTTAAGTGGTGATAATGGGACTGTGTCAATTTAAAAGAAATATATTTTCCATTATAATATTTGCTGTGATTTGCATCCCTTTGTCTTCAAAATAACTATAAGAAATCTTAGCCAGCCATCTCGGGAACAAGACAGTAAATACCTCAGTTGCAATTAAACCTAACATTCAGCTCTGAAATTTATGACAAAGGCAAAACCAAGCCTCAGAATTACGAAAACTTTTCTGAAAGTCAGTCTGCCTAAATTTCCTTGCTACATTCAGCAACAACGGCTCTACATGTTCTTGATATCAAACCGAATCAGAACTGAATCTCAGTCAGAGAAAGACTGACCACACTTTTAAGAGGATTAAAACTGAGTCTTTACATCCACAAGCTCAGTTCTATGCCAAAATCAAAGCAGAACAGGATAAAACCAGAATTTTAAAGCTCCCTGCAGCTGCTCTGACACACCAAATTCTTCAAGTGACTTTTGGTTATCAAAAGGAACAAAAATGCTACCTACAGTGCCTAATTTGAAAGGTACTTCGCAAGAACTGAGGGATGTAATGGAGCCAAGATTTACCAGTTATTAGTATGCCAGGAGAAAAAGTGTTTTCTTATTACTTACAGCCTCTCACATTAGTTTGATGATTAATATGATTGTATAACTGGAAAGGAATGTTTTTATACAACATGCCCCTAATAGGTAGAGCAAGTTGATACCAAAACCATCAGGAAGAGCATAATTAAAACACAATTTTGACTTTATATTAATAGTAGACCAATACACTAATTAAAACCAACATTGACTAAACTTTCTATTTACACTAGTTCAGACAGCACAGGAGGCAAAGAACTGTGTTTCAGAAGCATATGCGAATGTTAGAGCTTCTGTCATCCAGGTGCCATTTCTAACAGAACACATGTGTGCTGAACAGTTGGCAAAAGAATGAAAAAGATTACTGCAGATATATGGGCACACAGAATCTGGAATGACAGAAAATTAAGTCCATATAGAAGGTGACAGACTGCTTGTAAGAAGATAGTCTTTTCCTACAATTTCTTCCATCTTCATGCATGCGCACACATGCATGCACAAGGAAGATTAAAAGGGAGAGAAAGGATGAGGGTGTTTTGATATATTATAAAGACAAATGAAGAAAAGACTTTTTACTTGGTATTTCTGCTTTCTTTTCAGAAAGGAACAGGAAACGAATTTGGTTATTAGGAAGCTCTGATTCCTAAATTTGGTCAAGGCAGACACTCCTGTGAAGTCAGCATCAATACCCATGATAATAGTAGCACCTGTCTTTTGACATCGAAGTTCTCTGCCTGAGAAAAACATAATGTAAACAATAAACTTCATGTATTGTACTGTTGCTCCTAGCTTTGGTGTCAGACAAATACACTTGGCCAGGCATAAGTGTTCTTCTTTTGGAGACCTGGAATGTGACTGACGTATTGCAAAACTTTCTTATGAATTTGGACTGCAAGAAATGGCATAGTTGACTGTCTTACAGTGAAGGGACCGTGTGTTTCTATGTAGTCTTGTTGAAGCTGAAGAAATCTTGATGACAGATTCATTGCATCTGCTAGTTTTCATCTGGGTCCAGATCAAGGTCAACTTCACTGGAAACATTAAGATAAAAAAAAGCATAGAAAGCCAACAAAAATACCAGTATAGCTGCAAGGACAAGGGCAACTTCCTGTAGAAATAAAAGAAAACAAAAACCTGTTAGAAATAATACCATATTTTCAGATTAATCAGGAATAAATATTATTTCCCTTCTACAATGCACATCAAAATAACATCAGACACAGTATAATTGCATAAGGCATTGATACTTCAATGATTTCTCTATTGTGGTTACCATTCCAAATGTTGTAGAAGCCATTTACTTAATGAAGATTTTGGTGAGTTTGATATACATCAGAAAGAGAATATTTAGCTTAAAAATCTTTAGTCTTACCTAGAAATAGAGCTTTATATCTTTTTATTATCCAATTCCTTCTTTTTTAAAGGAAAAGACAGAATTCACAAACCACAGTTTTGAACACAAATTTAAGTTATGAATTTACACTGTGAATTTTGATGTTTTCTAGCAATATGTTACTGCTTTTTGCCAACAAATTTGTAATTTTTTAATGAAGCAAACACAGTATGGTGGAAGTCAATGAAAATTGCTACCTCTACCTCCCAACCTCCTGGTATACAGTACAACATGGAACTACAAACTCCCTCAGAATTGGATGAAACTTTTCTTTCTTCAGCTCTGCAATAAGGCAAAAAGCACAACAATTTGCACTTGCCTCTCTTCCCATAAAATATTGCAACTTGCTGCATCTTCCTTAATTAACATAAAAGAGACTTCCAAAGTATACATGATTTATAGCAGCTTTCAGAAGCACAAAAATGTTTTTATACTACACATTATACTCATTATGTGACTGCCTATCATCTTAAGGCTGGACTCTGTAAAAATGCAATTACAGTACAATCATCCTCTTAATATTTCTTCTATTTCCTGTATTTCTTTCCTTTTTATTTCATTCAAAGACACCATTATTTCACATTTTTAAGTTTCTATTTTTCTGTAAGGCACAGCACACTTCCTGAGTGTTGACTCTCATTTTGCTAGACAATGAAAGATGAAAGATAAATTTGAGAAAAATCCTTATGCCCCTTCAGCTCACAGAAAGTATGACTTTATAGATAACAACATCTACTGCTTGACTCCTGATCATCATGATGAACTTTTAAAATTGTGCACTCAAGATGCTCCAAAGGTTAGTCTGTACCTCCAAACCCCACTCTCCCTCTAAGGAAAGAAGCAAAACTTCCCCTCCAATTCTCAGCTTCATGTTAAGCTATAAAACAATTACATCCGAACAATCCCAATGTACATTGAAAATGAGAGAAGAAAAAAGTTCAGTGATTTTATAATAACTGATCTGAATTGGTACAGAAGATGTCACATCAAACCTACTCTGTCAGTGGGACTGAAAAGAGATGCCTACACTGAAACAAGACAAGAAGACACCCTTTACTGTCCAAGGAGAGAATCTGTCCATCTTGTGTCCTCTAAGAGAGGCCAGGTGAATTCTTCCCAAAAATTACCATTTCTCTCCTTAGACTAGAAGGCAGTGCAGATGGTACCTCTTGTGTGCACTGTGGGATTAATCCCACCCAGCATCTCTAGGTTGGTGGTGGCTTTGCAACCAGCATTGTGTTCACTGACATGAAGGAGTTAAAACTGTGCATTTCATTTTTAAAAGTCTAGCCCATAATCTGGCATTCTTCTATAGAGCAGCATTTAATTTGCATTTACATTAATGCATTGTATAGTTTATCAGAATGTTGGATCAATAATTCAACATATGCCATCTAATAAATTTTGAAATACTACTGCCTAGTTGGCATATGTTCTATAGGAGCATATTCTTTATTCTATAGAAACCTTTGCTTTCTATTTTATATGGATGATTGAGATGTCCTTTAAATTTGTTTTACCACATTAAAATTGCTCCTGCAAATTTGCTGAGGTTGTTTGCTACAGATTTCAACTACATTTTCCTCTTAGAATTGTACCATCCTCTGAACTTCATCCTCCTGATTTCATGATTTGATTTAAAAAAAAAAGTACATTTAATTCACTCATATATTAAAGGAAAGTGATTTTTGCTTTGTTGCAGTTGCAACACGTCAGTATCTCACAAAAGGGCATGGCAGCATCAGACAGGTTTCATTTATTTCCTTGTATCCACAGCTGTGCACCCAGACCCATCTGGCCACACAGCTACTAATCTTAAGAGGATGTAATAAACAAGTGACATACAACTGCAGGCTCCATCTGCTCAGGAGAGTGGACAACAAAACCGCACAATGCAGGCACCGTTCACACTTGACACAGAGAGCAAATTCATTCCAGTATTAAAAAGTTTTTCCCTTGTTTGGACGCCACACTTCCCACACTTTCTGCTTTACAATAGGTTTACCTTTCCCCTTCCTTCTCCTCAGTCTCCCTTAAGAAATGCTCTGAGTAGCAGCAGCAAACTTTTCAGGAGCCTTTGCATTAAAGATTTGTTTCAAAGGAAGTGAAATTGGGAAAATCTTGAGTTTTATTCTCAGGCTGCCCAGTAACTGCTTGACAGAAGCAGTTCTTTAATTCATCTGCCTAAGTTTCACAGTGAGTAACACTGTGATAACAATACTATTTTTCTTGCACAGCCACTAGGAACTGTGTGGGTGGATCTGTATTTATTATGCCTGGGAATGAAAAGTCTTACTAAAACTCCAGGTTCAAGAATTATGCAAGAACCTTAGTTTTGAGTTACTGAAAAACGCAGAGTAACAAAAATATAAAATAAATGGCCTTACAAAGGACATCTGGCTCTCAGCTAGGAATATGCAGTCTCTTAAGAATTGCATCCAGTTTATGGACTTTTATAAACATAAATTTTGCAAGGTAAATAGCAAATGAGATGCTGCACCACTGTACTGTATTTGCAACAACAGATATATATTGTCATTTTAATTTGTTTTATACTTTTCAGGCTTTGCTATTTGTATTTTAAGTCATGCATAGAAATGAAATGTTAAAATACTCCCTGCTTGGCATATATAGCTCCCTTTCTCTTGCACTTTATGGATCATCCCCATCATCCTCTGCAAAATCCATTTACTCAAAGGATTTTACCATGAATAATTAAAGAATAGAGAAAAAGTTCTATAGAAATAAACTTAAAATGATCAGAGGGCTTTTTCTCCTTTTTTTTTTCTTTTATATCATGGTACAGAACACTAGGAAACAACATTTCTACTCTCAAATCCCAAAGTAAAGTCATAGAAGACTTTAAAAAGGAACAGAATTTTCTATTTTATTCTCTTACATGTAGAACAGCATATGTAGAACCCTACTGATTTCAGTTTGATTAAGTTTTCCAGAAACTTTTCATAAAAGAAACGCATACCATTACAGCATGATGTGGATTTAATTCTCTTATAATTTTTTGTCAGTTTTATGTCTCTCATGCCAAAATACTTGGATTATGTCCTCAAATTCACCCTGATGGACCAAGTGGCAGAGCTGGGATCTAAACAAGATTAATCAGGAATGGAGGTGAGGAAAAAATGTTAGCTATGATAACACAAATTTGGACACTGTGTATGGCAGCTTCATATCCTACACATATAGAGAAGTATCATACTTCCAGGAAACGTCAGGGGGGGTTTTACATGTTTTTAAATTGCCCTTCAAATAGAATCACACCTTTTTACCTGAAACCTGCTTAAAACTAAGTGAAAGAGTAGCACAAATTGCTCTCTTTGAATTGCTAAATTCTCCCTAGCTCTTTCTGAAAAGAGATGAAAAGAAAATCATGCTGACCAAGGATACCTGTAAAAATAAATATATAGGAACTGACAATCTTTTTATCTCATATAGTTTTTAACTGAAGACTTTAGGTGGATATTCACTGCGATCATGTTTTAGAGTTTCAACAAAATTGTATTTATAAATGAATGTTTACGTCTTTAATGCAGGACATTCTACAGCTAACAGAAGGCAACAAAAGTAATTTATGAACTTTTAGCCACACTTTTTAGGTCCCAATTTTTTACTGTGAAAATTTCAGATGGAAGAAAGACCATTGTTGTCTCAAATAATGAGAACAAGGTACTACTAGAGAGTCATCGAAAACACCTGGCTATATGCCTACAAAACAACAGGGTTGTTCATTTTGAAACAGCTAGATGCAAAATAATATATACAGGTATCAAAGATGCATACAGTACCTATAAAGTGGAGTACTTACAAAGTTTCTGCCTTGAAAAACTGTGACTCTAAGAAGGTCTTTGGATTTCATGGGTAACTACTCCCCCAGTGTGATTTCTGGATGCACAAAGGTGGAGGGATTTCCAGCAGAGAGATGACCAGTATTTATTTTATCATAGAGAAGAATGAGAGGTAGTTTGATTACAGCATATAATTATATGCACCTGTATTTAAGTAAAGCATTTCACAGTGTGGGGTCCCTTTATCCTGTTTACAAGAAACTTTCAAGGCCCAGCTGCAGTTAGATAAGTTCAGCCTTTAACTAAGATACCAATTTTTAGGAGCAAGAATGATTGAACACTCTTCAGGAAAATATGGACTTTCATACCTGTGAGTCCTTTACAATCTGATCTCTCTCAAAAAAGCATGTTTTTATTTAGCAATTGGAAAGAATACTTCAACTTTGGCTTGTGTGAAAAGAAGGATGTGGCTGCCAAAAGTCAGCAAACTCAGCTCTCCTAGCTGCTCCTCTCCTTCAGGGCCCTAAGAAAACTCAGATTACTTCCATGGTCAGTGCTACATTCTGAACCCCACAAGTTATTGCAAGTAATAGCACCCTATGTTTAACTGCTCAGACTTTCATATATAGCATCACAAGTTTTCTGATGTTGACATTTTTCTCCAATTGTATTGGTTTAATTTCTAGAATTTGAGGGTTTGCTGTAGCTGATTATTCTTTGAAGTGCTGCAGACTGGTCCTAAATAGAGACATAAGAAGGTTTGAGAAAGATGGTACAAAAAATACTCCTAAAATTTTGCTTAGTGCATCTTCTTCACATCTCAAACCACCATGATTACAACACTTATGTGTTCAGGTCAGGCAAGGATCTGATTTTGTTCTTCCCTTTGTATGTGTTGTTTCCCCTCCCTTTCATTTCAAGGTCAGGGATCAAAGCCTGACTACAGGGATAACTGGGAATATACTCTTTATCCATTGCTGGCACATTAAGCTGCTCTGCATTTTGTGAGACACATAAGTTCGTCTGAAGACCCAGTATTTTGGCCATTACAAAGTGCTTGGACTTTGTAGAAAGTATTTGGATGAAATTTTATGATCTGTAACATATAGAAGTGCAGATCAAATGATCTAACAGTCTCTTGTGGCCTTAATTTCTACAAAGCTATGAAACTGTATCTTGAAAAATGTAGTTCACTAACTTAGCAGATTATGAGCAGCATGAAATTGGAGAATATCCTTTGCTAAAATACACCAGGAATGTGTTGTTATCTATTCCTATCTAACTTGTTCCAGATGAGAGAAATGCTCCATAGTGAGGTATCTAACTACACAACAGATTAAGCAGATATGCAAAAGAATGACAGACAGTAAGTTTTCACTTTGTTTAGGAAACATTTTTTCCTTAGCTGCATCGATGTACTGTGTTGCTAATAATTCTCTCTGGAGTGATATTCTGCAGTCAGTAATGTCTTTGCAAGTACTTTGCAAATACTACTGTTAAGATTTGTGCCTACCTTTCAAGAAGAGAGAAAACTTCATCACTTGTCCCATGGACTACTGATTTGTTCTTGCAGCCTGTGAAAAAAATCTTTCCCCAAGAGCTCCCATAACTTTTGGTCTCTGCGTACCAAACTCCAGCAATCTGGGGGCCACGCTTCCACACTTTTCAAACCATTTTCGGCTTGTCACCCTCCTGCTGGCATGTTTTCCTCACCCAATGAGAGCAGAGCTAGCACCAGCGGTGGAAAGGCCTTCCTGCTCTACTTGGTAAGGATGAACAGCTGGGCTTCCAGCAGCACAAGCCCCATACAGAAGGCCAACAAAATGACCCAGAGAAAGTTCAGAGGCTCCCTTTTTGGTACTGCTACAAAGGATTTTTTCTTATCTGAACACCAGGAGACATATAGCACATTGCTTTCTCTTGGAGCTGTTTCTCGAGACTGGGTCCTGCTTTTCCAAGAGACACAATGTATTTTGGCACTGTCTACATTAGTGTCACATATACAAACAGAGCCAGTACAATAGCTCTGCTACAATATTTAATCTTTAAACATGTTTAAAGAGCAAATATGACACACCAAGTACTAGCATGGTCACCCTGCTTGAACTAACTTTGGATAGTTATTAGTGCTCAGCTGCTTCTCTGACATTATCAACACAGATAAAAATTCCTCATTGGGGAAATTAAAAACTACTAAATGCCAGTGACTGAAAGAAACTTTGTTACTTTAAACCTTGCATTAAAACGACAAGGCAATCAAAGTTTGACAAGACAAGCTAATTAGTATGCCAGCGATGAAATGTGAAGACTCTCCAGGGGATTGGTTCTCAAAAGTTTTATGTCATTTATAGGGCCTTTTCTTAAGCTAATGTTGTCAGCTCTCATGGTGAAATACACAACAGTTGAATTTCATTATCCTTGTAGAAATTAAGGACTAAAATCCCTTCACTAATTTCTAGTCCTCTTTTTTTCTGCCCTAAATACTACACTAAGTCTTAGTTTACAGCCAGGCATGTAATTTCTTCAGGACACTAATGCAAAACAACCCTAGAGTTATCAATGACATAAAAAAGCCTATTGCTTTAAGTGGCTGTATGGTGCTTATTGTGTTAGCTTATTGTGTGTATGTATTTCACAGAACTACAAACATATTCCCCTTTCCCAGAGAGTTTATACTTTTACATTTATTCTTCCTCTACAATATTTTTATTAGCTTCAACTTAGCTTTTTAGATTAATTTATTTTGAAATGCTGCATACTGCATCATGTACTGAATAGATACATATAAAAACAAACTACATTTGAAATACACATATGTGTCTGATTTCTTCTCAAAGATTTACAAGAACTTTGGACATTTCTATTTAAAGTACCTATTTATTACATTGCATTGTAGTTATATGAATTTTTTTTTTTCTCTCAACACAGATTTAAGTTAATCAATTGGTACAACACAGAATTAGGGCCTACAAAATAAAAAAAGACTAAAATCCCAGCCTTTGGAAGGTGAATCATGTTGCTTATTACCACTCCTCCTCCCAGGGAAAAGGAGTAGTTTTTAAGAGACAGTGGGGAGTGGAAATGGGTTTCTGCTTGGGGTGGCAGGTGAATTCCCTGCAGACCTACCTCACCTCTCCAGGTGCCACAACAGATATGAGGCCCTGGAATCTGAGGACCAGGGAGATGAGGATGTGAATGAAGATCCATCCAGGTTAGAGGGGTTGCCTAGGGCAGGACAACCTACCCTGCACATCAAAACCTCCTCAATTAAGAAAAACATAAGGATAATATTGGTACACTGGTGAACTCCCTTTTGAGAGGAATGGAGGGCCCAATATGCCAACTGGATCCAGCCTATAGGGAGGTGTGTGAGCCTTGGGGAAATCACCAACAAACTTCCCAGCTTGGCATGGCCCACTGACTATTGCCCACTGGTTTTCCAGGTGGACACATACAAAGTCCCAAAAAGACTAAGGATGATCAAGCGGGACCTCAGGGCATTGAGACAACTGGTCAAAGGATCTGAAGAACAAATTGCGTTCTCTTCTGTCCTGCCAGGTGCTGTCACACCAAACATAAGTTGTCAAGAATTATTTCAAAAATTACCCAGACCACAACAGAGGAGGATTTAGGATAGCTGTGGAGGATGGATGTAAAAAGATGGCACTTGACAGCTGGAGGATCTTAACGCCAGACTGAGCAAAACAAGCCGTGCTCGAGAGAGGGATACAGGTTATGAGGCTTCACAACTAAGAAGCCTCTCCAGGGGTAAGGAAGGAGATTTCCCTACAGACACTCCAGAAGCATCTACTGCCCATGGTGAAGTTCTGCTGCTGGAGGGATTGAGCAGGGTGAAGAGCTGTCACTGTGAGGTAGGAAAGGTGCACCTTTACCTCAAGACATTAAATACACTTTGCTTCCATGCTGAGCACTGTGGGTTCTGTAAGCAGAAGTGCACAGTTTACTCTACAGAAATTGCCCATGTTCTGGTAGAAGTATTGTAACATTTACTAAGCCTGAGGTTGTTGGCATTAAGCAGGCTCAGCGAAAAGCATGCATTTAGAAGCCCTGCCTTCCTTCCCCTACAAGCAAATCCCCAAAGAGAAAGGTGCCCAACTTGCCTTCTTTTTTGCTTCAGCTCTGTCAGCTTTTCTCAGCAATTTGGAAGCAAAATAAATTACTGTGATCTATTTGGGGATGATCCAGATTTTTTTTTAAGGTCCAGAAGCACAAAAACATATTACAGCCAGAAGAAGATATTTGAAAGAAATTTTTTTTTTTTTTAAGGCAAAAGCAGAATTGTAAACCTGAGACATCACACAGTACAACTAGCAGAACCCCAGAAACACACCCATTCAGGACCTGGACAGCACATGTGCACCTTGATGGCAAAAGTCCTTTATTCACTAATACTCAATTCTTCATTACATATACGATTACACATATGCTTTCCCATTCACCCTCATTTTTAGGAAAGAATTACTTAAGAAAACAAGGAAATGAAACAGGTTTTGAAGGACTAAATCTCATACTCTTCTCACTTGTGAAAGACATGCAAAAACATGTTCATTTTAAAAGAATTAGGCTGTACACTAAGCCTCCAAGTAGAACATCACTTTTAAAAGGTCATGCCATTGAGAGAAAAATGAAAATGAAAAGGAAAATTTAATAAGAAAAGAAGGAAAAGGAACTCAAAAGGTTAATAATTTATCCTTTAAACAAAAAAGGCAATCTACTTTTTCTCATTAAAACCTGACACACAGCACTAACTGAGGAGATTATGTTGTGAAAACATACTGCATCACACGGTAATGCTTGATCGAGATCAGCAATCAGGAGCAAAAAGAAAGCACTGTTTCGTGATTATAATAGCAAATTCTGGAAGACAACCAAATACATCATCTGGCAGCCTAAGAGCTGTTACAGCTTGGTAGTAATACCTTGGCATTTGCTATAAGCTATAACTTGAAAAAATTGATTTCTCATCTGCCAGCAACAAGAAAATGTTCTCCTTTTAACATTTCTGAAGTTTCTTTTACTAGAATACTCAGATAATGGATCTACTTTTTTATTTTCCTCAGGTTTTACTCTTGCTGTAAAGTTAATAGTGTATCAGTTAGATTAAAAAAAATAAATTTGAGGAAAAAATACTGGAGGCAACATAAATAATGTGTGTTCAGATAGATCCCGTTTTGATGACACACCAGGTCATAGATAACCAAGAATATTTCCAATTGTCCTCCTTGCTCATATTCACAGCTGTGATGTAAAATAATTGTTATACTTCATACCTGCCTGAAAAGGGAACACTTTCAAAATAAAGTTTAGTACTTTTCCATATGTTTTCCTTTGATGTTAGTTAAGCCTTCTTTTTGCAAGTCAGAAGCAGTACACAAGGGTGCAAACTGAGACAATAATGCTGAGAATTAACAATACTTAAAAAACCCAGTCTTTAAATTACTACTGGTATAGGATGAGAAGAGGAACATGAGAAATGTTTATTGTAATTTGTCTAACTATATGAAATAGTTGAAGAATTTGTTCTGTGTGTAGACAGGCTCCCTAAAACCATCAGTTTTCTGAGCACACAGTACTTTAAACCTTAAAGTAAACATGCATCATAACAAGGACATAGACTACCTAAAATCTTTCAGCACTTCAAACATTCAAGTCATTTTAGGGTTAAGTAAAAGCAGTTAATCATAAATATTTTAGATTCTAGCATTCTACTTAGATTTAGAAGTGTCATAAACAATATCTCTCACAAATCAATATTCACACAGTACATCTATGGGGAAAAGAAACAAACACAAAGGTGGTTTGAGCTATCAAAGAAATCTCTACCTTTACGCCTAGTGCAGTTTTCTTGGCCTCTGCTTTTAATCTTGTAGCTCTTAACATAGGCCTGGTTTTCTTATAATCTTGTTTCCCTAGAGTAAAAAAGCATATTCAATGAAAACAACGTAAAAATAATACAAAGAATGTGAGCATTTGTTTCAGTTGAAAAGTCAGATTCAACATATTAAAAACATCCCACAGTCCAACATTTCAAACAACAGCAACTCTGTCACACAGGGATTCAATGTGTGGAACAACCATGCTTAACACAGACAGTAACAGAAACAAGATCTGACAAATCAGTGTAGAACCTGTTACTCCAGAGTGACATCAAAATACATCTGTGGATAGATATCCACTAGTACAATGTTTAATAAATTGGTCCATAGGAATCAGTCAGCAAATAAGTAGATTAAAGGTAGATTATGTTTGTCCCTCTCATTGAAATCAAAACAAAAATTTCCATTAGAATTTTTCTTGCCTAGTCATCTCTAATGCACATATAAATGTGCAAGACAAGACATTCTGTTGAATGTAAAGGTTTGTAATTCTGAACTGGAACATTATTTGCAGGCATCAGAACTCAGAGATATGGAGACAGTCTAAGTAAATGCTAATAAAATCACTGCTTAACACCATCTGCTTGTAGAAACACGTTACACAAAATCTTCTAGATTAACTTTCTACAAGTTACAGGAGCTATCTCTTGCAGCCACAAAGAGTGCAGCCCAGGGCTTGATTACACTGACTGCATATGAACTGAGTTCAGAGGAGGACATGTAAGCATTCAGAAATGGTAAAAATGGTATAAATCATTTATCTCAACTTATTAACGAGCATAAAACACCTGACATCTCTCAGGGATATTTCTGCTGTCTGAAAGGCCTGTTACTGTTGTATTATGAACTACTAACCACAGCTTCTTTCAGTTAACAGAAGTACAGATAGTCACAAAAGGAGAAGAAAACGAAGAATCTGTGAAGAAACTGCTCAGAGGGATACAGCCTCAGTACAACTGCTTTGGCTTTTTAAAAAAGTCCTTTTTATTTTTTCCCTCCTAATGCATACATATCTTTTTTTTCTTTAGGCCTAATTCCAAAACTAAACTATAATGCTTAAAGCAGAGTGTTTGGCCTATTTCAAATCACTAAGTTTACCTATTTGTATATTAGCTTTCATTGCTGTTACAGTCAAATAGTTTAACTTTTCCTCTAAAACTTTGTCCAGTGGTTTTGTATACAAAATCCTGTTTATCCAAGCAGATGTGATTTTACATTCATAATCAATAATGCAAACTTCTCATTTTATGGCTACCTTGAAAACTGGGATATTACTGTGTAGTGATGAAATTCTGAAATGTGAATATCTCTTTCCAGTAATACACTGGATTTATGGAAACCCACTTCTGACTTTGTCTGCTCCTTGTATCACCCTGCTCATACTCAATACAGAGATTGTCTGTGTAGCATAACGTGAATGCTGAACTTGCATCACAAGTTTGCTTTCATTATATAATCTCTCCTCAGTTCTATGGATTATATATTGGGAAGGTCTCCATACTATTCTTTGGTCAGATATTATTCATGAAAGACTTGAAATAACTTAAAAATACTTGATAACAAATGGAAAAATAACTGAAACCATATGTATTAAGAATAAAAAAAAAAAAGGCAGCATAGATCCAAGGAAACTCAGAAGACAGAGTGAAGAAAGGATGACAGAAAGAAGATTTATGTCAGAGGCTCCAATATATTCATCCAGTCAATACATCTTATTAGCAGGACAGGACCACTGCATCACTATTTTTCAGAAGTCAGTAATATCTGATAGTAGGATGCATCAGAGAGTACAGTAATTTTTTAGAACAGCTGGAGAAAGACTTGCAGAAACCACAAAAATGGCTAAGTCATGAGATGACATCAGCCAGAACGTGTTTCTTCTCCCTGAAGTCTCACATGCATACTTTTGCCATGAAATAGTTAAAAGATCTTTCTGAATTTCCATTACAAATGGCAGGAGTTCATTACTCATAAAAATACACTCCAGGCTGAAATTTGGCGTAGACACACCCCAGCCTTGAATTTTTTTGTTTGTTGCGAGCCAACTTTCATAAGTGATGCAGCTGTTCTTACTTACTTGTGAACAAACTATAGAAATGTATCAATCTGAAATGTTTTAAGCATGAAAAATATCTTCATTTAGAACTATATAACTGACAAGCACTAAGTTAAATCTCAGTTCTCATAATTCAGGTTTGCTGCTTTTCCATCAGAGGTAAATGAAACAAGACAGTCAGAAATTTCCCTTCCAGTGATGCAACAGCATTAGATAATGAAAACTAGAAAGCCTGGTAAGGTCCACTAGGAATGGGACACAAGTCAGCCAGTAAAACCCACCTCCCTTTCCTCCCATTGCCAATTCTCCCTCTTCTTCTCCACAGCTCAAATGTGAAGGTGACATGAGCAGGGGCAAATATTGCATAGAAGACCCAATCTGTGAAATACATGTATGGGCAGAACCATGTTTACTCATCCAAGTGAGAAAGCTTACTGGTGCTCTTTCCCTTGGCACCCTGCTACTCTTTATTCCAGTATCACGGCTACAGCTAAGACTGGATTCTACTTATCTAGAGCATACTTCCACATTTATATTAAGTCTGATATGAACAACTAACCCTCCTATAACAACCAGGCTATTTCAGTGATGACTCTAGAACTGGTAGTTCTCCAAATCCATGCACCTGCCATTAATTTACCACTCTCCTTGCTAAATGTAATAGCCAAAAGGAAAAAAATACGGTAGGGAAACAGTCTGAGTCCACCAAGTGCAAAAGTTTAAAAAGGGCATCTGTGGACTTCTTTGTAATGAAAACCAGATTCAGCAATCGTACTAAAAGACTCTTAAAACATGTGAACTTTCTGAGGCCTTGGGAAAGACATCTGCATTACAGGACTACAAAGAACAATGAAATGCAAAAATCCTGTCACGTGAATACTGATCATTACCACCTGGAAAACAAGCAGAAAAAAGTAATACAGGCTCCCTACAGCCTCCCTTCTTTTGGGCTTGCAAATTCAACCAGTTGGGATAAGTATATTCACACTCTCAATGTCTTCTAGTTTTATCTCACTTATCCTGCAAGCTGTCTGGTACATTTATCTGTCAGAGTCATCAGTTTAAGCTATTTCTTCTTCTCAGGAAGTGATCATCAAAGCCAGTTGAGACAGACTCATCAGACAAAGCCTCATTTGTCTGCTTTATCCAATGCCTATCTGAGACACCAAGTTTTCCTGATGGAATATATGAAGGCAAGAAGAAGCCAAAAAGATACCACTAGAAGATTTCCAGACCAAATCTTACTTTTTCTATTAAACATAATCCTCATCTCTTTGACTAGTCATTATTGTTATCAATTTGTCATCTCTTCTCTCAAACTCTAAACTGTAGTGCCAGCTTCCTGAAACTTTTTTTACAACTACTGCTATTTATTTATTTATTTTAAAACAAATTCACTACTTCTTTACTCTTTCAGGCCCATCACTTCCATTCTATTTTTAAGGCCAAAGACTTAAAGTACTCCATGATAAGGCAACTATTTTTACTGACTACAGCTCTCTACTTGTCCTACTTCCTGACAGTGCCTCCAAAGATCATCCACCTTCCCATCCAGTGCATGAAACAGCCTTTGCCTGTCCGAAAATCTACAGAGATTGCCTGGCACCTCCTCTCTTCCTTCCAACCTTCTTTTCCACTCCTTTGGTGGCAAAGTGACCTCAGCAGCACCTGAACTAAGCTGAGCCATGCTTACAGATCCTGTTTGGAAAACTTTCCTGGGATAGAAATGAAGACCATTTTACTAGCCATAGGATTAGAACAGGGTGAAGATAAGGGAGCTTTTTAGCTACTAAAACAGCTATACTGGGAAAAATGAGAAAGGGTGCCTCCTTCAGAGTGGATATTAGAGATTCATACACTATGCAAAGTGAGTTTGTTTCTCTTCGTGTAACTAGGAATAAAAATCTATGAATTTTACAAGATTTTTTTATTTACCTCTGCTTACAAGGAAAATTGAGATCCCATACATCTTCTATTCAGTAATTTTAATAACATATTAGAGATGGCCTGATCTTGTATATTCAGTATTCTTTTTAATTAAAACCTCCAATGACATGATGATAAATGCCAAAAAACAAAGTAAAAGGCAAGTTCATTTAAGTTCTGGATTAATTTTTTTTTTTTTAGTCTACAGAAATACTGTGACACTGCCAGGTAGTTTGCACAACACTGTACCCCTGCATACATACCAAGGTCCTTTATATGTGCGACCGAGATTGCAGGATGTTGAGCACTGTATTACAGAAAACTGACTACTTTTAGGATTGTGTTTAAAGATGCTGCTGTTTAAGACACAACCTGAAAAAATCTACAGAATAACTTCACAAAAAAAAAGGAAAAAAAAAAAAAAAAAAGTATTTCCAACCCTTCTAGATATTTACTCTTTCATTCTAACAATAGCTCATTACTGGAATTGAATAACAAACTAAAGACTGCCTCTCTGCTTTTTAATTCATCAGGCTTAAGCAGAAACAGGACTGCATCTTTGGCCTTTGTTGATGCTGCTGTCCAAGCTTATTATCATATGAATATCTAGTTATTGTTTTATAAATGTTCACATTTCAGGAGCTCCCTGCTTTCTTTTCTCTCAGCAGACTTTACAATATCCACCTTCATTATCATCATGTGGCAGCATTGCTCTTCGCCTGCATTTGCTACTTTAAAAATTAATGCACTGCTATTTTCTGAATACTGTACTGTGTAAGCTGCTTATGAGTACATTATGCTATCAAGCAAGCACATGCAGAAAAGCTTCCTAAACTGTTATTCTTTCAATGAAAATACAGCTGGTTCTGCTTCAAAGGCACTTCTTTTCACCTGCAAATGGACTTGCTTCTACACTTATTCCTCAATTCATTGTCTTTTATTTGTGTCTGCAAATCTTTAATTGCCTTTAATTAGAAAGAAGTAAATTCAGTGCTTTAATCTTGCAAATACATTCAATCATAATTCTGTCTGGGATGAATACCAAGTTCCATTCACTGACTGATCTTTATAACAAAGGTATATAAATTTATTGTCCGTTTATATAGACCACATCAATTAAGCCACAATGGAAAACCAAATAGATAAGAGTCAAAATATTTGAAATTAGAAATGTGCAATCTAAATTTAATTACTCAGACAAATAATTTGAAGATGAGTTATTTACAGCATGCCAAAAAACCTGACAGATAGTTACATTTTTTAATCATGCTACAGATTTAAAATTCCTTTCAATACTTTCAGTATAATTTGTAACAACCAACAAACTGCTGTCCCGAATCTTTCTGTGCTGGTATTACAGTCATACCAAAAACATTAGTAAGATGTTTTCCATACATTAGCAATCCATTTCACGTTAAAGTACTACTTAAGGATCAATAAAACTACAACTAGAGGGTAAATTTTAGTTACCAGTAGCAGTTTAACTAAAGTACCTTACTGTAACTGATACTGAAAACCATACTAAAATACATACATATCTAATTAGAAACTAGAGACAGATTGTGACAAGATTTACTGACAAACTGCAAGTGTGAAATCACACACCTAGTTAAGCTGAAATCAACTGGTTTATCATGATTATTGATAGGAATTAATGAAGGTTTCAGGAACCCTCCACAAAACTCCACAGAATAAACAGAACAAGAAAATGGACTTCTGGTCTTCTCAGGGTTTCCACAGCCTGACTTCAAGCATCCTGTCCTTTTATCTGCAGTAACAGGGGTAAGGGAGAATTAGATCTCATTAGCATGGACAAAGGCTCAGGATGGAGGCAGGTTCAGTCATGCCATCCTCCACAACCTCCCTATATGCAAGACACAGAAGATCACATACCCTTTACACCTGAGTTCAGTTTTAGGTGATTGCTAGTCTAGGTCTCTCTTTACCTCCCATAGAGAGACCTCTGAAGAGTGAGTGACAGCAGCCTGCACAACCTAAAGAGCTCCCTGATGCTGCCTGTTTCACTGTCAAGAACAACTAGAGACGTTCAGAACCCAAGTCAGGCATTATTAGTACTACAGAGAGAAAATCACAGATCCACGAAGGGACTGTGAATTGCATTGAAAACCACAGCCTGAATTCCATGCCTGCCCAGCTATTGACGCGCTGGTTCCCAAGCCAGTTAGCTATGCCTGTGCTACAGAGCCACTGCACTCTGCACCACAATTAGCACACTGCTTCTTCAGAACTGCTCCCATGTACCAGCTATGGCCCTGCTTTAAGCTACAGTCTCAGGGGATAGGGGATAGAAGACATTCCTGGGGTCATATGATCCATCCCTCTGCTCAGAACAGAACCAGTTTTTAAACTGTATTCACCCAGAAAGTCAACTCCAGTGATTCTGGCAGCAAGTCTAGCTGAGCTTATCCAGCTGAGTTTTTAGTATTTACAAAGGAAGAGATTCCACAACCTCCCTCAGAAACTCTTCCCAACATTTCGTCATCCCTCTAGTAAAAATATTTTTCACCTACCTACCAAGAATATTCATATTCTAACTTACCTTTTGTCCTACCATTGTGCACCTTTGAGAAAAGTTAGGCTTCACCTTGCCTGTAGCCTCCTATTAAGTATTTGTAGACAGCAACAACATCTCAGCTGAGCTTTCTCTTCTTAAAGCTGTAAAGATAGCTCTCTCAGCCTCTTCTTGTACTCCAGATGGACATACTGACCCTTCACTGGACTCACTCTAGTATGTCCATGTCCTTGTTTTCTTCTGCATGTGCATGGCCCTCGCCTTTTTCAACTATCAGGGAATCACTTCTATGGAACCAGCGAAATGGCTGACAGCTGAGAGAGAATTTAGTCATAAAATTACATTGCCCGAAGTACCTTAATGCCACCATTGCAATGGAACTAAAGTGCCCCAAAGGAATTCAGTAGGGTCTGCAATGGACTAAAAGGTTCAAATCAGTTTGCACTACCACCAATTCCCTAACTTCAGAGTAGTTTGTTTTTCAGTAGGAGTAAAGGCAAGCATTTATTTTCTTACATGCCCTGGAATGTAAGAAAAACCAAGTATGAGCTCAAAACTGAGCTTTATCATCTCATACATAGCAGTACAATTTTTCTTTAAGTGCCTTTCTAAATGCCAAAAAGTTAGGTGTCTGGCATGGGGAAAGAAGCGTTTTCTAAAGTGCTTTGTAACACCATCGAAAACCACTGAAGTACCTACACACCTGCCTCCTAAAGTGCATGAACAAGTATTTAATTCTATGATCTTTGAGAGATTTTAATACAGTCATTGTGTACTCACTGAATAATAGAATTTATTTCAACCCATTGAAACACTGTGAAACTCTGCTCTCACAGAACACATCTTCAATATGCCTGCTTCATTCTGAAAATAGCTATTTATTTAGAGTGTTGAGGAACCTCAGAAAAACAAGATTCCATGGGAATTTCAAGCCTAACTTCAGTAAAAATCACTTGGCAAACCACACAGCAGTAACAGTTTTATAATCTCTGAGAATTGGCAACATAGCCCTAGCTCACATCTATGGAAACAAGATCAAGATCTCAAGTACTTAATATCGTGTTTTATGTTATGAGTGTCACACAGATAAATTCAATTACCATTCTTTTCCTGAGAAGCAGAAGTGAGATTTTCTTCTTTTTAATTGCTGTGATTCCAAAGGGGGTTTTTGGAGTCTTAGGTTAACAGAAAGATTTTTATATGTCTTATACCTACACAAGAGTGTGTCTGTACTGAGAAAAGGCATGAAAACCCCCCACAGCCTCTCTATTTTATTCAGGTTTAATGGCAGCTCAAATCACTGACCATTTTTCAATCTTGAGAGAAGGAACAGCTTGACACTAATAATACATTTGCAAAGGACACATCATCATTTAACACAACATTAAGTGCTCAGGGACAACTTTTTACCGTAGACACAATGTGCTCTGAGCTCAGGGTTGACATTTAATGCTACAAAGATAATCCAACCAGTCATTCATGAGGGGTAAATTAATTTTCAAGCAACTATATTTCAGCTTTAAGCCAACAAGAAGGACACATTAAAATGAATAACTTCATTTTATGCTGCATGCAAGATTTAAAAACTCCAAAATATAATGCATTCTTAAGTACATCAAAATATACCCATTTAATTATTGCTATCTTTCCCTGATTCCAAACCACAAGCCTGGTAATATTTGTTAAATATAATATTCTGACTGGAAGCAGAAAATCCCTCAAATTTTCTATGAGTTGCCATGAAAAGCAGTGTTTCATTTTAAAAAATGATTTACATTTAAAATTCATATTAGCCATACTTTGATTGTAAGAAGTAATTAAGAACCTATTTAAATTAGCACCTTTTCTGATACTTAAGGAATATTTTAAAAATCTATATAACTATTTAAGAAAATAAATTCAGGAAACCAATTATTAATAATGTACAGAACAACAAATAAAAACAATAAATCAGGTAATTATTCAGGGAATTTGTTTTCAATACCTGTAGAATACATTCAATTAACTGTAAGACTATCATGAAAAATCTGAAGAACAGCACTAAAAATATTGATGCTTGCTACTACTATTTGACAGGCAGTCCTTTTTAATGCCTTTCAGTGCTAAACTATATATTGCAATCCTGTGCTCAAGTCCAACAGGTGCATACCTACAGCCATTAAACAGTACTGGCTCCATGTAAAAGGAGCCTCCACACACAGGATGGCAGCTCTTCAATTAACCTTTCCAACAATCTCGTTAACATTTCCTACTCAAACAGACAACTGTGAAAACAGTAAATACCTTTCTTAAAAATAAATTAACACAATTAATTTGAAACAGATCACTGGGTGGGTATTTAGCTTCTTTCTTCTCCACCTACATGATATATACATACATTATTTTGTACATGTTGTTTTGAGTACATTTGTACAACTTTGCTATGGAACAACTGCTTGCAGTTACACTTTCATATAAACAACCACATTTTAGCATAAATTCTGAAAATGAAAAAAGCAAACCAAAACTACTACTGCAGAGACTATTTACAAGAGCATATAGTAACAAGACAGAATGGCCCCAAATTGAAAGAGAGCAGGTTTAGATTATATTAGACAAAAAAAATTCTGTTGTGAGGGTGGTGAAGCTGGAAAAGGCTGCCCACAGAAGTTGTGGATACCCCATCCCTGGAGGTGTCTAAAGTCAGGTTGGATAGAGCACTGAGTAACCTCATCTGGTGAGATGTATCCCTGCCCATGGCAGGGAATGGAACAAGATGAGGTCTCTTCCAACACAAACCCTTCCATGATTCTGTGAAGTTTCTTTGATGATAAGAGGTGTGAAAAAGGTAGTGTAAGGCATGGTAGGAGAGACACACAGAATACAATGAGTGTTTCTGCTTCTGTTTCAGGCGGCACACAGCTGCAATTTGGCTTACACTGATTTTATTAACAGTTGCCTCCAAACAGAGGAATGTGATATATCCCCCCCTCAAAAGTGGAAACAGATCTTATTGATATCTTTTATGTAAATACTTTCCTTACACATTCAATCAGTCTGCCTGTGACTTTACTCACTGTTATAAACCTTTTCTCCAAGATTATTGCATAAGCAATAAGTGTAATTTCTTACACTTACTCAGTTTGTAGGTTGAATATTTATGCCACAGTTAAGAAACTTGCCCTTCTTCTGTTGTATTTTATTATATTTTTCCAAGCCATTTCCCCGATTTCTCAAATTTAGTTTGAATTTGCCTCTCATACTGGTATAATTCACAGACTAAATTCATCATCCCACTGCCAATTAAAATATAACTGTATATAACAAAGCCATCCCAAAATACAAGGTGTAATTTATTAATTCTGCCCAAGGAAAAGGTTTCCAATAATAGTGACAGCATTTGCAGTTCTCACTTCAATGAAGCACATTGCAAAGGATGCTTTGTCAGACCTACATATCACTGTCACTCCAGAAGTCAATGCACTGACAGTCGTAGCAGAGGTGGATGTTACAGGATACTGTGAAAGTGATTATGTAAGATACAAAAGCAGATTTTTGGAGTCTCACTCCAGCAAATGCAGAAATCAGAAGCTTTTAATGGAATTAGCCAAGAAGGGAACATCTCTTGTACACATCACCATTATCCCTTGGGATCCTAAAATTACTTGGGAGGAATAATCTCTACAACTCACCCATAATTTTAGCATGCCTAAGAACTACATATCTTCAGTTCACCCGTAATTTAAACTTCTTTCCTTCAACAGAAACACCACTTGACAGGTCTTAACTAAAAGTGAATGACAGCAATAGCAGCTTACTTAAAAGTGTAAAGAAAATGCATATTTATGAGGATCCAGAATAATGGTTTATGGACCTGAGAACTAAAGGTGTAATAATGTCTTGAAGGCATATTAGGAGACAGAATTTTACCTTCAAGAAAAAAAAACAGGCTTCTATCAGTGATGAGATGGGTGTTAAGATAATAGGATAGAGAAGCCTGGCTAACTTTTAAGTTTAATTTTTCAGAGCTTCAACTCCATTCTTTTCCCTTTCTGAAGGCTCACAGAAAAGGAACTACATGTGTGTGTATAGCAAAACAATGGCATCTTACTCCTAACTTTGGGACTGGACTTACTGCCTGACAGGTGAATGTCTGGAATCCTTCACAAATACTGCAATCTAAAATACACAGTAAAGAACAGCTAGGCTTTACTTCAAACCTTCTCTTTAGAAATACAATTTTGTCAAGTTAACTTGTATATTTCATTTTTTCCAAAAACTGACATCAGAGTGATGGTAATGATTTTATATGAGACCTTTTGATTTTATTTCACCATTTGCATCAGGATCACTGTTCTGCTGATATTTCAATGAATAAAATCAGTTGGTTTCAGTATTAGCCTTACTTTGAACATCACTATATTTATTATAAATGATTTAAATAGCAATAGGCATGTATTAGGGCAATTTAGTCAAAGAATCAAGGGTTGCTCCCAGTATCTTTTTTTCCAAATCTTTATTCCACAGGATGATCTTTTAAGTATGATGTCTCTTGAAGGAAACACACAAAAGATGGAAAGACTGTTTAGGAAAAAATTCTACGGTCTGGAAAACTATTTGATGAGATCAGATAAAGCATGGAGCTGTCTTCTCTTCCTGATCTTTCATAAAATTACTGTATGACCTTGGGAAATCTCTTTTCCTCATCAAAAACTATTGAGATCCTAGTGTAATGGTGTAATAGAAGCAAAAAGCACTCATGAATGTTATCTATTGGAGATGATTCTCTGATGGCCTCTATTAATTTATTTTTAAAGATTTTAAAATTACATTTACAAATATAATGAGAAATAATTAAACAAGTACCTGAAAAAGTAACTGAATCTGCTACTGACCCTTAAATTCAATTTCTTATTCATTAAAAATGTGTGTTAAATATTTATAAATCCATGGACAAAGCAATTTCAGTTTCTGGAATTAAAAGCATACAAAATTAAACAAAATTAAACAGAAAACTAACTTTTAGCTATGCTTTGCTCCTCACAAACTGTATGTGGACATCGCTCTGATCACAAAGGTCCTATGTGCCACCCCCTGCATTCCCGCGATGAAGTCCCTCTGTCTAGAGTCACCTAATGTGCTCCAACATGTGACACAAGACACAGAATATCAGCCATGCACCATTAGGTGGCCAGGGACCTGGTGTTAGTTCCGCTCCTGTGAGAGAGTCCTGCTGCAAACCATCAGCACAGAGGAACCCGCGTCTCCCAGGTGGGCTCCCAGCAGACAGGACAGGCACTGATCTGTGCAGATGAGAGCTTATTTGTAAACTCTCTGAATGGTCCTCTACTGACATTCCTCAATCTGGCTGATTCTGTTCTTTAAACACACCAGAAAGGACACCTTCATTATACATTACATGCAGAGTGAAAAATAGTCAATATATTTCTTTTTCAAAGTAATTTTTCAGTTCCGTGCAACCTAGAGGTCTGTCTCACATTTGGAATGAAATGTTTCTCTGAATGTCTCATTTTGCAGATAGACAGATATATAGATACAAGAACACAGAACAACAACAAAAAAAGCCACACACCCTCCCTATGGCCCATTTATCAACAGCTCCATTTTTCAGAAGAGACACAATGTCACTTCCAGTAACAACATGGTCCTTGTGACAGACATGCTTTTCCTAGAGCCAAAAAAAAGCCACTGAAATCTCACTATGTCAGTTCTAAGAATTTAGCAAAGGGTTTTTTACAAATGCAGAATAGACAACACTAAATTATTAAAACAGTATTACTACAACATTTGAGTTCCAACACTGCTCAAATGGCAGCCCTAGTCCACACACCAGTGTGATATGATATGTTAGTGACCAACAGTCCCCAGACATACATGTGCCTTCACCACTTTCCACTCCAGGTGTTTACTCTGCTATGAGCCAGTTTAGCCAATATATCAACCTGTTCCAAGATTTACTGAGAAGAGAGCTCTTCCAATGTCCCTCATGCTTCTAAGATCTGAGCAATTCTGTAGGGAAGATTCCAGTAACTGCTGCGCAACTGCATGAATTTCTTTCAAAATGCGATAAACTAAGTTAAAATAATACTTGGCAAATTACTGGTTTTGCATATGCTAGGTAATAAATAAATAGATGGAGAAAGAAAACTCCACCTAAAGAAAGCACCTCAGTCAGTGATGTATGCAGTGGAGACAGAACATATTACCACGCCCTTATGCCACCACCTTTGGCACCTGCTGTAAACTGTTTGAAAATCTTCCTTTTTACTTAGTAAATAAAGTATGTTCCCAGGTTCCTTGTCAATTTACAGACACTATGTGTTTTTCTTTTCTGTCGCTCCCTGGAGATGAGCTAATTGCTAGAAGTATGTGGTACGAGCTCCTTTTAGTTTCCTACTGAGATTTTTTGATGACAAAATGTCCTTGTCACATCCTGCCATTGGGACATGCTGGAACAGCTAGGACCAATGGGTAACATAGGAAAGTCCTGTCTAAGATGTACAACTGGGGATCCTCTGATAAACTGCACACTATACTTACTACTAGACTGTTAGGTACTGCACTTCTGTAATATAAAGAACAAAAACTGCAGCAGCACCAAATGTAGACTCAACAATTTATTAAAATGTCCTCAAAACAAACAGAAAAAAATGATGCTGTAGAAATATTGTGATGGCTTCACCACAGTGTTGAGAGCACAGGCACTAAAAACAAAGTTTAGTGTTATGACCAAAATGTGTTCCTTCTCCCTTTATCTCTCTCTTTTCAGCATGAATTTCATGTTCTCTCAAAAAAAAAAAAAAAAAAAAAAAAAAAGGAAAAAAAAAAAGGCTGTAATTCAAATCATTCAAGATTATGCTGTCAGCTCTCCTGAAATCTTGATTTTAGAAAAAAATATTCAGTATTAATTTTTCCACAAGTAAAACTTCAGTTAGAAAGTTATGGTAATCCTTCCAAATGCATTCTCTTGCTATAAATATCCATGAAAGCTGCTCCACTTCACAGTGAAACTTTGTCCATATGGAACATATGACTAGGAAGGACTTGGTGAACTACTGAAATCCAGTGCTTTGCTAGAGAAGGCACATGTATCATGCTGTTTTCTTTAAAACTGATCATAGAAAATGATCAGTTGGAAAACAAGTTAGAGCTTTCAGTTTGGGATTTTTTGGGGAGCTTTTTTTCGTTTGTTTTTGTTTTTTGCTTTAGCCTACCAATAGGACATTACCCAAGAAGCTCAATCTCCGTTTTTTGGGGAGCTTTTTTTCATTTGTTTTTGTTTTTGTTTTTTGCTTTAGCCTACCAATAGGACATTACCCAAGAAGCTCAATCTCCTATTGGTAAGAAACTGCCTTCTGTTTCCTGTTATGTTTCTTTATGAACAATTTATACAGTTATGGACTGGATATATATGGATTGTGTCTTTCCCATGTGTTTACTTGGGAAGTTCCAAAAGGAACCATATTTGTCTGAATTTGTGTTCAGCTGTGCTAAACAAGGCTCTTCTTGGTCTTCCCTAGTAGTTCTTTCAGCATCTCTTTCACATCCAATTCATCGTTCTTAAACACAGAGGAGCAAATCAGTACTCAGTACTTCAAACTCACTGTCCCCAGTACCCTATTTAATGGCTTTAATATTTTTTATCATTACTTCAAATACATACAAGGATAAAGTACACTTTTTTCATAACCATGACTAATCACTAGGAGCAAGGGAAACTTTCCACTAAGATTTCCAGCCAATTAATTGATACCACTAGTTGTGAACTAGCTGGTCATCAACGTGCACAGTCCTTTTGATACCATTTTGGCCACAAACAACAAATGGTGAAGAAACATAATTAGCTTTTCCAGCACTGAAATGTTATTCATTTTATCTTCACATTTATGGATTGGATTTTGCTCCCAGTTACAAGGATAAGCATCTGAAGTAAGTGCTAAATTCAGTAGTGTGATACCTGTCCCAAATTTCCACCACGAGAAAATCTAACCTTCCTACTCATGGTCTCTTGACTGTAGGAAGTGTTTCCCTGCAGACTAAAAATTACCTGAAAGGTAGCTGAATAAAGCAAAAAAAAAAAAAAAAATTAACACTAAACTATACTTTTAATTTCTCTTTTTTCATCTGTGACAGAAACAAGATGAGGAAGACAACCCTCTGTGGGATACATTTTTTCTGTTTTTGTAAGAGCCAAAATGTTTTATTCTCCCTCTCCTAGGAATACATGAAAGCATTTCCCTCTTTGTCCTTTTCACGATGATTACTCATTAGAATTTGATAATTTTCTCTACACAAACATGGGTTATATTTCTTCCATTAAAGCATTTGGATAGAAGCTCTTTCATGGAGTATATATGCTACAAGGTCTGTGGTTTTCCAAGCTGCCTATCAAGACATGCAGAGCCTCCTGTATCACAGACATGAGTCTTTCTCGTAACTCTACCAATCTTTTCCATCTGGTATTGTACTTAACAGGTGGATTTTCTGAGACACTTCACACTATGAAGTATGTTAAGGATTGTACCTTCAGTTCTATTTGATTTGCAATTTATTCAATGTTTCTCTCTGTGCATTCTAGTTTGCACAGTCCTCATCTATTCCAGAAAAGACAGAGAGGACAGCAGGCGATCTTTTCTGTAAAAGTCTTCTTCAAAGACAACCCCACTAGTTGGGGGTTGCTATTTCACTCCACTTCTTTCTACTCTTCAGTAGGCAAAACACCACTGCACTATACCTGAACGTTATGGAAAAGGCTGTGCCAGAAACAGGACTGCATTCAGGTTTTGTTATGCCTTCCACACATAGGAAAGGCAACATTATTGCTCACTGAAGACAGTGTAAAATACCTCTAAAAATACATGGACTTAAACCATTGTAGTTATTATTCATAAAGTAACACAACCTGTAGGCCTGATCTGACCTACAGAGGCCACTGGATTGAGATCAAAACTGATTCTGAGAAACTGAGGGAAACTAACACAGGGCACAAATCCTTCTTACGCTTCCTAATCTGTTCAATCTGCATACTATATGGAGTAACAGCTAAAGTCAGCTGACATGTGGCTCGGCTTTGCAAAGTGTTCAACAGCAATACTGGCTCATGGCACTTGCTGGCCTGAGTTTTGCCACACCAGTTCCTGCAGAGTGCTGTCCTGGCTTTGATGTGTATTAGCAAGCAGCCAGATAACGAAGCAGATGAGGGAGTTCACTCAACTCACAAACTGCTCAGCCCATGTTTTACTTCAAGCTGGATCAAAATGGCATATGAACAGCTCTGCCACCCCAGAGGATGGTGTACTGTACATGGTGACATGGTGGCAGGAACAAGGAGAGAGAGGTAGGTGTTGTTAAAGATCACTTTGTAATGTTGAACTGTACCCTCTGAATATCAGGTTGCAGGTGCACCAATATATTAGACAACGTGAACAGAACTGGAATTAAAGAGTATGCTCACTCCAATTGTTACAACAGTCTCTGACACACTGCCCACTGTCACTCTCTCCCAAGTAATTCCTACCCATGGGTTAAGAAGGAACTGAAAATTGCCTGAAGCAATCTTCCATAAGCAGTGTGCAAGCAACCACTCTGTTTTAGGGATAGAAGAGTTTAACAGTACCATTAGGGTTATTTGACCTCTGTGCCAGAAAGCAGTACAATTCTTGCTTAACCTACAAGTGCAGACATGAATCATCACCCAAACTCTCACCATTCACCTGTTAGAACAGAAGCCTGTAGAGATTATTCTTACACATCTCCACTCAGTGCCTGCAAAAGGACCCATTTACATTCTACTTTAACTTAAAACTTCTCCCTGCTCTTCAGTTCACAGCGACTGCAGGTCCCTCAGGCCAGGTCTAAACTGACAGCTGCACACTCGTTCTGCCTGTGATGTGAACTGGGAAGGTGCAAGCAGGAGATGCATTGTCACAGTACACAGCATCATGGCCAGGTTAATTAGTGCTGATAAGGGACAGGTCAACTCAAGGACTGCTCAAGTGGCCCAAAGCTGAAGGGTTTAATGCACAATGTGAGCTCAGACTCACTCAAAACAGCTTCAGTAAATCTGGGCAGCACTCTTACCAGTATGCTGTAACCTTGAGCTGAAGGGACTATGCCTAATGCTGAGACACTGTTTCACTCCATATGCTAGTTCATTATCCAGCTCCTCTCTGTTTTGACTGCCAACAAATAATGATGTTTTTCAACACTTCTCCACTAGGAACTGAATGCACAAACATCGCATCATAAATGCCACCCAACATCTGCCAGGCAGTTACCATCTTCCCATGACTATCACCTAGGCTGAACCTAAGCAAGTGATTTACTGACAATCTGTGTCACATCCTCTTACCTATCACACCCTAGATCATCCAAACACCAATGCTTATGAATGGCCCACAGGTATTCGGTTAAAATATCACAAGAAATTATTTCTAACAAAAAACTCCCCATGTATTCCAAAATTATTGTTACTCAGTTAATGTAAAATCAAATATTGCAGCTGAGGATATCAGTTTTGGTACAAATCTTACAGCAACAATGCAAATATGCTGATAATTATAAGATATTCACAGAAAATAAATGAACAAAAAACCAAGCTTTTCCACGCTGCCTATCTAACAGGCAGTCAAAATTCTTGAAAATACTATTGTTTCCTCTGTGAGTTATTCTAGAACAGTATCAGTAGCTTAGCTGAGCAAAATTCCGTTAGCTGGTGCCATAGCAAACAGGGCATCTATGTAACTGAGATAATGACAAGGACAGATTTCAAGTAAAGTAATTCAAAAATTAAGCAACAGATTAGTGACTTGCCTTATATTATCTGTAAATTTATTAAGTGAAACCAGAGTGTGCAATCAGGGCAAATTATTTGTTTTCCCACATTCCACTTATTGTAGAGCTCTTCGTTCACTTCACAGTGCTTTTCTGTACTGATTCAACTACTAAAAAAATGAAATATCTCAAAATAACTTTGAATGTCTGAATACTTTCAATAGTGCCTATTTTAATCAGCCTTTACCATCAAATAAAAGCTAGTCACAAGATGTTTGAGATTTCTGTAACTGTAATTCAAATCAAGCAAATGCTTTTTCTTATTTTCATTCTAGCAATCTGAGCTTCCTAAAACCATTCTCCTTCTGCCCTGTAACTTCTTTTCTTATCCAACACTTTAAGCCTGCAAGCAATATGCAGAGTTGAGCAGACAACCCCATAAACAGTTCAAGACCTTGAAAAGTACAATGTAGCCAGTTCCTAATTTTCTTCCAAAATAAGGCTTAATACAAGCAAAAGCTTCCATTAAAAAAAAAAAAAAAAAAAAAAAAAAAACAAAAACCCAAAAAACAATCCAGTTACAGAAATCCATGACTACATGCAATTAATGGACTGTATGATAGCAATCACTGATGTGATTCATTACATTCAATTCACTGCAAAAGCCAGATGACTATTCTGTGCTCACGCTTTCCCTGAACATGGACATCTAACACATTCTTTCAAGGCCATAAATAGGTGCAATACCTGGTGAACTATGTAATGCATGTGGTCACATCCTGAAGCATGAAATACAAAAATCCTTTCAGTTAAACCTCTTTACTTGATCCAAGGTGACTCTTGTGTCTTTCTTCTTAGACCACTGCCCCTGCAATGCTTGTCAGACTCTTTGCTGCCTTCATTCCTGCTAGCCCAGACAGGGAAGGAGCAGCAGAGACCACCACTTTCCATGGCAGGACAATAGCTGGACAAAACTTAACCGCACCCAAAAAACCCAGAGCTACTTACAGCATTGTAGCTAAAGAAATGCAGTTACAACTATGAATTATGTTCACCTTAAATATCTATCAAGCACATCCAGAGAGATGCATCTGTGCTGAGCATTCCATTCTCATGCCTGTTCCACTCCTTTGTTAGGATGAAATGAGAGGAAATCCAATTTGTAGTTCACTGCCCAACTCTCCTTGAATTTATGTTACTGCAATAGCACCTACAAATATATAAGCAAATATAATGCACCACATGCAGAGAATGTGAGATGAACAATGTACACACCGAAAAATTATGTCTGAAATTTTTTAGAAATGGGTGCTTAAAATTAGATTTACATATTCACACTGAGATGAGAGTACTTTGAAGTCCAGCTTTCACACATGAGCTAAGATTTTCAAAGCCTGGTGAAAGAATTTCTAAAAATGTTAAACTGCTCTGCCTCTGAATGTAATATATACATGCTTATGTGTCTATAGTGAAAATGTTATGTATTTTGTAAAGGATTATAAGAGTTTTTTTCTCTTTGAATATCAGTTGACTTTGATTACAGAAATGAATTCAATTCATGAAGAACTGAATGAAGGTGAGAGTAAGTACAAACACAAATATGTAACATTGCAACAGCCCTGTAGACACCGCATACCTTACAGGAATTGCAAGTGCTTGAAGTAACACCATGCTGAAAGCCAGTTCAGCAACTGGAAACATGTCAAATTTCACTCTCATTTACATCTATACCAATTTGTAGCAACTCCACTGAGCGAAACAGTGATATTGTTGATGAGATTAAAACAAGAGCAGACTATGAACCTCCATCTGTATAAGAGTACTAAACAAGTGTAGTATGAACATATAGTAAAAGTAGTATAATCAAACAAGCTCAAAGAAACTATTGCTGTGGAGAAGGGATGGGAGCCAAGGGCTTAGATACACAACCCTTCTCCTTAGCTTCTCTTCAAGGTATGTGAAGACATTCCCACAGTCCTCTGGATCTGCAGCCACCCCTCCCACTCTTGCTCAGACTGAGTCTATGTCTGCCCAACAAATGAAAACTAAATAATATCCTCACATATGTAAGTACATATCCAGAACTTCCATCACCTTCTATGCTCTCAGCCAAGGCAATAAAACACAGCTCTGCAGCTCTGGACTTACAAAATATGTGATCACAAGCTGCATGTGCTTAAAATTCATCATCAGTCTTCACAGAACATATTTAAAAACATCCCAATCATCACAAAATGTGGATTAAATTAGTATAGCCAGACTAGGCTTTGCTTCACAGCAGTGTTTTCCTCAGCTGCTCCTGCTTCAGTTTCCAGAAAGTGATTCCACTGGCATAAAATTAAAATCAAAACAGCACTAACTGACCAAAGGATGTAGTTCATTTTTTTGTGACACCAAATTCATTCTTCATAAAACCTCCTCTCAAAAAAAGGGAACTACACATGGTATCAATGGCCTATCACTGTGAAGTACAAAATTCAAATTCCAAAACTTGCCAACAGTCACACATAATAGCAAAAGGAATGCTTTTTTCCCTATTTCTCTTTATTATGTGCTTAGTAATAGATTTTATTAGAAAAATTCAAGACAGCAAATGTAATATTTTAGATGCAAAAAAAGGTACACGAGAACTGCTATTTTTGGGTTTTTTTTCAATATAAATAAACATTAGGAAAAAACTTTCTGAGTAGTCAGTATTTGTTTCCCCTCCTTTCCTTTCCCACATTAAACAGGCAACAGACATTAAAAAAAGGGAAAAAATATGACTTGTTAAAAAAATAGACTGGAGAATTTTTGTTCCATTGACATCTGTCCTGCTACATCTTTGCTTATGGCAGAGGAGAGCAATCTCCATGATGTATGTGCTGCCTTCTGATTCCATGCCTTTTCTTTACAGACAAAAGACAGAGGAATTGCTGTTTTGTGAGAAACAGGGACATTTTGAAATTTTCAGTACAAATTCAGTCCAAATATTTTTTGCTGTTGCTATTATTTCAGAAATTATGTCGCAAATTTTCATTCTGATAATAAGCATTTCCTGATCCAAAACAACCATTTCATGTCAAAGTATGCAACATATTTCAAATAAAAGTATCAAAATGTAACATTTTCCCTCTTTTTAATCTGAAAAAGAAGGCTGATAGTGGCCAGGTTTTTTGAGTATACAACAGCACTACTCAGGACAAGAAAGACAGAGGTACACTAAGTCCATAAAAACACAGAGAAGGTAAACAGTAACACAAAACAGAAAAGTTGAGGTGGTAAAGACAACTTTTTAGCAGTAGGGTAGGTAGAAATGGCAATCTGCCACAAGAAGGGCTTCTCTCTGGAGACAAGAAGGTAACAGGTCCATGCTCCAGCTGGTAGCTGGAGGTGGGAACCCCAGAGATGTTCATGCTGCCACTATTCCCCAAGCTCTTCTCTATCTCAGTGACATCACAGCCTCAGCCCTAGGATGAGACACCTTTCTTCTGGACAGGTCACCAGTCTCCACACCACAGACATAGGTCACAATTGAGACATTCACGATACACAGAGTACCACCAGGCAATTTCAGAAGGCTTCAAGCATCTGCCCTTCTTGTTCTTTAGCCCAACCTTTTATAATCTTCACCTTACATGCATTGTACCTGTGTGCTTTCTGTTCCCTTTGGTTGTTGGTCAGTGCACCTCAGGACTCCATGTCTCGTTGCTTTCAATGCTGTTCACCCGCTTTGCAGAGCTGTAGCCCATTAGGGATGAGGCTGGCTGCAGCCCCACTCCCAAATACCACAAACTGTGTGCCTACATACCTACAAAGGCCCAGCTTTACCCACAAAGTTTTATCTGTTAGTTCAGGTGGTTACTGCTCTCTCTACTGTGCTGCCACAGCAGGACTCAGGACTCCTACCCAGTCCCCTTCCCTGCCCCATGGCTCCACATGTGTGATGGCAACGAGCACCACCTCCACCACCGAGTCACCGCAAAACAAGTAGCTTTGTGCTTTCCAAAACAAAAAGAGAACATATTTTCATTCATAACTTCCACACTTTCCCAGGGGGATGTGAGGAGCCTTATTTGCTCCAAAGAACCCCCAGGCTATGCCTATATAAGCTCCAGCTCCTAAAAGATCAAGCTGGCAAGTCAGGAGATATAGAACAGACAATAGGCAGACCTTTGAGTCTACAAATTGAAGGTTGAATGATTGGCAAACAACCTCTCCTCATGAAAAATTATGCTACAGCAACACAATAGTAATGGGAGCCAAAAGTATGTCTATTCCTGATTTGTAGACCAGGTTTTAGTTATGCTATAATCCTCTCAGTATGCCTGCTTAGGATCCCACAATCACACAAGTCATGAACACTACCCACAAATCCTGCAGCTTCCATGCCGAGCAAGCGACACACCAGATGAAGAAGGATGGAAAATATACATGTGGAATTGTTCTGGGAACTTAAAGCACACATAACAGTAAACAAAGCAAATATGGTAAAAAACCTGTTGCTATTTTCACAGCATTTGTGGAGCAAAGCTGCATAAATGCAGAAGGATGCATACTGCCTCACACCTTTCCTCAGATTCCAGCAAATTAAGCACAGCAGCACAAACAGCAGCAGGGAGAAGGAAATGCTCTGCAAAAGAGCTTCCCTGTTTGCTGCTGCACTACAGGTACATATTTGGGTTTGTGAGTGAGAGATGAGCAAGAAGTGTTAAAATTACTTTTCCTCATGGTTTCTTCTACAGCCTTGGCTGCTCATGGAGATTTGAACAGGGAGAGATCCCTTGGTGCCATCCTCCCTCCTCCAGGCACAGCTAAAGCCAGTTTGAAAAGGTTGCTGTGGCTGTCCCTGGTCCACCTGGGGCTAGGCTTCACAAAGCCATTGCCAGTTTGGTCTGGTAACTAAAAGACTGTCTCTGCTCCCCACTGAGAAGGCAGTGCCACTGTCAGATACTGGAGCACTAGCTTAAGTGGCACTACAGACAAATTTTGGCTGGTGACAGGAGAGATGGCTGAAAGCCAGCTGACAGGGAAGAACAGTATCAATCTCTGTGCTGGGGGAATCCTCTGAAAATGCTACTGAAGCAAACAGCAACTGCTAGTGGCACAGAGGCAAACAAGACACGAGTGATCCTGCTCTCATGGAGAAAAGAAAAAGGCAAACGGCTGAACTGAAGTAATCAACATGAACTTGAACCATGGCACAGGGCAAACATGTGGCATGCCGTATGGAAACTCAGAACAAAACAGAAAGCTTGGAACAAAATGAAATTAAAAATCTGCTTCTATTTCAAATTACTCCACTAAACATCTAACTGAAAATTGTGTTGGAAGTTGATATGACTTTGTGACATGTTGTTCCTTGAAGGCTGCCATTTTCCATCAAAAAAAAGGTATGAAAAATGTTTCAATCTGGTTACCTTGTATCCAGCAAGGCTAGAAAACATTAAGTTGTAAGCTAAAAAATAACATCACACCATTAGTCAGCAGGAGATAGCTGTTCAGCCAGCATCCATCATAATGTTTTCAACAATCCATAGATACCAAATGCCTGGAAAAGAAAGCCGGCAATCACTCCAAGCATGGATTTTGAGCTTTAAATCCATTTGATGAATTTTTTTTTTTTAAAGACAGGTCCTGTGCAGCCTCACTTTGCTTACTGTTTCTAGACATAATCTGCCTTAGAAAGGGTGACCTAATGTCCATCTACAAAACAACTGAGCCTGGAGCATTAGGGCACTCTGTGCTCTGAGGGATCATCTATGCAAGAGCTTCACACTAAAACATCCCTGCAAAAGTACCTAAGCGTCAAATCTAAGCCTTAAAGAATGACTGTGTTTAAAAAAAATCATTCTGTGTAATTTCTAATAAGTACTTGAATGAAATCAGGCCAAGAAGAATGAAGAGGAATTAAAATGAAGAATCTAGAGCATCTCTGCTATGACAAAAGACTGAGAGACCTGAGAGAACTTACCTAGGAGAAAAGAGTTGGTTCAAAGAGGATTTCATCAGTATATAGAAATACTTGAAGGGAGGGTGCAAAGAGGACAGAGCCAGGCTCTTCTCAGTGGTGCCCTGTCACAGGACTAGCAATGGGCACACACAGAAAAACAAGAAAAAAATCTTCTACTTTGAGCATAGTCAAACACAGGAAGAGAGGCTGTGGAATTCCTATCCTTGGAGATATTTAAAAACCATCTGAACACTGTTCTGGGCAACTAGCTCTAGGTGGCCCTGCTTGAGCAGGGCAGATGGATGAGATGACCTCCACTGGTCCCTGTCAACCTTAACCATCCTGTGACAAATGGATGAATTATTACCAGTTATGCAAAACTATATATAAGAACAAAAAAATAAAGCAGTAATGACAAAAAAAAAAAAAAAAACCAACCCAAAACCAACAAAAACCCAAAAAACAACACCACTTTTATATTCATTAGGGCAAATTGGATTATATTCGTCAATAATACACCTATTTGTCCTATAATACACCTAATGGCATAATGAGACTAGAGGGCTCACTCCACCAAGCTCAGCTACCAGGCCAAAACATAGCCCAAAATGGTTACACATAAAACTCAAACACAACTACAAAACTTAAGTCTAAAATCGTATTCACACATTTTCAAACTCCCCCTCTTACATTCATTAAGTTCAGAGAACTGATTTCCATTGGCAAACCCTATAGCGGTATCAGTGAATGTCCAGAGTAGGAGCTGAAACAACCATAGTCAGAACAAAAGGCAGAGCACAGTCTATTCATGCTCTCTGTCCACAAAGGAGTATTACAATCACAGAAACACCTCCTAGGTTATTTGGTAGTTTATTTGCCTGCCAGCATGAGATTCTTCCCTACAATAATTTTTAACACTTGCTTTCGCCAACTTAAGAGCAATGTGTCACATCTAAAAAACATGAGTTTACTATGAACACCGTCACCACAACCCTAGCTCTTTCACCTTGAGAATGAACATTGTAAACAACCTTTCCCCCCACCCGCAGACATTTGTTGTTTTCTGCATATTTAAACAGATGTGTGTGCTTATCAATTGTAAAACAAAGTCATTTACTTAAATAACTGTGTACAGATTAAGGTACTTCATTTTATATATAAACTTTCAAAATACTGACTCCTTTATATTATTTAACATACAGAGACAGAATCCTCATATAGAGATTTCAAAAATAACTCACCTTTGCATTTAAGCAAAGAAAAAGGGATTTGCATCTGCTATATGAGTATCTATGTGAAGGTACATGTGTGCATGTACATACTTTGTATACATGTTACCTAAAGAAATATTAGTCAAGGATAGAAAAAGTCTTAAGGAAAAAAATTAAAATATCCATCAGTGTGAGAATAAATGCAGTTATGCAATGCAAAGGTCTGTAACATTCAGTGTATCAAAAATTGTTATGAATGAGGAAAGTATCTTGTTAAAAATGCCCATATATGAAATTAGAGACAAACAGGAGAATCAGGAAAGTTCCAATAGTTCAGAAACATTGTGAAGCCACTTCGCTGCAATATTCCCCTACTGTTTCCAAACACACAGCATATACTTTATCTGAAGTCACTTAACTGTCTCCAGAAAGCTGAACAACTTACTCAACAGCATACACAAAATGAAGTTTTTGAAGAGGAATGCTACGTTTTGTTACACTAGTGAGCCTTGCTGGGAAAAAAAACCAAAAAGTTTTGTTTTTATTTTAAGCACACAAACTTTTCTTTCAAACTCTTACCTATTTGTTTCCTGTACTGGTCAACAGGAGTCCTTGATGTAGAGGCATCTTTTCTACCCATTGTTTTCAATCCAAAAATCACTGTCAGTATCAGAAAAAAAAAAAAAAAAAACCAAAACAAAAACCACAACATTATTCCTAAATAACGTACTAACAAAATCAATTGCTTATAACATCAGAAAAATGGTAACAAGCAACATTTACATGATTATACACAAAGACATAAGCCTTCCCAGAGTACAATGAGACACTGGAGTTAATCATCACTATTCTGAAGACTATTAGATACATTCTAAACATACCTTTTTCTCCACTGCATGGGTTATTAACATTACAGAATGCCTGTTAGTTTGAATGAAAATAAAGAAAAAAGAAAGGATTTAAACTGATTGCACTGTAATTCAGCATTTGGTACCACTGTAATTCAGCATTTGGTACCACCAATTACATTCCTATATAATTTATTTCTTTAGTAAACCAGGGAATGAATGTAGAATTGTGAGCTGTTTCCATTACTGAAAATACATTTACACCACACATAGGAGTCAGAGGCAGGACTAGGCTGTGTGCATCCACAGGTGAAATTGCTCATGAAACCCACCTGCAGACGAGCAGATACCTAGAACACAGCAACTCCACTCTCTCCTATTTTCCTGCCATGGGCTCTAGATATCTGTGAATGAATAGGAAATGGAGAATAAAATCTGAGAGCTGGGGCTGCATACATTTTACAGCTCTCAGGCATGGTATTGATAGTTTAAATCACCTTCACTGCATTTAAGTAACAACCATGCAGCCTCTTGAATGGGATTCTCATGTTGCACAGTCATGTTGCACACATCCTCACAAGGAGGTGACACATGGCTGCACAAGGAACTGCATAATCATCCATACAAAGACGTTCCTTCTGGTATATTGGTGATTCCACACAATTCATGTAACTGAACAAGCACCATCTGAACACTGCTCTAGTAAATTCCTCATGTATCTTTTAACATGCAAAAGCTTATGGTCTTATATTCATGCCTCAAAGGGCTGCCTCTCAAGTGGCAGATACTACAAACACACTCATTTCACCTCTTTTTCCCTGATTATGAAATAACTGGCTGTTACAGTCATGCTTATTGCTCAAAACACTGGGATTGAGCCCTTTTAGCTGGGCTGAAGGCATGACTCACCACAGTGATAAGCCCCACCATCTGACTGCCTCTACAACACAGGAGTCCCAACATGAACACCCACACTCATGAGAGGTCTGACGTTTCCAGAAGTGTCAGATTTACTGCTCAAGCACAGAAGATGCACAGCAGCCAACCCCTGCCTTTTCCCAACTGGCCCCGATGAGAACCATGCCAAGGGCAAACTTCAGCTGAATCATCCTGGGTAGCCACAAACCATGCGCAGATTGTGCACATATGGTCATGGAGTTATCTGCAAGAGTTGTACTTTTCTGTTAGGCACAACCAGCTGTGCTACAGCAAGACAAGCGTCCCTGGTCGCTGCCAAGGCACGCTTTCTGGGAACTGCAACCCTGGAAGGCACTGAGATGCCAAATCACGACCCAAAAAGCATGCCATGGCACTGCTGAACACTACTGCCAGCATCCCAAATTTAAAGCAACCACCATTATTTTCTCCATAGCTTCAAACATGATTTAAAATACAGCTGCAGGAATGATGCCCGCTAGCTATTTGGGCATTTTAAAACCACAAAGTTTATTACTTTATATTTATCTGTTCTATATGCATTTCGGGCATTTAATGTCAAGTGACAAATCCAGGCTCCTTAATTTCATTTGTGGGACACATGGCATAAAATGAACTGGGATGCTCCAAAGTCAGCAACCTTTTTTAAAATGTATTCAGGAATAATAGCAAGGTAGAGAAGAGTGCCACTAGTTTTTAATCTGAACTGAAAATTCAATTATAGCACTCTAATTTTTCCATATATTACTTTGGTTCAATTAAGAGAATACTTCCTGTTTTATGTAAAACACAGTTGAAGTGAACTGTAATTCACTGGGTTGCATTTCTTTCCCCTTCTATTATACTTCACAGGATTGGGTTGTATTCAATACCATTCACATCATAATAATCAGAATAGAAAAATAAAAGTACAATTTGAAATTTCAGCTAATTGAGGAGGTAACAGATACATTTTTACACTGCAAAACTAGTTCTTGGCTTTTTTATGCCACTGTTAAGAGACTGTTTTGACTTGCCTTTTGCAATTTCCATAGTCTACTAATAGTTTATAACAAAACATCAGCTGTGAAAGATGTTTGCAGTTTTAGCAATGCCAATAAAACAGAAGAAGAAAACACAGGCAAAGATTATTTCCTGACTTAAAATAAGCCACAGAGATACTCGGGTTTGCCGGCATGGCTCAGTGTCACCAACTCTTGCATCTAGAACCTCGAGTCCTCTTTGTTCTTCAAAGGGATGTAGCAATCATCATTCATTTCCACTGCTTTGATGGTTACAGAGCAAATGCCTGAGAAACCCACGGAGACACTGGCACACAGAGCCCAGGGTCTAACAAGACAGCTATTTGCATAGAAGATCAGCCACAATTTAGAATGTGTTGTGATAGATGTACAAAGGGAATAACAGGTCTGTATTAGCATGTTCAAAACTGAGATTGTTATCACAATTTAATTCCTTGGGGACTACGGCTCATCACCTTCTCTTGTAAAGAATCCAATATTTTTGGGCAACTTAACATGAGCTAGATTTAAGCTAAAATATGGATTAACAAGATATAATATTTATTATTTATATATAAACCTTGCTACAGGAATGATTTTCAATGCAACTTTCTAACCATTTCTTGATAAAGAAAAAGCCTGAAACCTTTGTGAGTTACAAAACTAATCTTCCCCATTTAAAATAGGAGTGCTCATCCTACAATAATTGGTCATCTTTACTGTAAAAGAAATTTACACTCAGGTCTCTGACCCTTTTGCTGCTTCTGACATCAGCAAATGGAGGATCTTCTGGAGGCTTCTTCTATATTTCTTTGCCAAGCCAAAGGGAGAGGCAGCACACCATTCTGCATGTATCCCAAGCAGCCTTCAAGTCCCTAAAGTTTTAATGACTACACAACCATTAAAAAAAAAACATGTAAAGGAGCTTACCATTGCTCCTTCTACTGAAAATACTTGAAAAGTAATTTCAGATAATATGAAAGCAATGTGAGCAGTCCTCAACTTTCAAGCTTTTATAAAAGATGGTTTTAAGAAAGCGAGGCCCCAATGATTTTTTATTTACTTCTGCTTCAGAGATGCTACAAGATTAAAAGACATCTTTGTTTTTGTGGTACTCTCCACTATTTTTTCACCCCCTTTGGCTTCCCCTGTCGTAATTCACCTTTGAAAGCTACACATTCAGAAAAACACTTTGTTACTCTCTTCTTTCACTCCTAAGCAGTGGCTGATAATAATTAAACCACATAATAAATTGCTTATTAAAACCTCTAACCGTCAATAGCATTTGGTAAGATAAAAACCAGTCCTAAATGTCCACTCAAGGTGTGGCTACACTTTAAATCCCAATTCACTGTTCTTGATGTATACATAGCATTTTCTACACCAGCTGAAAAAAACTGAAGAAATTACATTAATGAAATAGAAATGAATGACTATGAATGACTTTAGAAATATTAATAAAAAATAAGAATAGGATCTACACAGAGATTGCACTTTGTACATTATTGGTGCAACACAAATGATTAATAACAATGATAAGCCTTAAAAATGTAAATCAGTACACACTCACAAGCCATGCATATCTGCATGTGTACAAACTTTCTTAGCAGTGATATCTGACAGCATATCTGCACTCTCCCAGTAGGTTGCCTAAATATGAACAGTGGGCATATTAAAGAAATAATCAATGAAATTACTGGTTTTGTAGCTGAAATATAGTTAGTCAGCTGAGAGAAAAGCAAGTAAAACTTCAGGACAGAAAAGAATCACTACAGAACATAAAGCTACTGAACCAAGTCTTTGGCATCTGTATATATGCAGAAGTTCCTCATCGTTAATTGCAAATAGATATCTACCTTAAACATAACTCTTTTTTTGTTTGTTTTGTTGGATGTAATGTAGGTTGATCATCTGAACTCATAGATCAATTCATTTTTAACATGATTCAAAGATGCTATGAAAACTTACTGACATCATTGAAGGAACTGGTCTTCCCCCAGTTAACTCCATAGCTGATAGTTTCATAACCAATGGATAGTAAAATATTTACAAGTTATAAGAAAGCAAAAGTAGCACTTTATCTACCTCAGGTAAAATACAAGGAGCACACTGGATCATCTGGAAACATCAAGTTATCCCAAAGAACTGGCAGCACTACATTTAAAGTGGGAAGCCATCTGCTTGTAGGTATTTTGGAAATGGTTGCTGCTGGTTATTATAATTGGCTTTTTTTGTTATTGTACTGCTGAAGTACAGTAACTAAGATCTGTCTACACAGCAGTGGAAGCAGCCTGCAGCCAAAACTGCTAAACAAATGTAGATTAATTATTTAACCATACTGTAGCCAAGAAAAAGAATTTAAAAATCTTTACTACTAATACAACCTTAAAAAAAACTTCTACAAACAAAATACATTCGTGTTTTTTTGGTAAGCCTTACAGTAGTCTTCCATTCCTCTGGAAAGTCTCTCTCAAAGAATAAGACTATTATTTCCAAGGAAAGAGTCCCCTGCCCATGGTGCTTCTTGCAGAATCAATCTCTTCTTTATCTAGGGATTTATTTATTCTTCTGTTAATAAAAGGAACACAATACTTCTTTACTTAATTTAACCTTGAAAGCAGCAGAGGTGATTTAAATTTAATTAAATTTAGGAAAATTAATCAGAAACACAGGATCCAACTCCAGTCGGAATAGATATTAAAATAATTTCAACATTCTACACAAGGACAACACACACTGTACCACATGCCAAGACTCAAATTATATAGGAACTACAACTTTTACTCAGAAGCTGTTTCACATCTTCATGTAAGCACTAGGAACAAAACACACATTGCTACTTCCAATTAGTACCCTCTGCACTATAGCGAAAGGAGATCCTCTGTTGTTTTTTAGCTATACAATACCTACAAACTGCAGGAAATTAGCTCTGCATTTATTTAACAAAAGTAATAAACAGGTAATAGTTCATAAGAATTTTGAGCATATCCTCATGAATGTTTCAAAATCCTAAGGCAATATATTCTGAAAAACTAATTTCATCAACAACCCAGATTAGTCCCACTAAATTTCAGGAACGTAACTCAGACACGCAAGCTACACAGGAGGCCATCTCTACTCCCTTTGCAATGGGTGAAGAAAGAAATGTAATGGTTAGGAATCCAAATCACCTCTGGCAATCTTGCTTTCTTGTTATTATTTCTGATTCTCCTCAGAGTACCTAAAATTTGGTGGGATTATTTACACCCAAATATTTGCATTTTCTCATCTAGTGAAGAGTCTACATAATTTTGCTAAATATGGAATGTTTTTGAACATCTGAAGAGTTGAAAAGATTATCCTTACATGTACTCACAGCTAGGAGAAGAGTGAACATTTCAAGGGTGGCAAAACCTCAATAAGATTTTTTAAAGGACTTCATATTTATGTAAAATCGCTTTCTTAAGCAAAAGTAGGCTATTAAAAAGGTTAAAATGTTCCTTCCATTCCCAGAAGAGTACAGTTTGCCTCTGCTTCTACAGGATGAAAATGAAGTAGGCCAAAACACACTTACAAAAGCACTACTTATGCAGAAGAGATCTATTTTGCAATTGGTATTATTCTTACTTTAAAAAAAAATAGGAAATTTTGCAGAAGAATATTCCTAATTGTAGTGATTCCGTGTACCTTACATTTTATTTTCATTATTAGGCTGTTATGCCTTCAGAACAAGATTCCCTGCTTCAGAGATGAGTAGAGCTATAGCATGTGTGAAACATATATTCACTTTAATATGAAGACAGATCTTCAACTGAATGAATTTAAAATTCCAAATGTCCAAAGAGGAACTTTTTTTCCCCACTTTTATTAATCTATTATGGCACTGGTGTCAAGAAAATATCCTTAAAGAAGTTCATGAAGGAAAAAAAGCATACATATGGTTCATTTCTGCCTTGCCAGACAGTTTAAAATGTAGTAGTTCACAGAGAGAAGAGTAATCTCCGCTAAAGGGACAATTACACAATAACTGACCCCATATTTCAGAATAACATTCTTCAAAATAACTAAATCTGTCTAAACATTTTTTGGGGGAGAGGGAAGGACATGGAACTATGGTAGAAATCAGAGCTAAAAAGGGCAGGAGAACAGACACCCAGACCACCCCACTGGCCAGAGGCAGATCTGCCAAGGATGGACACAGCTTTCATGGGAACACCTGCAGACACTGTACAGTCACCTCTGTGGCACGAGGTGTAGGGAGGATGTCACCACCACCACCACACAAAACAGTGAAGCACACCTCTCTGCCTCGTGAGTCAAAAATTCATAGAGTCAAGAGCAACAATGAGAAACAATTATTTGCTCTGTCTCAGTAACTGATGTGTCAGCAGAGGACACCTCTGCAGTTCAGCTGTATCGCAGCAATTTTACTCCCTCTTTGATCCCTGCCATATACCCCTTCAGCACTCATTTCCTTTGATAAAGCAGGGACTAATTTAAATAACAGGCATTAAGCTAGAGGTCAAAGACCTTAAATTTCAAAATCAGCTAAGTCTGCCTAAGCACTTCACTTCCAGTACATTACGAAGTTGCCATTCTTAAATGCAATGGAGTCCCATATGGTTTTACCGAAGTCTTACTCCAAAGTCTCAGAGACTGTTTTGCTCTCCTAGGTGTTACAGCAAGGGAAGAGTGACTTCTTTCCCTTCTTTAAATGAGAAATTAAGCCCTCTGTTCTCCCCTCTTTAGTTGTAGGAACTGACAAAAGTTCTATTTTTCATAAATGCTACTTTCTTCCTGGGACTGCCACAAGCCATGGCCCTGCTATAAGCCTGAATGCTTCAATTACACACACTTGTTAATTTCTCATTTGTAGAATTTTAAGATTAGGCTCATCTTTGATGGAAATGAAATTCTGATTTCTTCCTCCAGTGAGAAGAAGTATTTAGGGATTATCCTTCCCTTTAGTATATCCATCTTAAACTACAGTTCTCAATCATCCAGAGAACAGTGTTTCACAAAGTTTTCAATATTGCAATATGGGATAATGGCCTTTATTGAAAATAAATCCTATAACTTCTAAAGTTATTCACACAAACAAAAATTGGAACAGGTAGCAATTTCATATTTATCTTGCTTTTATTTCTACGATGCCTTTCTTTTCACTTGCCTTAAGACTACTAAAACCAAAAGATTTCAGAGCAAATTATTTAAAAACTGAAATAGTTTTTAAAAGTAATATATCAGAACAAGACAGTTTGAAACTGCTGTAATTTTCCCTTTATTTTCATGCTCTCACACTGTTTATAAAAAACCCAAACTTTTTAAAGTATGTGAGGTTAAGTCTGCACTTAGTTTTTCTCCATTAATTCTAACATTGATATCCACTATCCTTGAATATGCCTATCATTCAAGCAGAAACCCAACTCTCAGCAAATAACATTATCTTAATAACTGAAAACCAGAAGAGAAAAGAGTCACAAATACATCATGCAGGCACAAAGCTGGGAGGCAGACAAATGTGCCCTTCTGTAACATATTTCACTGTAGTATCACACAATGTCCCATCATACAACTTGAAGTCATAGTAATTGCCAAAACTGGTCACCATGTTTATGGCCAAATGATTGCTTCCCGTCTTACCCTGAGCAAGCCTGCAAAAGTTGAAAGCGCTCTACAAATGACAGTAGCAAACAATAGCTCAGTCCACATAAACTTAATCATAACACTTCAGCAAAAAAAATTATTAGCTCCATTACTAAACTTGGTGTACAACAAGACTTAAAGGATAATCGTGGAGGTCCAAGGGCCTGCCACCAGAGCTGTAATGCCTCGGCCCTGGAGAGGCCGAAGCAGGCAGGGGGAAACACCCCTCTAAGGTGAGGGTCAGAAGTGCCTCCCTCCCACAGGCCTTCGCAGGCACATATCAATGTCTTTAAGTTCTATTGGTTTGTACAGTTGTTCCACCCCAGTTCAACCCTTGTTCACCATATTTGTGTACTCCCTGGAATGTTCTTCCCTATCCCGATTCCCACTGGTCTCAGTTTGCCGCAGGGTCCCACCCCCGTTACCCTATTGATTCCAACGGTTGGCTGCCCCCTCCCCTGCACCACTTTCACCTATTCCCACTGGTCCTTGATCCTCAGACTGACCCCTTTTCCCTCATACAAAACCCTGTGCCCTCAGTCCAAGTTTGTCTTTGTCCCTGGACCCCCTCTGAAGCAATAAACACCTTCCAGATCTCCAAAGAAAGACCCATCCTCCACCTCTTTCATCGTAGCAAGCGTGCTCCGGGCCCCAAAGCGCTGGTCGCTCTCAGAAGAGCCCGTTGAAGCCCACTTCAGGTAATCTCTCCACCCAGCATTCAGAACAAATGCACATTTTTTTCCTTTCTCTGAAGCTACTGCAGCTCAATAAGTATTAAAAAGGCTGATCTATGAATGAAGAAAAATAGTTTTATGCCTTTTTTGTTTTGTTTTACATGCTGTATTAAGCATTCAGGAAAGCAACTAAGCTTTAAAAAAAAAATCTAGTCTAGTCACCAGGCAAAAGAAACATGAAGTATAAGGAGTTTTAATTTGGTGGGTTTTGTTTTTATGTTTTCTTCCATTATTCAACAGCCCATTAAAGACAGAGCAATCACAGAATTGGTCAGGTTAGAAGAAACCACAGTGGGTCATCTGGTCCAGCATCCCTGATCAAGGAGGGTCTTCCTGCAACACATGGCACAGGAGTGCATCCAGATGCAGATCTTCCCCATAAAGATCCGAACATAAAGCTGGCATGCATTCCATCAGCCTTAACACAATATATCTTTTTTTGTACTTTCTTTCTTTAAAATTGAGACCAAAACCAGTAGATAACCAGTAGCTAGCTTAAGTGTTAACAGAAAAAAATGTGAAGTTCAGCCCTACAACACTTAATAATGAGCTTAATCATCAGCCTTAGTGAACACAGACCCACAGATGTTAACAGCAGCATTTTCAAAACCAAGTCCTACATGGTTTTGAAGGATTAGGCCATAAGTGGGTGAGAAGTTTAATATGGTGTAAATAATATCAGCTCAGTAGTTTCCAAAGTTGTTCAAAACAATAGGCCAAGCATACTCTCTGCAGATTTTATCTAAATTGCTCAAGACTTGGCTCTCCTGAGAACTACCTAGAGATCCCATTAAAGGCAATGATTTTTAAGATAAAGAATAAAGTAATAGCTTACATGATACCATCTCTTTGGGAGCTTTATGTTGTATTTGAGCAAAAAGGGGAGTCTAAGATCACTGATATCTATTCACAATCTAACCTTGAACAAAGATTGAATTAAATGAATGGATCAAAATCAGGCTAAAACCTTTATATGCACCAAATGAAAAAGTAAGCTTTAATAATCATCAGAAAATCTGGTAAACTGTTTCCTTGCCTCATTTTAAGGCAGAGAAAATTGTGCAGTGCAGCTGGAAAGAAAGGCAGCAAAATGAAAAATCATCAACCAGCAGAAAATTATCAGTTGAAATAGAACATCATGTGAACAGCTGAAGATTTTGGATGAAATCATTTGTGCAAATGCCTGTTTGGGCTCTTTTCATGGCTCCCCCCACTAATGGGGACAGGGTGGGAGGAGACTACAGCCCCATCTCTTCCCTCTGCTCCTGAACAGTGTGCAGGTGTGTGTCACAATGAAGAGATTTTGCTTTACCAGAAGAATGCCAAAAGAAAGGATGACACTGAGACAAAAAACACTAAAAAGTATTCCTTTTGTTTTGAGTCATTCAATATGAACGAAATTTTATTTACCACAAAAACAGTAGTGAAATACAAAATTGAACACTTTTTAATGGGGGGGGCTGCTTTAGAAGACGGCACATTTTTTTTAAATCCTGAATTCTAATGCGTTAAACATTGGCCTTTTCTGGTCTAAAAGACACCTCTGATGAGAGATTCCTATACCACAAACAGAATAGTTGTCTGCTAAAAGACATCAGTTGAAAACCAGTTCGTGAGCATTTCTTATGGAATCTAGCCTGAGATAAATGGCAGATGACATTCCACTCCATTTGCTTAAATTTCCTGAGTGCATCTCCCTAAGCACTAGGGAGTCCTTGGGTAACAAACCAGGACAAGGGGTTTGCACATGCCCTTGGCTAGAGTCATAGCAGACTGTGTGCTTCTGCCATAAAATTTTATTAGGAGAAGGTGATTGCACTGCCTGAAATCTAACCTTGCAGACGACATACAACAATGAAAAACCTTCTAGAGCATTCAGGAAAATGAGTTCAGATTGATTTTCTTAAGAACACACCAACATCACAAGAAACTGCAGGTCTGTTCTCTTCCTGCTACAATTGCCCAGTCTGGCCACTACTGTATCAACAACTGTACAGCTCTATAAGTAAGTTTAAAAGTTTAAGGAGAGCTGGGTCAACTCTGAAAATAAAGCTAAGTTGCCTAAGATTGAATTAAATGAATGGATCAAAATCAGGCTAAAACCTTTATATGCACCAAATGAAAAAGTAAGCTTTAATAATCATCAGAAAATCTGGTAAACTGTTTCCTTGCCTCATTTTAAGGCAGAGAAAATTGTGCAGTGCAGCTGGAAAGAAAGGCAGCAAAATGAAAAATCATCAACCAGCAGAAAATTATCAGTTGAAATAGAACATCATGTGAACAGCTGAAGATTTTGGATGAAATCATTTGTGCAAATGCCTGTTTGGGCTCTTTTCATGGCTCCCCCCACTAATGGGGACAGGGTGGGAGGAGACTACAGCCCCATCTCTTCCCTCTGCTCCTGAACAGTGTGCAGGTGTGTGTCACAATGAAGAGATTTTGCTTTACCAGAAGAATGCCAAAAGAAAGGATGACACGGAGACAAAAAACACTAAAAAGAAGTATTCCTTTTGTTTTGAGTCATTCAATATGAATGAAATTTTATTTACCATAAAAACAGTAGTGAAATACAAAATTGAACACTTTTTAATGGGGGGGCTGCTTTAGAAGACAGCACATTTTTTTTAAATCCTGAATTCTAATGTGTTAAACACTGGCCTTTTCTGGTCTAAAAGACACCTCTGATGAGAGATTCCTATACCACAAACAGAATAGTTGTAGGACTGCTAAAAGACCTCAGTTGAAAACCAGTTCGTGAGCATTTCTTATGGAATCTAGCCTAAACTGCTAAAAGACATCAGTTGAAAACCAGTTCGTGAGCATTTCTTATGGAATCTAGCCTGAGATAAATGGCAGATGACATTCCACTCCATTTGCTTAAATTTCCTGAGTGCATCTCCCTAAGCACTAGGGAGTCCTTGGGTAACAAACCAGGACAAGGGGTTTGCACATGCCCTTGGCTAGAGTCATAGCAGACTGTGTGCTTCTGCCATAAAATTTTATTAGGAGAAGGTGATTGCACTGCCTGAAATCTAACCTTGCAGATGACATACAACAATGAAAAACCTTCTAGAGCATTCAGGAAAATGAGTTCAGATTGATTTTCTTAAGAACACACCAACATCACAAGAAACTGCAGGTCTGTTCTCTTCCTGCTACAATTGCCCAGTCTGGCCACTACTGTATCAACAGCTGTACAGCTCTATAAGTAAGTTTAAAAGTTTAAGGAGAGCTGGGTCAACTCTGAAAATAAAGCTAAGTTGCCTCCTCTTTTACCTTTCAGAAGACTTTATCCCACACACTCAGCTTTATAGCTGTCCCAGTTGTTTCCATACATGTATTTATATAGTTATATGTATCTATATACACATATATGTATAGCTCTCTCTCTCTATATATATATATATATATTTATTTATTTTAATAAGGTGAGTAGATAAAAATGTGTAACAGTATAGTACAAGGGAAACATCCTCCTAGCTCTTCACTATTTCCCGCAATGTGCGTAAATGTGAAGGCTCAAAATCAGAAAAGAGACAAGTTTGGTAAGAGAGTCATCCCCCTGGGATTTTTTCCTACACACATTATTCCGTCCCCTTCAAGGTCCCCTCAAGGTAGAGTACATATTCTATAGTGCCCTTCTATGGTCAGGATACAGATTTGTACCAAGCCTATACAATATACATTACTTGTGCGCAATAAATGACAGAATACAAATGCTTTGAATTCCTTACTCTGCATATATGGCTATGTTTTAGTACAGCATCCACATTTACATCATAATTTCCACGGGTCTATATAAACATGCATGAAGATAAACAGGCACTCTTCTCATGCAGAACTGGAAGAATTCACCCAGAAGCTTTGCTCTGTAAATTATTTCAGATGTATTTTAATGAAGCCATAAAAGATATTAGCAAGTGTGCCGGGAACTTTAGTTTTAAATTATTATGATGTTACTCTAACAGAAGTTATTAGTATTATTTAACCCCGCTGGTGTACTTAAAATGAAAATAGTTTCAAGCTTTTTTCAATAGGTTTTGTCTATATAATATTTTTTCCAGAATACCCTTCCTGTTTAGCCTGCTGGTCTCTACCTTTGCATACACAGAAAGATACCAAAAAGAGCACTGCTTTCAAGTTATCCTATCTTTCAGAATAAAAAGTAAGCATCAATCTAACAATGCTTTATTAACCTTTTCACTCCAAATTACAGGAAGATTCATTCATAAATTAAATAGCATGTAAAAAAATTCCAAGGAAAGCAACATCCACCCTTGCTTTTACCGTTTCATGATTTCAGAATAAAAAAAACCCCAGTAAATTATTAGCTGCTGCAATTCTTAGCAACTCCATTAAAATAATACTCAAATTTGTAGAAAAAATATATTCTTGAAAGCTTTTCATGCTGCATACATATACAACAAAACAGAAGCAATGCTTTTCATGTCCTCCGCAAAGGGAAGAAATGACAAATTCAAACACATTCAGCATAGCCTTGCCTAGGACACTAAACAGTACATATGCAGGAGGGTCTCTGCAGCAACCAGGTGGGAGGGAGAGCTAACAGTGCTGGCTGAGGTGAGGCAGACGCGTGGTCAGAAACACCACAGCAAGCATGAACCCAATCTCAAACCCACCTCCCAAGGGTAGTTCTACAAACAGAACTAAGTCTGTTCAGGACCTTCATCATGCTTTCAAACTTTTCAGGAAATGTTTTCCATCTAAATAAAACTAGATGCAACATTCCTACACTGGTCTTATTATTCAAACTATGCTTCTACCTCTCCTAGGCATTACCAGCCCTTCTTGACACCGCCTTGCAACTGAATCCCCTTCGTCTACAGGACCTTCCTCACAAACCTCTAAGTCTTCTTTCAGCCACACCTCTAGAAAATAAAAATTTTCCATTCTGCACATACATCCAGCATTCCTCATTCCTTGGCACATGCACATGAACTACATTCTAATAGACTCATGTTACCATGATCTCAGCTGTGCTTTAAACTTCATCCTTTCTTCATCAATCCAGCAATTTACTGAACTACTCACAAGGCTTTGCTCACTTCGCCACAATGCCTGTATGTTTACCCACAGACAACTGACCAAAACAACGAGCACATCACACCTGATGCAAATGCTGGGATAAGTCCACACAGGCTCTCAACCATTTCCAGTGGCCTCCCAGCCATTACTTCTGAGTGCTGACAGCTCAGCAGCTTTTTATCCATTTTATTGTTACTGTACGGTTTGAATTTTAAAATTAATTTTAGTTGAGTAACAGTAAATCAAGGACCTAACCAAATTTAAATGTTAGCTATATAAATAGTGTGCTTTCAGTCTGACAGCCAAGACACAAAAACAAAACAAATAATTCACTGCTTCAGGTTAACAATTTCCTTTTGGCAAGAGTGTAAGTAATACAAAACTGGTCTAGCAGTAAAGTAAGTGATGCAATCTTAATTGGAGGCAGTGTAAGCAGCTCCTCACACAATAAGAGCAACACACCGCCTACTAAACAACTTCTATAGCACACATATTACATGAAAGAAAGATCTATGGTTTTTAGTATAAGCTTTTAGGCATTATCATTTCTAAAAGCAGACAAAAGCCAAGAGTTTAAGCAGAGATGGTGACATGGTAAAGCCAAGCTTGGAAATAATTCTCCACACTGACTTGATACAGTGACAAACTGAAAATATAGGTAATTTAAAAAAAAAGTTAAACATATTCAACTCAAAACCACATAGGAGTCTCTTCAACAAACTCTGGGTATCTGAGAGGCCTTAAGATGTTGCTGACCCAGGTGCTTAATCTCCTGCCAGAGTTTAGGAGGCTGTAAGAAAGGACAACAAAAGGGGAAATATTCTGTGCCCAGGACCCAGGATCTGATTCCCAGCCTCCACATCAGCACACAGCACCCTAAAAGGAATGTGAGCTCAGGTGAGGGAAGTGAACTGAGGTGCACGTATTGCCAGTTCCTCCATACAGACAGCAATCTCAGGGGTGGGGAGAAGCAACCAGCTGGTACCATCTTAAACTACAGCATTTAAGGCTTCTAGAGTACATCTGTCAGAGCCATTTGTGAATAAATTTCAGCATAAGAGTTCGTAGAATTGAGAACTTCATATGTAAAGATTACAAGGAAAACACAATAGATAAAAGCAGAAAAAGCTACACAGGCTGATTGATAATGTAAATGTGAGAGGGAATTATCATGGGTAAACGTAACCTTTTCTTCATTTACACCACACAGCACAGCCAGGGAGAAAACAATTGAGACTTCGAAACCTACTACATTTTCAACACAATCTGCTTCCCCAATATAAAAAACAGCTCATTACATAAAAGGTTATTATTCTGTTTCACTACTTATTTTATTTCGATAGAAATATATGAGAATTAATTTAGCTTTCTGGCTAGAGGCAAATGCAACTACAGAAATGCAACCCCATTTTGAATTTGTTGTCTTACCTAAAACTATAAATAATAGCATTAATAAGAGACAACAAATTTGTGTAGAAAATGGTGTAATACAGCTTGTCCTCTGGATTTTAACTTTCCAACTATCATTCCCAACACTAACCTACTGCTGTCATTTGCTCTTTTCCCCTCTCACACTTATCCTTTCTGCTCTGACTTCACCATAAGTTTCTGCTGTCAGAACAGTCTTTCCTTATTTATTCATTTTACCAGCTCAACATCTAGCCCTGGATTTCTACTGTACCCTTCCTTTCCTATTTCCAATCCTTCTTTACAAACCCTTCTGGGTTTACATTGGCTAATTCATCAGTCTTTCTTCCCAATTCTGCCTTTTTTTTTGATTGTAAAACATACTGAATGAAGGATAACGACAAGAACAATCACAACACAGAATGAACAATATTTTGATGATGTATGTATTACGTTTAAAACTGAAAAAAATCTCAGGACACAATAAACTGTATTGTGCAAAGCTCCACTGTATCACTGCAGTGTGTGTTTAGAAAGCCAGAATCAAACTTAAAAAATCACTAATGATGATTTTTGCCCTGTGGCTAAAAAAAAAACAAAAAAAACACAAAACAAATGAGAAACAAAGGAATGAGCACTGTCCCTGTCAGGAATGCCTCAAGTATTTACTGAACTCACTGATTACAGGGGTATCTGTGCGCAGCTAGTGATATAAAAGCACCTGCGATTCCGTGACATTTTCCCATGACCTTCAAATAAAATTCTAAAGAATAAAAATGTATCAGGAATCATAGGCTGTTGCAGATAATTCTGTGATATTAAAGCTGCATTAATGCAAGTTCTATTTGAAAACACACATGCAAGAACTTGTTCTTCCACAGCCATACCAGTAACCATCTATGTTTGTCATTACATGCAACAACAGCTCCTTCCTCTACAGCAAACACGTTTTTTCTACAACTGCCTTTCCTTCCTATTTTCTTTTCAAAAGGAAAAAAAAATATTACCTGCTTATTTAGTGTGTCAAAAAATACTTCAAGAATAAACCTGATTATTAATGAGCTATAAGAAACACTGTTGCTTCATCTCCTCCACCAACCATGCCACAAGGTTTATGTTGTACATAATACTGCAGTGATATATAGGATCATCAGGTTAGTTAACTAAATGCAGTTTCACTGTGCTTATGATTGATCAACTATGGGACTATTAAAACATTAAAAATGTTAATCTTCGTAATAATCTCCTGAAAATTCTTTATATTAATTTAAACCATGGATCATTTTAATATTTAATCATTGCAGACTTCACTTGGAATGAGGATAGCCATTCACTGAAAAGCACTTCATTTTTTATTTTGAAAAATGATCAGCTAGTATTTATTTTGTAAATCTCTTCACATATTTTCCTCAAGCAAAGCAAATGAAAAAATCCACAAGAGCAGAAAAATTTAAGGCAGAGTTTGGGTCAGAAAACATTGACTTTCACACTCCCGTTTCCCAGGAGTAACTGCATTACAAGAGTAGTACTGTACGAGAGTCAGAGGACTGGGGGAGACTTCTACTGCAAATAGAAATGACTGCCTTCTTTGTCTCCATCTTACAATCACCTATGTTGCATTCTCTTCCCATATTTCATAACGTGTAAACATAGTAATTCACTTATTCTTCACAAGTACTTATCAGAGTGACTTCCTCCCCACAATGATATTAAACTGGTTTAGTTTTTTTAACAGGCAACCCAATTTTGTAATGTTAACCCTACTCCTCTCCTCTCCTATAATTCACAGCTTGCATTGCTTAATGCAAAATTTAGATTAATATGGAAATATCCCAAAGGAAAAAACCCAACGACTTCCTAGTTATGATAAAAATCTCACAGAAACTCTTAAAATTCTAACTGTAATTAACAGTAACTAGACTTCATGGTATCAATTCATTTTGAAAAGTATTTAAAATTATCTAACCAAAACTAATTCATGGTCTAGAGAAACAAATTCCACAGAAAAATGCAAGGACAATGTCTTCATTGCACTGCAAAAATATAATCCAAAGAAAACAACTCTTGTTTTCTACATAGGGTCTACTAAAATTGGATGTTCTCTGGAGCTACTGCCATAAAGTACACTGAGCTTCAGATGCCCTTTAGAATGGGCTGCGGGAATTTCGCAGAAATACTTGAATTAAGTAAATCCTAAAGATACCCGAGTGGTACCAGAGGTTAATATATCAGCTGACATGACTAGACTTCATTCTGTATTTTTGACCAATAGTGAGGGAAAGATTTTCAAACTGGCACACAAACTGGCTTCCTAATCTGAAGAGGCTGCAGAGTCTAAAGCAAGAACTTTAATGCAGAACGGGCGGAAGTGAGTGTAGCATCTTTCAATGCATACAAACTTACACTGCATAGTTCAAATTCATGAAAAAAAACCCACAACCAACCAAGCAAAAACCAGTATAAAGATAGTGCCTTTACTCCCAATTTTATGAAGAAAGTATGTATGTCCTTGCATATTACCTATCACTAAAGTATGTTCTTAAGGAACAAGGTATGGAAAAATCCTGGTCATTCAATGTGAGGCAGTAATACACTCTGGAACTCAGCTGCTTATATGTGAAATGGAAGGAATAGTCCTGTTTATATGACTTTATAGAAGCCACATGTATTTGTCTTTGTACAAAACTCAGTGTAAGACTTAAAGCTAAATATATAAGGAATTTTGCCACTGTTGAAAGGCATCTCTGCTTTAGTAATCTGATTTGAAGTAATCTTTCAAAATCTACATGTCTGAAGAGCTCCCACATTTGCATTGAAGAAGTATTTTCTGTATTGCTTTTGTAGATACAAAATACCATGTTAAGCATAATAAGCAGGTTGTAGAACATTGTGGTAATCTCTTCTTGGCTACATAAAGCAAAATCACAGAATCCCCAAGATTGTTGATGGATCTTTTGAGGTCATCCACTTGTGCTCATCTATTCGTGCTCAACCAGGTTTAGTGAGAAGACTTATACATAAATTGTATCTGAAGTAGACTTTCCAATGCATGATGAAAGACAATCATGTCAACAAAAAAAACTGGCCAAATTTTTCTTTAGGCGAGCAGACAAGCTATTTTCTGAACAATGGATTGTCTCCAGCCCATTCTGTACCAAAGAGTAAAGTGATTGATTCAGCCAAGGATGATGTACCAAAATGCAGTATTTAAGAAATGGTTCTATTTTCCCCGCATTTGTAGAATTTAGTGTATCTCTTAAACATGACTTTATACAGTTTTCCACTACAGAAATACATCTTTAATAGCAGGTACCCTTCCATTCTGATTAGCTCTTTAGGAATGAGGCTGGGCCCCAACAGGAAGGAACTCAAAACCTATGACATGCAATTGAATTACTGAGTGTGAAGGCGTGTGCTGCATATACAGCCCAATTACACCATAAGCTCTTTCAGAGGAGGTTTCTGATACTACAATGATCTGCCCTTGTAACTGTGTGGGCTGATGGAAGGTGGCTTGAGAGCCACATGAACACTGTGGCAGAGAATACCCTGCCAACACTTCACATTTAGAAGTTTTTGCAGCTCACATATTTCTGTCCGGGATTTTCTGAGCACAGGCGTCACCAGAACACTCTGCAGAGAACACAAAGGAGTCCAATGTACCCGGAACACATCACGCCTGTAAGGCAAACATAGCCAGCTCAACACTCCGGGTTGGATCAGATTTACTGCACACCCACAGCCGGCCGAACACATCCAGCCGCACTACACGGCCCGGTCTCACTGCACGTGGGGGGTCAGCACACAGAGCAGCGGATTGTCCAGCTCCAGACACCCTAAAACCTCACACAAGACAGAGTTTCGCACACACACCCAACCACACCGCACAGGTGGGCAGCATGGGAGCAGTCATGTCCATGAAGGAAAACCGTGAGCTATCCTCCCATGGAGGCACGGCAGGCTTCAGCAAGTTCGGTCCCGCTAGTCAGGCCTCGAACACGGCCCCGCCGAGGATACCTCGGTGAGGGGTTTGTTTCCCTCCAGTTTGGCTGCCTAGTCACGGTGGTACTTCCCCGAGCACGAAAAAGCAGCCCTGGCACTGGAGGGGTCCCGGTACGGTGAAACGAAAGACCAAACGCGACCGCAGGACAGCGCAGCACACCAGTTATTCCCGCCCACGCCCAAAATGGCGGCAGCACAGCAGACCCTCTCCCACCCCAGCCCCTCTAGCCCGCGCTCCGGGGGCGGGGCCGCCCAGATTGACAGCGCGCTCCGGCCAATCGCGGGGCCCCGCGCTTCCAGCCGGCCAATGGCAGGGCGGGCCCGCGGCGGTCAGCGGGCCGGCCGCGCGCGCCGCCGGCGCGAGTCCTCCCTGCCCGCGGGCCAATGGCGG